>NC_079524.1:6924350-7286017 GCF_003711565.1 Takifugu flavidus | reverse complement strand
ATATAGTGTGTGTGTGTGTGTGTGTGTGTGTGTTGTGTGTGTGTGTGTGTGTTGTGTGTGTGTGTGTGTGTGTGTGTGTGTGTGTGTGTGTGTGTGTGTGTGTGTGCGATAATAACATTTGTTTCCTGTGGTCGATCAGAGACGATGGAGCTTTAATGGATCCTATAATAACACCAATGTGCACTCATGAGGGATTTTGACAGGAACCATAAAAGAAACAGTAATTAAAGGAATTGTTTGGAGTCATGAAAAGAGCCTGGCTTCATTTGGATGTTGTTTTGTCATGAGGGGGTCAGACGTACGGGCTGACCCCTCTGTAATCATTAGAAAATGTCTGTGTGCTGACTAAGCAAATCACTGAACGAGCGCTTCCTCCCGGCCCAGACGGGTAGAGTCTACCCGGTAGACACCACTGGCCTCCTGCGCCACTTTGATCTCAGCCTCGTTTCCTCTTCTGCTTTATCTCATAGATACAGTTTCTCTCCAGCCGCCTCATCAGCGTTGCTGTTTTTAATCGGTCCATTACGCTCTTCGTCTCACACTCATCGATTGTAACACCCCCTCTTTTGTCCTCTCCATCAGTTTACTTGTCTCCCCTCTTCTTCCACCTTTCCTCCATTGTCATCCTCGTGCTCCCATTTGGTTTGCAGGTCTGTCGTCTGTTTTTTCTCCTTCTTTCATGCCAGGTCTGTGCTCGCCGTCGCCCCCATTTTCACATTGCACATTTTCAACCTGGATCAACATTGCATCTTATGTCTGGCTAAGCTGAGATCAGCTAACGACATGACAAATGTTGCTATGAACTTGATGTACCGCTAAAGAAATCCATATTCATTTAAATATTTATAGGTTGTTAAGCTATTATCCAGGGCAGGTAGCTGTTGGTTGGTCATGTTCTCCACGGTCTCTGTGATTCTGTTTCCTCTGCTGCAGGCCGAGCTTCATCTTTCTGAGCCTAGCAAAACGGCTCCTTCGCTAGAAACCAGCAGCTGTGGCGCTGAAGATGTCTGAACAAATTTAGCATCTTTCAGAACTTCGACCAGCACCAAAATTGTGTTTAATCACCTTTGAAGCCTCACTCACAGTATGCTATCATACTCATGGACATCGTTCACTCAAAAAAACCCGGAGGGGCGCAACAGTCAGCGCCATCATGCCTATAATTCATGCAAGGTATCATGGGAGCCAGGAAATAGGTTGCTGGGTTACAAATATGCATAATGTGGAAATCTATCAGTCTCAGCACTGTACAAGCTGTTAGCAGGAGCCAATGTTCAAAATTAGGCTAGCACTGTAGATTAAAAGGGGGGGAAACAGGTTTTTACAGGACGTGCCAGCGCCCCCTCCCCCAGAAACAGTGACAGAGTCTGGACTGGATCTGTCTGAGCAGATGGCTTCTCCTCATGAAAAGCCAACAACAGGCCACAAGTCTGACTCAACAGAGCAAATGCTAGCATACTAACGGTAGCGTCCTGTGTAAATATCTCTCTGCAGCTACTTCCTCCTCCATTGTTCATCCGTCCAAAGAGGTCACTGAGGGGACTGAGCTCTGGCGGTTACACTTTCAAAGGTTTGATGGGAAAAAGACTGTCGGTCGGTGAGGAGAAACTAAAGATTAAAATCTTTGGAAGCAGAACCAGCGACAGCATATGAAGCACACCCGGCAGGCGGCAAGAGGTCACTTGTTGGCCAGCTGACACGCTGGTTGCCATGGTTGTTATGAAAACCAGGGGCAGAGGTGACCAGGTCGCAGTCTCCACAGCAACCGCGTCGGTTGAGTTCCAGCGCCCGGGCAGATGGGCATCAGTGATGGGGGGGAAGGGGCACCTTGGTAATTCACCGCAAAAATAGATCAGTTTGAGAAGCCCTTTTTTTGAACAAGTTAAACTTGATGTAAAACAACCGGAAATAACCGATTGTTGATTTCTCGTCTCTCTCAGGAAGTCCTGACCTGAAGAACGCTCACCGCTGTCCAATCCGACGGCATTTGTTCGCTCCGCCACAGCTCTGACAACAACGATGCCTTTGAGAGGCCTATTCACACGCTCACTTCAGAGAATCTCCAGAGAACGCGTGCGTTCACACATGCTGCGAACAGCAGAAGAACGGACGCCCTCACAAACGTTGGGGACAATGAGACGCTTTAGCAGCAACACCTTCTCACAGAAGACACATTTGTCTTCTGCTGCATTCACACATGGGTCTCATCTGGAATGTGGAGGACGTGGGCAGCAACAGTCGTGGAAAAGCGTACCGAGGATTATGTTCGGGAAGCGCAGCTCTGCATACATGCATGTGTGATCTGAATGTAATCTTAATAATTAATACGATGAAATCAAACAAATTCAGAGTGTGTGTGTCCTGGGACTTTTTTTTTTCCATTTTAAGAAGTCGTCGGTCCTGTGAGGCTTGGTGGCGGACGAGGCTCATTTCTCTTTAATATGCAAATATATGGAAAGGCAGTTCTTTTCCATGCCCCCGAGCCTGAGCGTTACATGCTGAAATGGAGGAAGCTCAACCTGAAAATCAGTGACGAAGCAAAAAGGCCGAGTAAAAGGAAGACGGACAGGAGGGAAAAATGTGATGACTGATGTAGAAAAAGAAAACAGGACTCAAGCAGATCTCATGCTAAGCAAGGAACATTCTGTTATTGTTGGCATAATATTTTGTGGCTTTGAGGCTTGATGTCTTAACGCTGAGCGGATTTTCAGACGTCCAAGACCGAACGTTGATTTTTACTCAATATTTCAAGGTGAAAACTATCACATTCATTATGCGAATACACAAGGAAGCCAGTGTTTTTGTGCATGCTACATATTGAGCACCAGAACAGGTGTTTCACCAAAAAAGTGAGGACCTCAGAACTTAAAAGACGTGTTTAAAAGTTGGGATTTGGTTTGAAGTTTAAGATTGGAACCAGTTTAAAGGGTACAGTGAGTTCTGATAGGGTTTGGGTAACAGGCTGGGGAATGTGGTATGTCACTGACTGACTGACTGACTGACTGTCTGTCTGCCTGACTGCCTGCCTGCCTGCCTGCCTGCCTGCCTGCCTGCCTGTCTGTCTGTCTGTCTGCCTGCCTGTCTGTCTGTCTGTCTGCCTGCCTGTCTGTTGAGTGTGTAAGGAGCTCAGTACCAGTTTATCTATACATGAAGGGTATCACACCGTCTCCATCTGTCAGCCTAATCCAGGCGGTGTGAAGACAGAAGGGACAGAAGAGGAAAAATGTGGGAAACATGCGGATAAAACAGCAGAAGCACGAGGACACAGCAGGAAAACACCCTGCTGGTCGTTGGTGCGTAATAACGCAGTGGTGAACCTGATCTATTATACGATGAAGATCACATCAGAGATGTTAACCCAGCTCTAAGTCAGAATGTGTGTGTGGAGGTGGTGTGTGTGTGTGTGGGGGGGTGTCTTTAAACAAAGGGCTGTGTGGGAAGTTTGAATGCATTATATGTTTGAAAGTTTGAAAGTGTGAACATTTCTGCACCACTTTAGTATCACAGTTCTAGAGAATCTTTGAGGAGAGCGTCTTCTGTGCAGGATCGTTCCTGTGATCAGGAAACAAATCAGAAAGAACTCCTAACCATCCGTGTCAGCCTCTCCCCATGGGTTCTGGTGATCTGACAGAGCATAAAGACTAGATTTGTCTCCCTCCGGGCCTTCTGTCTCTGTCCTACAAAGCTAAACTCCCTCAGTTGTGCAGGGCAGGGAGTTAGCATCCGGCTTTGATGCAGCAACGTCAAACATATGTGACCGCGTCACGTGTCGCTTGGCTGTGAGTGAGCGCCATCGTCCCGCTCTCGTCCACAAATCCCCCTCTGAAGACTGCCGGTGCTTCTGTGGGCTCAACGGCCAAGAAGATAAAGGAGACGGGCCATTTTGCTCACATCGACATCTTAGTCAGAAGGTGATTTAGTCACAAACGTCGTCACCTCTTTTGAGGTAAAGGTTACTGCTTCTCCGCTTCTATAGGCGGGGAGGACGATATTGACTTTACGTTAATGACGGGAAGAGCTCCGGGGTCATTCCGAGACAGCCGGACTAGAACGATCAATGAAAGAGAAAAACATGCTACGTATGCTCGGTGTTCACGCACATCTCCGACAGCTTCCACACAACACTGAAACTCGCTCAGTGCTTTGAAATATAGTGAAGCGAACGCCATTTTCTTCGGTGTGAGGTCCTCCAGCCTCTACATCGCCCGTCAAACCTGGCGTTCGCTGACCTCTTGATCCAATACGGTGCCAGTTGTCAGGAACTCGCCTTCAGTTAGAAAGTCTATTCTGTCAATCACTCCTGCTGCTCTCCCGACCATAACTGGAGCCATGCTGCCCTTAAGATGCAGAACAGAAATGTCACAAGCATTTTATTGAAGGAATGTTGAAGGAACTTTGAAAAGGAAAGTCTGAGCGGGCCAGGTGATGTTCTGAAGGTTAACCTAGTCAAAGAGACTCTTCCTTCCCTTAAATTTGGGGGCGGGGCCTGTTCTCCTAACTGCTTATGTTCAATGTCCGTATATGTTCAATAATAATGTAACAAAATCATTGGCCCAGTGATAAACGTATGTTTTTTAACTCACACGAATATCAAAAAGATGAATCATGGTTAGTTTGATTCATATAAACTATTATTACAGTATGCGTTCCCTCGTAATTCATCAGTTATTAATTCAGATCTATAAAAACCCGCTCTTTGCCGCTTTCCTGCCCCCCACCACCCCTGGTTGCTTCCGTATAGATCTCAATAATGTTAGCGGTGACACTCCCTTCCACGGTCATTCATCTGAGACAGAATTACATAAGCCATTTACCACCCGCTCCCTGTGATTGATGGCAGGGCCGCCAGCCAAAGCGCCGGGGCCCGATGGCTCGCTGAAAAATATCAGCAGACAGACACGCGACATGTTGTGATTCCTTATTGTTTCAGATGAGAATACAGTCGTGATGGGAAAAGGCAGAGGGAACCGTTCAGAACGTGACTGGCAAGCTCAGCTTTACAACAGGTGCAGGCTCCGCCTCCGTCTCGCTCCTCGTGTCAAAACCTCTTTTTCGTTGCTGCCAGAGTTGCAGCTGATGGATTGATAAACTAATTGATGTCACACCGTGTCGTGTTTGTTTGCGCTGAAGAGAAGGCAAGTGCCTCTAATTGGATCAAGGTGAAGGCAGCTGATTTGAAATTAATGGCAGAATGTGGCCAAAGATCTTAGCTGCACGCCGTTGTCCATACGGGCACGTTAGGATTAAGGTTAGTTGGTTACAGATGCAGAAATCAATGCAGTTACGTGGCTGATGGTGCGTTTTTAACGTTGGAATTCTTGCTCAATGTCGTCAATCCGCCCTCGGATAAAAACGGCACATTTGATCCTTTGAGATGGACAAAATGGAGCCTGAAGTTTACGTTTTGAGCATTTGTCAGTCGGGAACTCAATTTAACAAACAGATCCATCCTGGGCAGCGGGCGCGCACGTGTGTGGTTACAGGAACATTTGAGCGCATGTATAGCTGGCAGATAGAATTTAAACCTGTCTGACGGATGATTTATAGGTGCAATTTCAGCCGGCTGTCATTGCCCTTTTGGCGGCCTCGTGTGCTGTTTGTGCGGACGTGTGCATGTGACCGTGCGCGTTCCTCCACACCTATATAGACGTAGAGGCCTGCAGTGCGTCTGGATCTGTGTTTGTTTACGTCTGTCACCTGGGACAGCTGAAGGAAAGCTGATATGAGCGGAGACGCAGTTTCTAAACTCATCACTGCGACACACAGAAATGGCTCCTGTCATGTACAGTACATCTCTATTAGATGCTTCCCCCTTCAATCGTACATCATCTCCCCTCTGTAATTCATTCTCGTTGTCAGGGAAATCGCACTCATTTTACTTAATGTGATGCTTTTATGTGCAATTTCCTTCCCCTCGTCCCATTATCATGCACGATGCTACAGTAGCGCATAATAAAACCATGGACAGTCTGAACCAACCACAACAGAGTAAATTAGAAGAAACGCTTCAATGAAGCCATTTATTAAAGCTTTGACGAATGTCTACCAGCAATTTTACACAAAGGACACTTTTGTTGCAGTTTCAGACAATTAGGGAATAAAACAGTTTATTAGGGAAAAGAACTATTAATTGAGTATCAGGCTGGTAAGAAACACAGACGCTTCTGGATTCTGTTGGATGTGGACTGAAAAGGTCAGAGTGTGTGTGTGTGTGTGTGTGTGTGTGTGTGTGTGTGTGTGTGTGTGTGTGTGTGTGTGCGTGTGTGTGTGTGTGTGTGTGTGTGTGTGTGTGTGTTTAGGGTTATGGGTTGTCATCCATCCATCGGTTTTGATCCGTCATATCCGTCTGTTATAGATCAGAAATCAAAGGGGGGCCGACCAGCTTCAGTCCCGTGTGTGGTGAATTTATGGGGAAGTGGCTCATAAAATTCAAAACCAGCATCTCTGAAACAGCACACTAGAGCACCCGAGTGTCCCCTCACCTCCTCCACTGTTATTTGGGGACTCGGAGCTTTTCTTTCATTGGTTCCTCCACACTAACAGGGGCCATAATGGCGCTCTCGGGGCCCTTCACACACTGAACCTTGCACCATTTACCCTATCTACTCAGTTTCCACATCTTCGCAGAGGGTCTGCCACATTAAGTGCCATCCCAAACCAATTACCCTGGAGTGGAGGTGGCTTATAAAACATCCCCACAGTGGCTCTGCAGCAGCGCTGGAAATGAAATGCTGTGTGAAAATAAACTGCACCCTCAAAAGGGCTGTGTTGATTCTTTTCCCCTTGCTTTTATACAAATCAAACAAATTGGGCAGCAACACTGTTGTGCTGCATTTCTTACATATTTTTGCTTTCAGAACGCAACAATTCCTCATAATGAACTGCGTGGTTGTGATTCGGTGTGTCTGTGAGTGTGCGCCTAAAAATAAATAGTTACACATTTGGGCCAGTATGAGAACATGGCTGTGCACTAATATGTGCAAATGATGACAAACTATCGCAATCTGCATGGCAGGAAACGACATAATCCTGTTACACACTCAAAGGATATATGAAAACAACTTCTGCACGTGTGGAGAGGACAAATACACACAAACAGTGGAATATTTATGCATTTAAATGTTTTCAAGTGTGAGATGGCACGACGGGGGATGTTACTGCGGAGACCGCAGAGCTGGGATTGTTCTGTGATCACGTCTGTGGACACGTGTGTCCGTGTGGTCTCTGAGTGGACGTGGTCTCTGAGCTCAGCTCTGCTGGTTGGGTGGACGACGTCCTGGATGATCGATTGAAGGCTCACAAAATTATCTGTCAGGATCAGAAAGCTGTTGAAGGAGGAAAATTGGCAGTGTTGTCAAAGACAGACTCTTCCCCACCCTCCATCATAGGAGAGTGTGTGTGTGCGTGTGTGCGTGTGTGTGTGTGTATACACACGACAGAGACAACCAGAATATGCATTTCACTGTCAAAGTGAGGACATTTGGAGAAATGAGGACAATTTGGCTCCAAAGGTCAGTTTGAAGACTTGGTTTAGAGGTTTAGAGTCAGGTTTAAGTTAAGGTTAGACTTGGGGGTTTCCTTTTGATGGCCAGGGTCGGGGTTTGGACCTACCTGTCTGTCAAAGGACTCACAACAACAGACGCTCAAATGTGTGTTTACATCTGTTTTTTGAGTATTTATTCAGTTTTTGTGTGAATTTGATTTGCATTCTCACATCTCAGTCATTTGTAAGAGCCGGTGTGCATGAGCGAGCTTGTGCGTGTGCACATCTGGGCCACTTCATAAACATTCAGCGACACGGCCGCCCAGCAGGTGGTTCATTACACGGCCCGTAATTAGGCTGACTTGACTTTCTGCTGCCCTGATTACAGATACAGTACATGTTGACTTCAGTGGAGCTGCCGAAGACGGGAAAACTTTTCCTCATTATTCGTATTTTATGAATTCGGTGATGCGCTTTCATTCGCCGCCTTGTGTGCAAATGTTATTTAAGACAACATCAAATACTAAAATGCTATGATGAGGCAACCTCCCAATGCCCTGCACGATGATTTCTACACACCTTTAGAATGTGTGTGTGCGTTTCCTCCCCCAGTTTAATTCAGTTTTATTCATAAGGCATCAAAAACAATAGATTGTCTCAAGATGCTTTACGGAACCCAGATCATACACAGATTTACATGCATACATTTATGGGGTTCAAGCTCTGGGTTACTAAGACAACCGTGGTAGTCACAGAGGCCATATGAATAAATAAAGCATACCTGCTGTACCTAAAGATGATACACACAAGGATGCAGTCACCTGGGGACTGTGTGATGCATGAAGGACTGATGACCGATGAATGGGTGGATCGAACCAGGTACAAAAGTGACAGTTACAGAAGATTACTGGGTCCATACTGTTCACTGGCTGACTATTAAGAAGCAGAGAAGCTGAAAACACCCACTGGGAGCTTTTCAAATCCACGTCCAGATTATTTTAGGGCAACAGTGGACACCAACACAAGTTCTAATTATTCTGTCCTGACCGTACGCATGTCATTTAAAAAGGAAAGCAGCGAGTGGCGCGGTCACACTGAGCTACCGTCTGTACATTTTCACATAAACAGTCATCAGCTGTCAAGCACCCGCTCACATCAGAGCCATTTCACAGCACCGTGCAGTGGAAAATGAGGATGGCAGACGACTTCCTTTTCCTCTGGCAGTCGTCAGCGTGAGGTGAGTCACAAAGTGCCGCCTGACCTAGATAGAGTTACAAGCAGGTTGTGATGGAGCGATAGATTACATTTAAGGGTGTGGAGAGAACATACAGTAGCTAGAGCCCGTTTATGAAGTCCCAAACATCTGACCGGCGATAGCAGCTTTGCAGCATGAAGAAGCCTTAAACCAAGGACCGGAACTGGACAGAAAAATAACTATACTTATTACCCATTTTATTTTAGGTCTTTTAAAGCCTACAAGGATGCCTGACAAGCCATTTCAAGTAAACAGGAAGTAACGCTAAGGAAAACAGTAGAGAGGGATAAACCGCTACGATCTGCAGCCAACTGAACTGCGGACTATTGCGCCCAGAAAGTGGCTAATTATATATCATCAAAGATGATGTTGCTATATCAAAGAAAATTCAATCTATCCACAAATTTACAAATTTGTGCAGATTATTTAAGTTTGGGTGGGGAGTCTATCCCAGCATTCACTGGGTGGGAGACAGGAATACACCCAGGACAGGTGACCAGTCAGTCACACACACAACACATTCACTCACCCACTGACACCAGTTCAGAGCCTCCAGTCAAACTATTGTGCCTGTTTTTGGACCGTGAGAGGAAACTGGAGGAAACCCACACAGACACTGTTCTCCAGGGCTTCAGAAGACCAGCCGACGGCCCCTCACAGCTGCAGAGAGGGCACAACTGGCGAGGGTGAGCAGCGAACTGTGGAAAAACAGCCAGTCGCTGATGCCATTTCCCAACCAGCATCATCAGAACGGAAGCACTGCTGACGCCGCTCCTCTCCGTCAGCCATTACTCTCTGGGCACGGGGCGAGTGAAAGGCTTCATTCCACACCTCAGTGGTCTGATAAACTCCGCTGTTTGCTTTCCTCGGCGCCGTCACTGCTGCGGGTCGTCACAACGCAGCCTTGATGGATGCATCGCAGCAACAATAAAAGACCTTGAAACTGTAGATGTCTGGTTCCATTACAGAAGTCCAGACAGGACTCGGGTTCATTTCTTTGATGGAACCTTTGTGTTCCTGTCTGAAAATCCTCTAATATGAACAAAAGTTGTAGCCGGGATTAAACATCTATATTTTTAAACACTGTGCACTCACACTCTGACCCAAGATCTGACAGATTGCTTCAAAATAGAGTTGAAAAGAGGGATCGGAGGGTAAAATAATAAAAGAAAAGGCTTTTAGAGAAAGGCTGAAAGCTACAGGCTTGATAATATTTTGCCGTCTGGATATATCTGAGTTGCATGGCAGAATTTGACTTCAGGCGTAGGAAAAGCACTTGAAATGTTTCTAAAAATGTCGAGCAAATTTATCACCTTAATTGGCTGGAGTCTAATAAGAATTTACATGAAATAGCTCTATAGAATATACGTCATATTTTATAGAAATGCATTATTTAGTTCACTTTGCTGCAGGGGTTTTCTCACACTTGACATTTAAAGAAATAGGCAATAAAAACATTTTTCTAATTGTGTACTTGCTGTAATTCCACTAAACATCGGACTTTAATGACTGTTTCATTTTACAGGTCGATAAAGCTGCAAAAAAGCTCTGAAGTTGTGGTTTTGTGGGTAAATGGAGGGAAGAAAAGAGCAAACCAGTATGGAGAGCAGGACGGAATTGCAAATAGGGAGAAGATGTGATAGCAGGGACTATATGTCCCCGACCCACACAACACATGAGAACCGAAGGGAGGAAGTGTGACTCAGCTGGAATAATGGCAGATGTTTTTCCAGTTTTATTCCTCTTTTTTCAGTGCTCACTTGACACGCATTGTGATTAGCCAGCCATAACATAAAAACCTGATTTAACGTGAGTCTCTGGTGTGTATAGATGCTCCATGAGATGCTCTGACTCAAAACGTCACGCACAAGAAACTTCCCAGCATGCTGCACTTTCACCAGACGACCATCGCCGTCCACTTGTCCGTTCGTTTGTGACTGTGTGGTTAATGTTGCGGCTGATGCGACAGGATTTATCTATAAATCACGCCTCCGCCGAGCCCAAGCCGCCGCTCGCCAACGCAACTGTTCTGTGCAGATGGACGCACGCCATTACCCTGCATAACATGAGCAGCATCTGAGGGGTCTCTGTGAAGGAACCCCCCCACTGGGGCGGAAGAGGTGGGCTTCTGTATGCAGTGGGCAACCATCATGTACAGTTAATGTGGCGATTTCTCTCCATTTGACCACACCGGTGGAAAAGAGTGGACGTTCAAATGCAGGGGAGGAGCGTTTAGTGAGTATAGAGTCAATTAAAACCGACATCAAGTCATGATGGCTGCGTTTTCATTGCGGAGACAGTGATTTATGATTCGGCGTGCCTGTATCATATAACGACGTGAAGTCGCCGTGAGATCGTTATTAACAGAGCACATGCATCACTACTTTAATCCCCGACATGATGGCCGAACTGAATAATTAACCACTTACATACGGTTACTTCAATTATAGCAAAGTGATCGCACGAGGAGGTTTGGAACGGAAGCGGAGCGATTGAATTTAAAGAGAAGAAAGGGTTCAGACAGGAAGTAGCATTGAATGCACACGCGCAGACCCCAACCTGCACGGATGTTGCCAAGCGCTCATGCACGGAGCTAAAACGGGGAAGAAAGTTGGAGCTAAACTTGCCCATGAGGGTGGAACGCCACTGAGAACAACAGGATGTGTGGAGGTCAGCGCCAGTGGCTCTCCACTGAAAACAAAATGTTCTGTGCACCAAAGCGAGAGAATACGCTCTGAGGTATGCAGGATTAGAAAATATACACACTGGTAGCATATAGTGAATTTTTATTAATAAGAAAAGGAAATCAAAGCTTGCTAAAACAGGAGAGTTTTCAGGGGAGTGAAACGAAGCCTCGGCTGGGATTTAAACAAAAGGCCTGGACCTGTTTTGACAAGGCAGGTGCTCCTTCATCTGCTCCTCATCCTGATGTTCCTTTATGTCCCTATTAGGGATCCAGTTAGATTTAGGATAAGGACCCGGGGACTGGATTGTGTCAAGGAAAGTCCTCACAAAGGCATACAAACAAGAATGTGTGTATGTGGGTGTATGCACATGTGTTGATGACCTTTAGACAGCTGGAACGTCACTGCTTTCATCGCGTTTTCTTTTCTGTCTTCATTAAATAACCGTGGCTGGTCAAGGTAATAATGCTTCGTGCGCTCTTGCTGTTGCCAAGACACTTTGAAAGGCTGAGGAATTACGGCCTGTCGGTTCACCATGAGATGCCCGGTGCCTCAGCACTGCTGCTTGCTCATTATCGCCTCTGTGTTTACAAGGTTCTAGAGTGAAAACTGAGTCCCATTTCTGATGCAGATGGAAATCAGCCGTCCACTGATGTTGAACGTACAGTCTCCTCATTATTACAAATTGGAATGTTGTATTTCATCTACTTTCTACCACAATAGTCATAAAAATATATGGAAACGTATAAAAACCTTTATATGATGACAAAAACTCAGGAAATGGGCTTGTAATATTAACAGTGTTTCCCCATTAAATCTCAATAAAATATCAAAAGTGGAGTTATTTAAAATGTTGCTAACAGCTCTAGGTAGATCTAAACTCTTTACTTCCCAACTAAATAAAAATACTGATGTCCATGAATATATCTGATGGTCGATAGGACGCCACAAAGATGGGCGGCAAAGTGCACCAGCCTCCACCGATTCTGCACAAGGCGACGATCCAAACGCACAACGCTGGTCCTTGTGTCGCGTTGATCTCAAAATCATTCAGAGGAAGAAAAGTGATTTTAAATGCTGATCTGGTGGGCTGAGCATCAGAGACAGGCATTATTAACGAAGGTCGGTGCATTTCAAGGGCGAATGTGAGACTTGATAAATGCAGTCTGTGTGTGTGTGTGTGTGTGTGTGTGTGTGTGTGTGTGTGTGTGTGTGTGGTGTGTGTGTGTGTGTGTGTGTGTGTGTGTGTGTGTGGTGTGTGTGTGTGTGCGCGCGTGCTCTTTTCAGCTCAGATCACATTCTGGTAATATAATGGCCTTTTCTGAGAAAATCACAGCTTCAATATCTGAGTGTAACGGCTGAATTATGAATTATAAACTTAATTACTAAAAGCTGGACAGGAAACAAAAGCCTTTTGTTTTACAATAAACTGTTGGCATTTTGCTGTGAATCATCTCCTTTGTAAATGTTACGCCGATTGCCACAAGTCGGTTTCGTCCCCGTGCAGTTTCCTCTTATCATCTAAAGAGCATCCTTCTGGTAAATATCACCGTCGGTCCTTTGTGAAGCCTTGGGAAGAGCTCAGATGTGCACTTGTGCCACCCGTCCTATCAAGTATGCATCAGACATGACTTGTTTGGACTCGGCATAGCCAGGTATCCCACAATGCATTTCACCTCGGTCAGTGAGGGCAGCAATGGCTGAAAGAGCATACTTCAGTCGTTAACAAGTCCCCGCCTGCGTACTCGTTGCTAGGGAAACAGCTTGGGCCTTCAAGAATACCAGAGTAAAAGCAGCACTGTTGTATCATTATACATGCTGTGTAAACAAAATTTTAATAAATTCTAATGGACAATGAAGAAAACAACTAAAAATACACATTCTACAGTGACCAGCTGACATTTATACAACATGTGACCAACTTCAGTTGTGGTCAGTGTGAGCCAACCAAAGTTTTTAATAACACAGCCGTCTAATTACAGGCACAGAACAATATCCCAGCTAATGGAGGAAAACTGTACGTTATCAAATCAGGCAATCGCTGCAGAAAATGAATCACTTCAAGTCTGGTGATTCTAATAATCTCCTGATTGTATTATCTTACACGGCCCAGTGGGAATCTGTGTGTATTATATTATAGTTATTATCATGTTTACTGTTGGGAGAGTATGTGTACCCCATTATCTTTGTCATTACCAACAATACTGTGGGTGCCCTGTAGGCTATGTTTGGAGGCTACATACACTCATCCACACACAGTTACAGCCTGCTTCTTAGGCTAATTGGAAGGGAAACCGTGGTGGTGTGGGCGATCACACCAAAGCCCCTAGCTCATTGACACAAGGTTAAAGACCCATTAACTTGCCTTGTCGAAATTGAATAGAGGGCAAAGGGAGGGCGAGTTAAGGAGAGGTGTGTGAGGAAAGGAGAGTGAAGGTAGCCGCGCACTAACCCAATTCAAGCCGCTCACGTTCCTTCTCGTTCTCGAGGACCGGCTGAATAACAGAGGTTGAGTGGTGAAACTGTAAAGGCCTCATTAATATGCTGCATCCTTTTAGCCTAAAAAGGTTCCTAAATAGATGCATTTCCTGTGGTTTGAACCAAAGACAAACATTTGTGAGATATCAATGGTCTCCTTCACAGCAAGAATACAGATCCCATCACAATCTGGACATGAAACCACTGGACATTAGCATCATTAGCACCAGAGAACTCTACACAAACTCTACACAATGTCTTCACTTCCGTGGTGCGTTCACTGACTGATGCACGTCTCAAAATCACCTTGACTGAGAAATTTCAGGGCCAAGTTGAAGGGACAACATAGACTTTTTGGTACTTCTCGGCAGCTGCAGACCTCATTTTACTGTACTTCAAAAAGTTTAAAAAAATTTAAAAAAAGATCCAGTCAGTGACTCTTGGTATTGGAACGCTAGGGTGAACGTACTCGCCGCCATTAGTGGACAACAAGTTCAACATCAAAGTGCAAGGACAAAGTTAATCAGTTATTTTGTAGCTCAGCTCTTGTTTATTATAAAAGTTGTATGTTTTTGCTATTGAAACTACATGAATGAGCTTGTTGAGGGTGTTTTTGAAGCGAGAATAATTAAGATGTGACTCCGCTTCTAAGAGAATCTTAATTTGGCCGATGTTGCTGATGCACGTGACAGTTGCTGAGTTTCTTGTGAAGTCCGCAGGAGGTCTTGCAGAAAGTGACACGGGGAGTTTCTGTGTTGTTTCACACCGAAATGAAAGAACAACGTAGTGTCTTTGTTTTAAAGCAATGCTTTTAAATCCCTGTTTTATCAGTCAAACGACTCATTTTTGCTGTCATGACGACAGTAGTCCCACAGGTCAGGCAGAAGTCCAGATAATACATATGTACGTGAAAAAGCAAACCTCAGGACTATAAATGGAAGTTTGAGCTCCCTTGTAGTGACACACGTCAATGACAGAGCGAATTCACATTTGATATGTGAACTGTCCACCTGTCTTGTTTTTGCATCCAAATGGATTGAACAAATGTGACGTAAAAGGAGGTAGAAGAGGAGAGGAGGACGGGCGTGGAACAGATGGCGCTCCGCTGCAGAGGAGGAGAGACGGTGGGAGGGAGCGGAGGGAGCTGGAAGATTTAGGGAGAGAGGAACAGTGTGGAATCAACCCACGGAGCTGCAGGCGTAGGCGCGTGTTGATGTGAGAGGAGGGAACTGGGTCTGAGGCTGAGGTGAGAGGCAGCGGGGCGCGAGGTGACCGGAGGAGATGAAAGGTAGGATTGGACGGACACAAAGTCAGATCCACTCATATCTCCACCACCGTAGGGAGCAGGAGGTCAGGATCGCAGATCAGGTTTTCACAAAAAGTCCTTCAAAGTCAGGGAGGTCAGAGGTCAGAGGGAGACCGACAGCCTCCGGTCTTCGTTTGGGGTGTGTTCAAAATCTTTCCCAACGCAGATGAAACTCTGGGCGTGAGCCTGAATCCTGGCTCAGAGCAGCAGGACGTGGGCTGAGGACAGCTGTCCCGTCTCATTAACATCTCCGTGTCGTTTAAACACGTGACAGACGCACACTTTCCCTGTGAGTTACCTCTGCGGCACTATTCTATTTTTTGCTCTTTCTAACTTCCGAAGCTTGACGCCATATTTGCAACAGTGTGAAGGAAAAACATTCCTTCGCTCGGCAGAAACCTCGGACGGACCCGCTCTCTTAAAACAGTCGCCACAGAGCCCCGATCATCCAAACACTGGTGTGGTGAATATGATGGGAAAGGAGTTGGCGTCGCCTTGGCGTCACGATTCGACAGCAAACGCAACAGTGACAGGAGCGAGTGGGCGGAGCATCTTACGTGACGCCCCCAAGGCTGGGGTGACGCAGAAGGTGACGCGAATTCACAGCCGTCAGTTGCGTATCATCATCGTTTGTGTAACTCGCAATCTAGCGTGTTCGTTGGGGGCTCGGCGCCGTTTTTGGCTCTCAGTGGTGTGACTTGGCTTACATGAGGTGGGGTAATTAGTGCAGCTGTTACCTGTTCTCTAATTACCCTCTTTCCTTCTTTGCCCGCTGTTGAAAACAGCTGAACTGAGACAGCTTCTTTGCCCGATATGGCAGCCGACGCGCTGCATCACTGGGGGAACTGTACACTTGGATGTTTGTGTAAACGCACCAGAAATTCCAAACCTTGTTTGTTCCTCCGGATCAGCGGAGCGTCTGCGTTTAGCCAGACACCAGTTAGCTTTGCTGGAGTGGTGCTGGAATGCATTCATGAAAGAGGGGTAGAGAGGCTTTACACCCCTGTATACGGAGTCCAGGGCATCCACGCCCCCCAGAGCACAACCTCCTCCTCTTCTTCTACATGTCCGGTTTATATCACTTTGACCTTACGCTTCAGGTCCCTCAATTTTGCAGGGCGTGAAGTGAGTCGGCAAAATGCTGATGTCTGCACAGCCTCGATTCTTCCTACACATTTGGATAAAGGCGTGGGGATAATGTGGGAGGGGTGGCAGGAGGGGGAGGGGGGGCGATATCTACACCAGCACTTTCAGTTCTTTAATTCATATAGATAGGACACATGAATGGCAAAGTAACTCCCTGGAGCATTTCTCTGCGCAGTTTGGCTCTTCATTGCACAATAGACTAATGCGAAAATAGATCTGCAGCTGGAAAATTGGTTTGTGTGTGTGTGTGTGTGTGTGTGTGTGTGTGTGTGTGTGTGTGTGTGTGTGTGTGTGTGTGTGTTTCCATTATATGACTCTGTGTGACTTACAAAGGCCTTCAGAAGGAGAGCTGCAGTATGATGTGTTTGTTTTTCCAGGTGTTATTTCTAATGTTGGTAAAAAATCGCATTACAATAGACTCATGATCAAAAGAAGGTCTGCTGCAGTGACCTTAAACCACACTGAGCGTGTTAGAATAGCCAAAATCTGATCTTTTTATGAACTGATACACCCGTAACCAAGTAGCGCTGCTACAACTAAAGGTCAGCCGTGGGTGGATGTTTTTCCTCTCATTTTTTTGGGCATGAAAACAGCTTTAAAATGTGGAAATAAATAGGCAAATGTGTTTTGGCCTCAGAAAGTTTCGTAAAAGCTCGCTAGCATCTGATGGAGAAAACGTCCCCGCATCGTTAATGGAGCAGGAACGAGGAGGACGAGGAACGCGGCTGTCTGAATCAATCTGTGTCACAGATGACTGTTCCTCAGTGTCCTTTGATTCACTGTCCTCTTTTCGCTCCTCTGGGGACAGGTTAGCACACTGGTGTGTGTCTGTGTGTGTGTGTGGGGGGGGGGGGTGACCCGGGGCAAGTGCCAGCTTCGGTGACCAAATTTCACCACCTCTGAGCATGACACATTAGCTGCTGGCTGCTGAGGGCAAGGACACTATCTGAGGGTTACATAAAGGTCCGTGTGTGTGTGTGTCTGTGTGTGTGTGTGTGTGTGTGTGTGTGTGTGTGTGCATATGTCAACATGACAAAAATTAGTGCCAGTCATTGCTTTAAGAACACTCCTGATGATTCTTGGATTCGGTGATTTGCTTCAAACAGCGTCACACAGCTAACAGTAACAGTTACAGTAAGACCAGTTCCATCACGTCAATGTAAGAGGGGGGAACCGGTTTATTATCCTTTTATAGAACATCAGAAAACAAACGTGATGAAGTCAAGTCCAAAGTCCTGCGAATATGGAGTGAACCATCAGAGTTATAGAAAAAGGGTAAAATAGAATACATGTTCAATATATATAAAAATATAGCGTCGAGCAAAACAAACTGGATATATAAAAGTGTTTCGTCATACATTCGTGGGACTGAGCTTGACTTTACTGTGACTTTCACACTCGGCAACAACGACCAGCTCAGACTAAAGGAATTCACCTCCGAGATCTCCGACACCATCGATAACGCCTGATCCATGTAACCACCGAGGATTGAACCCGTCCAACACCAGTGTGCAAGTGTGTGCATTGTTGCTGACACAAACAATACATATGATCTCACTCTCATGAATACACACATACCGGCTCGATCCGCACTCACCAACGCACTCAGAGTTACATAAAGGGCTTGTTTGCTGCCCTCACTCTGATCTGCTGCACTGCTAAAGTAAACAGCAGGAAAAACAGACTCCAGAGCAGAGAGACGGCGGCGAGAGCATCAGATGAGACAGAAGATGTGCTGCTCAATGGCCAATGTGGTCCGAGGACAAGGTATTCATCTTCAGCTCCCCTGTGAGAGCTACAGACAGCAGGAACTACAGACAGGAGGAGCAGCACACCTCCGGTCTTTGTCCTGCTCCCTGCTCCCATCACTTTTAATCTACGCTGCTTTTGCCCGTCTCTGTGTGCAGCAGAGCCGTCATCAGACGAGAATGGAAACACGTTGGCGTGTAAAGTAGGAAAGCCTGTATAGGTGTGGATTTATACTACTGTATTTTGACCTCTGTGTGCAAAACCTTAATCACCTCGAATCAGGCGACCAGTTGAGATGATGTCTAATAATAAGAGCAACGGCACTAGGAGTCAGTGTGCAGCTGGATAATCTAACAATTACAACGCGGATGTCGGTGAAATTCTGGTCTCGGGCTGCCTGTGTCAATGTGCTGTTGCATTGTTGAGGCCCTTGAAGCAGCACGCAGGTGAACCAACACTGTACCGATACCTGGGATTCCCAGATGGCCTGAAGCTCCGCCCCTCCGTTGCCAGGAGGACGTCGTCCATCAATCAAATTAATCTTTATTTATATAGCGTCTGTTACAATCAAAATTGTTTTGAGGCGCTTTACAGAATCCCAGGACTTGACCCCCAACAAGCAACAGTAGCAAGGAAAAACTCCCCTTTAACAGGAAGAAACCTTGAGCAGGACCAGGCTCATGTAGGGGGACCCTCCTGCTGATGGGGGAAGGGGGTAGAGAGGAGAAGAAATGTTCGACGAAGTCCAAGTCATGAAGGAGGAGCTGCTCCACACTAAATTTAAAACTGCTCACCTTTTGCGGATATAATAATGGGTTTTCTTATCTTATCAAACCATATTCTGATATGTTTTGTTTATTTTCTTTTCAGCAAACACACGATAAAACTAAAGTGGGATAAGTTCATTAAAATTAGTCTGTCATGACATGACTGCATAGATATTCCTTTTCCAAATCCCAGTGTCTCCCAGTGAACAAGGGGCAGTGAATGCCTCACAGGTGATGTCACCAGCAGTTTCTGGGGCTCTGTGAGGTCCTGTCACACATGGTGCCTCTCATTAGGAACCACTCATCCATATTTAATTTTTTTTTTAGATTATTAAAGGGAAGAATTATGTTTGGCTCCCAGTAAAATAGTGATCCGTCTCAGACGTACAGCTTGTTAACAACACTGGTATCGGATCACTCCTCCAAGTTGATGTTTCACTGCCAAGAAATGTCTCTATCCAGTGTAATAGTGGAGTTGGCCACCAACGGTGACAAAATTACAGAAAATATCAGGACGGCTTCTCTTCGAGAGATCGGAGCTAGCATATTTCTTCTTCTTTCCTCTACTTTTAGCAAACAAACCACATTTCATCATCAGTGTTTACTGTGAGGATGAGGATGAGGATGAAGATGAACGGCTTTTGGGGAGCGTTATCGTTTCTGAGGACAGGTTGTTGAATTTTGAATTGAAGTTAGGAAGTTTGAGGTGTAAAATGAACTGCTGCAGAGAAAAGATAAGGATCTGATCCTGACTAAATGCTTCATTTCCTGTCTGTGGTGTGTGTGTGTGTGTGCGTGCGTGCGTGCGTGCGTGTGTGTGTGTGTGTGTGTGGTGTGTGTGTGTGTGTGTGCATGTGCGTGTGCGTGTGTGTGTTTACTGTAGAGGGAAGCCATGTGACATAAATGTAGTGTGTCTGTCTTCTTTATCAGCTGTCACCACAGTTAATGGAGAGGACAGCTCCTTAAACACACACACACACACACACACACCACACACACACACACACCACACACACACACACACACACACACACACACACCAACACACACACACATGATGAAGCTAAGTCCTTGTGGCAACTTTTATTCCACTATCCACCTTGAATATCCTCCAGTCCACGCTGGACATGGGTTTTCATCGTTACTATTAGCTTGTTTGCACACAAAAAAAGACCTAGAAAAATAAGAAGTGGAAGAAGTTCCCTCAAGTTTCTTATCAAAGAAAAAGTTTGCTGGTAGAAGAGGAGAAAAGTGCCGCACCCTGGAGGACCGACACAAAACAGGCAGAGAACCACACACTGGCACAGCGACACACACACACACACACACACACACACACACACACACACACACACACACACACACACACACACACACACACACACACACGCTCTGATCAGAACAGCTTGTCGTAGTCAGTAATACACAAGTCTTCATGGACCATTAAGTTGCTCCAATTAAAACATGAAGCAATATGTTGTTTTCCTAGCAGGAGTTTGCAGACTCCTCCATCAGCCCTCGGGGATGACACCTTGAGCCCATTCCTGCGTCTCATCCCTCCAGTCCTTCACATATGTTGCTTGGTGGCTTCTCTCAGCTGACAATATGTTGAAGACAGATCTGGTTACTTCTTCCTTTGCACGTGTGAGGTTGTACACCTACTGGCAGGAGTAGAGGACAGCTTTACAGGGAAGTATTTGGATCGTATGAACCCTGTCAGAGGGAATCTGGTAAATTTAGTCACAAAATGGTGGGGGATTACCCTTGTGTTACAGATGCCTTCATCTGTCCTCTTTTTTGAGAAGAGGAAGTAATCATGCGCAGTGTTTTGGAGCCAGTGATGAGGTGCTTGCTGGTAACTGAAAGGTTAACGCAGCCTTCAGGTGTAGATTAAAGCACAAGCTGCTGCACCAGGTCCAAGGATTTCAAACCTTGAGCCCTGTCGGCCCACTGGAAAACACTGAAAACCCACAGGCCACGTGTGACACCTGCAGCCGGGCAGAGCAGCCCGGCTTGTGTGGGTAACAGGGAGCATCACTGACCCTATCAATCAAACGAAACCTTTCTGATGCCGGTAAATCCGATATTACTTTGGATTAACTGCACTGAAGCAAAGCCGCAGATATCTGGGTTGTATTATAGGAACAATTGTTGTAGTTTTGTTGTCCCGTGTTCCAAAAAGAGACTTGCAGATAAGCAATAAGTTTTGACTGTATCAAATAGTTGAGAGGAGCCCATGAAGGAAGCAGGATGCAGCCTCACTACCCATAATTCAGCTGCTGTATCCATTTGCTCCTGGCTCTGACCTGACATCTTTGGCGCCACCCAGTCCCTTCATCAAAAGCGTGTTCTAAATCAGCTGATTCCATCTGGTTGTCATGGCGACTGTACGCGATACCGGTGCCACGCCCCTTCTCAGGTGACGTGGCCACTTAAATGGCCCCGTTGTCCTTTCCTCACTGGTTCCTGACCTCCATGGGCACCACTCGAGCACAGACGGGGCAGGTTCAGGGTGAGGGCTGACAGTAGCAGAGGTTCCACTGGGGAAGTAGAGTGGTGCACGGGTTCACTCCTTTGCCCATGGAAGGTTCAGGGTCCGTCTGGCTGGAGCTTTCATATTCTTTTTTAGAGAAACTCTCGTGGCCGTTAAAGGTCTAAAAACATTTAAGGCAACCGAGAAAATGAACAAAACCACCGATTTCTGCTCGGTTGTATAATCGCTTTACCAAAGCACTCAGAATTTCAAGGTGCTTCTAAGAAAATGGAGCAGCGCGCAATATGCCGAGAGGGAGAAAGATGTGCTGCATAATCTAAATCTGAGACAGAGACGGCGAGATTAGCTCTGCTGGGGCTCACGGGGACCTCCAGTCAGCTGTGTCCCACCACAAAAGGACATAATTGGCCGTTGTTTTGCCTGTCCGACAGGTTACTGAACGTGGCGCTCAGCACATATAGGTCCAAACAAGAATTAAAAATGGGACACGGATGAAGAGAAATCCCCTTCAACTTGCAAAATATGCCCAATATAATTGCATTCTTTTGGGGGGAAAAGAAGGATCTACAAAGCTGGCTTTATTGTCGACCTCGTCTGGACATTTAGTTCAGATTAGGAATGCAGCAGCAGACGGCGTGGGGATACCAGTGGGAGGCTTATCTACTGCGCAGAAGAAAAACAACACGATAAAAGTAATAAAAAGAGATGAGAATCGCTTGTGTGGTTCGACCGTGACGGCTGGGAGGCTTCAGATTGTTGAAAGTGTTTTAAAAAACATATTTTGGGGGGGTTTGGTTTATTTTTGAATAAGACATTCAGAGTAAAGAGAAAGCAGGCGAGTATCTATTTAACGCAGTTTTCCATTCTCACCACTAGATGCCACCAACTCCTCCTGGGACCTTTAACCCCCAGAAATATTTTGTGTCGGCCGTTTCCAGGTTGTGTAAATGCACCGCGGCTTGTGTACAGTATAGGTGATACGGGAGGTAAGGCTGAAACAGACTGCTGCTCCAAATGTCAAAGGTCACGTCCCTGGTCAGATCATTAAGCATTGAGGTGCCCTGGAACACCTGGCTGGGGGGGAACAGTGGATGATCCCACATCAGATAAAACTAGTGCAAAGGCTGCGTTACAGCTGGTTGGGGCAGTAGAGGGCAGATCCCACCTCAGGTCATTAATGCCTTCCACAGAGGCGAACCACAGACGGGGGCAGAGAACAAAAGTAGAGGTGGAGAGCCACTTTTTCAAGACCCTTTCGAGATCCTCGAGGAATACTGGCCGCGTCTGCCACCAGGACGAGCGGGGGTGGGGCTGAAGCAGGAACTGTGACCAAACACTGGCGGCTGAATTAAGAGCCATAAACGATCATCTGTAGATGTAAATGAGAGGAGAACTCCGGTGTACGGCGAGGATGGAGAGAGGAAGCGGAAGCGGAGGGGGGTTGTGAAAGAGACATCAATCTTCTCAGCGTCCCCTGTGGTCTGGAGTACCTGTCCTGTTCCTGACATCAACAAAGCCAAGCCTTCTGGGTAGTAATCAATCAGTCAGAGTCCGACAAGATGGCGGAACTGAATGGTGTGCGCGCGTGCACGTGTGTGTGAGAGAGAGAGAGAGCGAGAGAGAACTTGCCTGTAATGCTTGAACTGGACTACAGGACAGATTTAGTGGGCGAGGTATGAGTCACTCCTGTAGCAGACAGCACTCAGGTGTGTTATATACTGCTCAAAGCACAAATGGAAAGGAGGGGGCCCTCGACAAGACAGGACCCATTAAGGAATGGTTTTGAAGGTGGTGGCGATAGAATGGCGACGTGCTCGTCTCTCCGTTGTTTGAATCTCCTCACCTAATTCTTTTATATTTTCAGCGGTAGCGCGTGATGCTGTCTGCTGCCCCCAGGCGTTGCTTAGCTCATACAGTCCCCTCAGGGGGCGCGTCCACACATGCTAGGGGCAGAAGCTTCCTGGCCAGGACACCAGGAGAGGTGAAGGGGGTAGTAGGACACTAAGCCGTTAGCAGGACCGTCATCTGCTCCGGTGGGGGTTCGTTTTCACCAATAGTTGTTTGAGTATTTTGTCCTCAACTAAACGCTCTATGTAAGGAAAAGTTTCAAATATTTCTTTGTCAGCTAGGATGTGCGTACGTGTTCCGAGCAGTAGCGGCTAAATGAGAGCGCGGTTCAGAGGATGATGTGGGCGGTTTGTGGCGTGCTGCTGAAGGATGTCGGTGAGGCTGCAGCTCTCATCATCATTCATCTCCAGCCTTTATCTTTCGGACCAGCAGACCTCCAGTCGCAGCACAATCAACTGCTCCTCATAAATTACCGAGCATCTTTATCGAATTAGCCCTGCAGCCCGATCAAATATAGGATAATAGGCTAAATGCATTATGTTGATGAAGCAGTTCTGCTGGCTGGAGGAACAAGCAGCACGAGGACAGCCGCTGTGACACAGCCACTGTTGTTGGCATCTTTCCTCATCTAGTCCTGACAAATCTTTACAAATCACCTGACAATTGAAAGTACCTTTACTTTCTGTTTCTTTATCTCTCACTCCGTAGCTTTGATTGTTCTTCCAATCTGTGTCTCGGGCACCTGGTAATATCACAAGCCGCTTCCAGCTCATTATCTTCCTCTCTGTCTCACGATGCACGAGCTTTTAGAATGAAAAGAAAAAAAACTTTGCCCAGGCAATAAAAGTGTCTGTTCTAATGAGGAAAATGGCGTTCTTCCATCTTATCGCAGCCGCTCCATCATTGAGTGCTCCTTACATGCCGCGTGCATCTTTAAAGAAAGCCATTGTGCGCTGAATAATGCCGTAATTACGGAGCACATTTTAGAGGCGCGGCCACCAGCTCTTTCATTCCAAAGATGTTAAACAAATTTCTGCTACAAAGGAGAAAACTGTCAGGCTGCACTTCAGCAAAATGGCTAAAAAGCTTCCCATTCTCCACTGTCTCCTCACCATATGTGCATTATATTCCATTCATTTTTCCTCTTCAGTGAGTGTGCAAGAGTCTTTTTTTAAAGCACAATATATTAACAAGCCAACCGTGGAGGATGTCACAAATACCAGTACTCATCAGAATTCCCATTCCAAACACGATTTCCTTCATGCAGGACTGACAGCAGATTGTCATCAGTGCTTCAATTAGAAGCGGCTGCCCGATGATGCCAAAGAGCCGCTGCCCCGTTTGCATTAGGCGCATTTGTAAAAGCAGCACGAGAGCTTGGACACACGAGAGCAGACCTTGTGAGTCCCGGCAGATAAGCAAAAAAAAAAACTTTGAGTCTTGGGTCAATCAAGCTTTCGATTTTTTTTTAGGAAAATCAATCAAAGCCTCTTTCAAATGAGGCTCGTGTTCTGTGGTGGTGGATCAACAGGCGATATAGGAGCTCAGGTCCCAGGAGGGCTACGTTTTAGCGAGCCTGTGCCAGGTGAATGCCAAGAGTCCTGGGTTAAAGCTGGCAGGAACGCTGCATGGCAAAATGGAGATATCTAAAACACACCATCTGTCATCATTACAAACCACCGTCCTGTTCTGAAGAACCACGAAGGTAACAGAGGCTGCACTCAAGGTCCACTGTTCAGTCAGTAAATACTTCTTATTGTTCTTTACAATCATTTTGATGATTGCACGTTACAATAGTTTCACAGATTTGTAGCAGTTGGTGCTGCTGAATATTCATTTTATAATAATCTAATGTAGCCCTCTGCTAATGCTAACAGTAGCAGGGTGTATCTGAAAACAGAGATCTGCATGATTCCATTGACCTGACAGACAAGAAGCATTGAGTCCCGCAGCTCTTTTATGGTGTCCTCCGACCGGTGTGGAGGGTCACCCTTTGGCCTAATTTTTCCACTGTTTCATGGTTTTAAACACACACACAAACTGTGATATTTTGCTAAACATTCACTCTCAGCCTCAAGGTCCTTTTTCCACACTCATGTGTGAATGGTGAAAATTTTATTTTAGTTCAGGTTCCATCTGCTGAAGAAAAGAAGAAAATAGAAAATAGAGAAAATTTTGAGGCAGATTTAGGAGCTTTCCTACATGTTCCCTGATGTAGCCTCTCCCATTAGAAGGAAAAAAAACACAATCAGTATTTCTTTGTTTATTTCATTTTTGGACAAGACGTCAGCTTTTTTTTTTTTTTAAAGAGAGTAAAAGCAATAAAGTCAATCATCTCTCAGAGCAGCAGCAGGGTACATTTACCGTTGTGTTCTGATACAGAACCAGAAAAATCCAACAAAGGAGGAAAAATCTTGTCAACCGCATGATTAAACAGCCAGCGAAGAATAGAAAAAAGCAACATCTCCAACCTTTGAATGTAAAATAATGAAATCCACTTGACCTTTCGTCTGTCTGGCATGTCAAAGCACTCCACGTTATCTCCGTCCATCAGTCTCTGCTGGAGGAATAGAAACATGGCTTCAATTCACATTTCTTTTCAAGTGTTTCCTGCCTTGTTTCCACAGCAGCATTATCATCCGACAGTCTGCCTTAAGCTCCAGAAAATGATAATACATTCATCTCTGGACTCGGTCCTGCCGCGACGCAGTGCGGACGTGGAATTAGCTAGCATGATTTAGGTTGTGTTGAGTCTGATCCTTACCCAGGCTGCTGTTTTCTCTCCTCTCACCCTCAGGTGATCACACTTTGAAGACATTTGAAGCTTTCTTTTCAAATTGTTCCCTAACCTTGTGCACTCGCCCTCGCTGATAACTCACTCCTGCTCATATTTCATTTTCCTTTCCACTAAACCGGCACCTCCTCTGATCTGCCTCCACATTCCACCGAGGAACCTGATGCACTCACCTCTGGATCCTTGATGGTCTGGATGGAGAAGATAACTGTTGTAAAATTTAAATTTTAAACTCCCCGTGTGTATTTTATCGACATCTTTCCTGTAGCCAAACAGAGCGCCGAGTTTTTTCCCCAAAGGAAAACTATGGCAGTTAAACTATAGATAAAATCAATGTATTTCAACTATTGTTATTTAAATAACACCCCTTTTTATCAAATATCCGTGTTGTTACATATTTGAATTAAGGAGTAAATGTATTCCTTACTCAAAAATTTAAATTTAAATTTACCTTTGAAATGTGCTCATTTCACTTTGTCACCAGGTGAACCAAACATTTTGGAAAAGCCACTTCCTGTTCCTGTCACATGACTGTCACATGATCACCAGGCCAGGAAGTTTGTTCAGGGACTAATCGAGTTAACCTCAAACCTAAAGCTGGATAAGGTAGATTTTATTGTGACACTGGTGTCATCACGGGTTCTTGTGGATTTTTTTTAAAACATCAAATTTACATTTAGGGCTTCACTGATGAACCAGGCCTGTTTATCTCTTGTGGGTAATGAGATATTTTAGAATATTCAAAGCAAACACCAATCAGCACGCACTAATCAGGACAGTGTTTTAGTCATTCCCTCCATAACAAGCCAGCTACAATCGCTCTGATTAGCCCGCCGAGATGAACAGATAAAATCAGACCTCCATTCTTTAACCACAATCTCTTGATGAGGAGAGCTCGATCAAGAAAAGGAGTGATGAAAACACCCAGAGGAGAACAGGAGCACGTTGGATGAGCAGCAGAACAGGACAGGTTATTCATCTGCTCCCAAACACAATCCAACAACCTGCCGGGTATTCGGAACCCTTCATTCCGACCACAGAGCTTGTAAACCTCCTGGGCAATTAAATAGGACATTATAGGGCTTTTGGAATAACACGAGGATTTTAAACATATATACAATGTACAATCCATCCATCTGATTTTATCTCTGATCCTTAACCATTATCATTATCGGGCTTCACAAATGTGGCGTTACGTAACTAAGCCGGCTTAGTTGCGTGCAGCCTCCTGATGTGTGCAAACAGAGAATAAATGGCTGCACACTGGCCACTGGATTATCAGGAGGTGACCAGGAGGAGGGTCAGGGAAGCGCCCGGCAGCAGTGCTGACTTTATTCTACCGGCTGCTTAAGAATTCCCCCCCCACCCCCACGTCATACAGGAAGTGGGCTAACCCCAACAACCCAATGAAGACTTAGACATGAAAAGAGAAATAAATGCTCCTGTGAGATGACACCCCGTCACAGTCCTCAGCAGTCGCTCCAGTCCTCAGCAGCTCCTCACAGCGATGTGGCCCAGACAAGCACGTCGGAGTTTTTCGCTCTTCATTACCATGTAAATACGGTTGTGATCCCGACCTAACCTGCTGACGCCTACAAGCGCGGCGTCGGTTCGACGATTCGCTGTTTTACATGATTTGCCACGATACCACGCTGGGATCAGGCCGACGGCCCCGATAATGAAGGATAAAAACAAAACGGAGAGACCAAATCAGACCCCCTTTCCTTGAGGCTCAGGCGCCTCAGATGAGAAAAGACAAGGAGGGAGGAAGGCGGAGGTAAGAGAAGAGGACAGGCAAGGATACGTGGAAGAAACAAATGTATGGAAGGAAGGCTGGGGGGGGCGCAGAGGGGGGGTGGGGGGTGCAGTCAGATGAAAAAAGGAGGCAGCAGGAGGGACCTTCAAGGAGGAAATCAGCTGCTTTCTAATAGGTGCTGATTACATCTCCTAAATGTCAAGTACATTTCCATTTAAAGTAGCTCGCAGCTTAAAAAATAGGAAGAACCCCCCCACACACACACACACATACACACAGAGAGAGAGACATACACACACACACACGTCATGTAAAGCCACAAAAACACACAATTGCCAGGCGGTAATTTAAAACCGCGTCTCTGTTGGCGTGTTTGGAGGAACATGCGTCCGCGTGGCCCCGTCCTGCACATCACTCTGGCAGGTAGCCAGAGCGCCGCCACAGCTCATCAATAAAGTCAGGGCACGTGCACGCACTTCTTTATCCTTCGTTTCAGACCGCCTCCAAATCTGCTCCGAACCAATGAGCCGTGTCCTCCCACCTGGGGGGTTTGGTGATGACTGCCAATCAGGATCACCGTGGCCGTGGCCGCCAGCAAAGACTGGGAAGATGGATGAACGCCCCCCAAGGTCTCCGCTGGAGCAAACAGAGCTCAGGGATGGATTCAATATGTCACAATAATGCACACGTGTGGCCACACACTCCCAGATGCGCGGAACGTTCCATGTGGAAGAACCTGTTGGAAAACATTGTCTGATATAACCAGCTGACAGTAGGAGGACGTATTGCAGACGGAAGCACGATATATTCAACTTCCTGTGGTATTTAAAGTTACTTCCTGTCTAGAAGACTCTCACTTGATTCAGGCAGGTTCAAGTGAACAAGTGAACTCCGGTCCACCCAAAAATACGGGTCCCCGTTCGCTTGCTCGCTCCAGATGTGGTTTGCTCACAGCAGGGAACAAAAGAGAGTAAAAACGAAGCCAATCAAAAACAAAATCCAAAGAACTGAACATCTGGGATGGAGATGGTGTATGGGCTTTATTAATATATAGATCTGAGGAATCGGGCAGGGGGCTGACAGAGAACAGAGTGGTTTCACGGGTCTGGGGGAACCAGGCTGATGGGGGGGGGGGCAGGAAATCAGTCTGAATAATAACGCTGGAAATTCAGGCATGAGACTCAAAGAATCTGGCAGAGAGTGTGTGTGACAGGGGAAACCGGCGTGCTAGTTTGGCTGTGGCGTGCTGGGGCAGACCGTAGCGGTCTTCCATTCCAGCTGATTCTACGATCTGCTGTCGCGTCCATGGGTTGATTTACAGGACAGCAGACATCTGGGTACAGTAAAGCCTTAATCCTCCTGCGTTCGCCTGTCGATGAAATAAAACTCACAACACGCGCGCAGCTCGGAGTTCTTTAAGCATCGCCCTCGGATTCTCAGCCGGCAGGCAGCCGACATTTGTGAGCACAAGAGTTTGAAACTTTTAATTAGGGAGACAGCTTCAGATGAAACCGGGTTTAATAATTTATTAGGAGCGGAGAGCCGCGGATGAAATGGAAGGAGAGAGCGAGGAAGTGCGAGGCATAATGAGGGGAAAAAGACGACTTGTTAAAAACAAGGTAGCTTGTTTGTGTGTTTGTTTGTGGGCGAGAAATCTACGGCGAGAGGGGGGTCGTCTGGAACTACACGGAGAATCGGCGGCGGCGGCTCCAGGCAGGAGTTTGGCAGCGAGTGCAACTCCTGTTTGCTTCTTCCTGCCGTGTCTAAATGAAGCCGCCGCGTCTCTTCTGCCCTTGTCAGCACTTGTTAACCTGCACATCGATTCTTCTCTCTTACTGTACATCTCCTTTAATTAAACACAGCCCAGAACCTGAATCCATCATCGTAGGACAAGTGTGACTATATATAAACCTTTACATTTACATGTATTGACAAAATATAAGTTAGAAGGTCGGCAGAAGCTTAAGAAAATGACCTCTGCTCTCTCTCTCTCTCTCTCTCTCTCGCCTCTCTCTCTCTCTCTCTCTCTCTCTCTAAAGTGGTGCATTCAATAACTGTTTTGAACACGTGAATTCTCCTTTGACATAAACTACCAGGTGCAAATCTCTCTTTCTACCGCAGCGCCTCCTAAATGCTGCACGCCGCAGCGTCCATCCGAATGTTTGTCTCAATCTGTGCACATTGTCTAAAAATAAAGGCTGCAAACCTCAGAGATCTGCAGGAAACGGGCTGAAGCCACAACGGTGCGCTAAATATTTCAAGGCGAAACACAACTCAACAGCTGTCCCTGCTGTAGCATTCATGCTCCTTCCTGTCCGAATCTCACGGACGAGGCACCGAAATCCAAAAGGATTCTTCTAAAAGGAACTGAAGAAGCCTTCTGGATAGGCGAAACGTCTTCAAGAGAAGAAACCCAGTCCAGTTGACAGAGAAAACTACCTTGGATTCTTCTAAAACACAAACTCTGTGTGGCTCAAACAATCAAAGACGTGATGAAAAGCCCAAGCAGGTCTGAGCAGACGGCCCATCAGCGGCCCGCTCTCCCTCACCAGACTCCAGTAAAACTACAGATGAAATTAAACTACCAGGACATGCGATCACTTCAGCGTTGGGGGGGAGATAATCGGACGTAACCCACGACGACGACGGCGGAGGAGGCACTAAAGACGTCCGTGAAATCACAGCATAAGGACACCAAATATTTATGGAAGCCACGTTGGACATCTGTAAGTGAAGGTTCCTGGTGCTGTGTGGGAGATGAAAGGCGAGAACAGGGAACAAGGGCCCATTTGAGCATCGATCACTTTTACGACCTCGGTCTGTTTGCATATTTTAGGCCTATAAACAACATGAATGATGTGCCGTGTAATGCACCATAATCGAGATTTATTCAGTCTTGGGTGGCGGGGTGGCGGGGAGAGGACGTTCACAACCCCACTGTGAGAGGACCGGCGAGGCTGTGCGCGCGCACACGTGCACATGCCGTGATTTATTTGATTTAATTAGATCGGCGATGTAAAACAGCTCGCAGGGAGAAGAAAGGTAAAGACGAGTGCCGAGGGAGGCATAAATAATGCCCGACTTTTCCTCCCTCCTTCCCGCCGTCTTTCCTCGCCGGCCTCCTGTTTTCTCTCTCGTCTTTTTTCCTGACGGTGTACAATCTCATTTTTTCATTTTTCTGGGCTTTCTTCTGGCTTTCTTCTGTCTCCATCTTGCTCTTTGCGACCCCCCCTCCCCGCCAACGTCCTCCACACTGCTCCCAGCTGAATAATGAGCAGGGGTAAACTCCTCATTAGGTTAAAAGGCCCACAGGAGGCATCAGGGAGGCATCAGGGTCTCTGGTGCCCTGAACACTCATGGAGACAGTTTGATATGATCAGACCACATCCAGTGATCACTGCGTGATCTCCAGAAGGGTTGCGCCTCCTTATTGCACTCGCAGGCACACGTGCACGTGTAGCCGCGGACAACAGATTTATGGTAAGTGATCAGAAGAGGAGAGGAGCATAAATCTACATTCTTCAGTGGTAACAGCCCGTGAAAGGGGTTGATCTGACAACCCGAGGCACCTACGCTCCGTCATCCGCGTCCTCGTCTCCGCCTCACAACAAGTATACAAGGTCGGGAACTTTTTAAATTGCGTTTACTGTAGCGACATGCTAATTATGACACCTTCCGGCACTTTTAGATATTAATGGCTACTTTTCCACCAACATTTCCAAGAACTTTTGTTTCCAGGAATTTATTAAACTGAGTCGTGTTGTGTGTGTGTGGAGGGGGGGGGGGGGGTCCTGGCGATCTGTGACATTTGTGTTTCCTCCAAACCTCAAAATTCTGGATGATGCTTTCAAACTGCACCCTATGGAGGGGTGCAGTCCTGAGCCTGGACCTCCTCATCCGTCCACTTTTCAAAACCACGAATAAGTGGCGTTTCATTTGTAAATGTAGACATCATAGCCGTATTGCCATGGCGTCCTGGTGCTGCTAACAACAGCAGCACGAATGCGAAGCGCTTCAGGGCGGCACCCTGCTGACCCTTAGACGAGGGTGGTTGTTTGGGGTTGTTTCTGGGTTTCTTTGGATAAATATGAATGCAATTCATGCGTTTTTGGAAGCATTCTAATGCTGCAACCTGGCAGCAACAGGTAAAAAGAACACGCTGACTTGGTCCGAAGGTGACAGTAATCTTCAAGGGGCTCAGTATCAAAGTCTTACAAACAGCACCAGCTCTTGTTTACATGGATTCGTATGATGACACTTCTGACTACGCGAGGCTGCTGGCGGGGCCTGAGATCAATCAGTCAATCATCTCTGCTCAACCCTTCCTCTTTCTCAGCTTCTCCCACCCTTTCCTTCAGGTTCCACAGTATGAGAACCTTCCACAGTGGATATTTCACACCAAAGACAAAAACAACTCTCCCACTATTCCTCCAGGGGAGGCGTGAGCCCGAGAACGCCGCTAAAGACTGGCTCATACATCTGGACTCATGAATGCATGTATGAGCAGAATATATGACCTGATTCGGGTACGTGCTCCTGCAGGATGGTGGCGGGTAATTCCATTAAGAAGCATAAACACAACAAAAGAAAATTTCCAGGGTTCTTTGACACCAGTTTTAGCACAGATGCATCAATGTGTTGAATGTTAGGAGCTTCTAATGCTGTTTTAATGTATACTCAGATATGCGGTTTTGCTCTTATTAATAAAACATACTTTCAGTTGGTGCTCCAAGTTAAGACAATAAAAGTCCACATAGAGCTGGAGGCAGGAGGTCCCTGGCTACCACTTAGCCAGCTTCCTGTCGTTAATCAGTGAGTTAGCGTTACGGTAAATTACTCACGAAAACATTCCCTTTATTCTAATCTTCTAATCTGTCGTATTTATGTCAGAATTGATTTTGAAATGGTTGCTTTAAGAAACAAAACCCCATTATAGATGCGATATCTGTTTTTGAGAGGCCTCGGGCAACATTCAGGATAACAGCTTTTTAATTGTTATTGATTAACAAAGTGGGTTTTACCGGGAGAAGTAATCGGCAGAAACAGCTGAGTCAGCGTGTCGAGCTTGTCATTACTGCCAGAAAGCAATAAGAAAACAATATGGTGTCGATGAAGAGTCCACACCACCAAATCGAATGAATCTTCCTCTAATGTGCTGCGGCGTGGCTGCCTTCATTTGTAGGATCGGTCTGAAAGCTAAATCCAACCCTCAAGAACCACATTAGCATAACAACAGCTGGAGGCGGCTGTACAGCACAGTGAAAACAAACACGACGCTTAAAGTAAACACTGAAGCGGCGAGTGGAAATAATGAAACAGGAATAAACTTGGAAATGTTTGAGCGGCAAGCGTCATTATCCCCACCAAATGAAACTGGTGCTCGCGCTAACTGGCGCTGTTGTAGTATTTAAATCTCATTTCTGCTCCCTTCATCAACCGTAAAGGTGGACCTCGCTCCCTATGTATTATACATAAACCATAAATATTCATGGGAAAAAATTGCTTTTAACAGAATAAAAAATGAAATCTGGCGACCTTGTGGGTGCCCTTTTCAAAGCGTCTCACCTGTGACCTTTGACCCATCAAGTGCCCTGAGAGGTGCTGGTGGTGATGAAGGGGCTGGTCGCGATGGCGCTAATGGTGGGGCGGGTCCTCGAAGGGACGGGTTCCTCCGAGGCAACCCTGCGGCACCCGGAGGGTCGCCAAGGGTCACGTTGAAGGTGCCTTTCATTACTGTGTTCATGACGCCCGGACTGAGCTGCGGAGACACAAACAGGAAGGAGGGATGACGATTTACGACGTCAGTAGCGACGACGTCTTCAGCACAGCGAGCCAGTCACACTTCAGGGGTCCTAAAAGGCCGTAATCAGCTATTTTACAGGGAACCGTGGACTCGGTCCAAAGGATGACTCACTTACGTTCGGAGGAGTAATGGCCCCTAATAACTCTTCTCCTGTCGCTTCCTCGGACCACAGATGATTGTGGCTTCTTTTAAGGACGTCACTTCACTCTTTCGGATGTTAGCTTATATACATTAGCAGATGTATTTCCTATTCAAGATCCCAGCTGGCATTATGTCCAGGGTATCGGGACTGCTTGATTTAGGTGCCTCTTGAGTATAAAAGTCTCTCTCCTCTCTCTCACCTCCTCTCCCAACCTCCCAGCATGCACGGATCAGTATTCCAGAGGTGCCAGAGAAGGATTTAGGCACACTGGTGGGGCTACTCAGATCTCAGTATTGATCTGGATGGGAAAAGGGTTGCGGGTTCAACTCCAGGTCACCCTCAGGGTTGCCCAGAAGGGTGGGGGTGATGAGGGAGAACTCTTGGAAGTGACGACACTCTCAGCATAGCAATGATGAAGGAGATTATGGGATGTTTTACTAGGTCAAAGAGGGGAGAGGAAAAAGGGGATGGAGACGGAGAGTCTGCCTGGCAGGAAGGAATGCGGGATCGGAGACTTTCCCACAGCACACATGACGAAAAAAGCGCCATGAGCATCATCCTCAACGGATGATGAAATCTGCACCTTCGGCCCCCCTCCGGCCCCCTCCGCGTATCACTGATTACACTAACTCTGATTTGGTTATCAACCGAGGCGCGAAACGTTTGCAGAGGAGTCGCTGTTGGTAAACCTGCTCGTTAGGACAATATCCCAAAACTCGGGCCCAGTCTCTCCACAAATTACCAACTCAGCGAGGCGGGAGGCCATAATTCTCACAGGCAGGTCGGTGCCGAGACAGAGAAGATAATTGGGCCATGAAAAATCCAGATGCTTGAGAATTAAATGGGAACTTCAGGTCATTACTGGCCATCAATCACAGGAACATTAGAAAGCTTCCTGTCACAATGGAAATGAGGGTAAAACGATACAGAATATAGAATAAATAGAAAGAAACTTAAGAGTTTCGCTGTCAACACTACCTAAGCAAGATTATTTACCTCACACACCTGTGATGCTAACAGAAATCCAATATATAATCAAATGGGAAAGGTTATAGGGAGTCCCAGGCACACGAACACACCATATTTACTTTGATTATTACTTCATAATAGGAGCCCAATAAAGCGGCGTGCTTGCAGGGACGTACCGTGCAGGCGAGGGCAGCACATGGAGTCCCGTAAACGCTGAAATGTCAGCCGAGTTTAAAACACCATCTGCTCCGATTTATAATAAATATCAAATAAACTGGGGCTTCTTGTCCTCTCTGTGCACGTGCCTCGCCATCAGCACGTTTATTTATTAGGGGAGAGGGGAGAGACGAGGAGTCGTTCTCTCTCTTACAGGTTGTGAAGCGTCCAAGTTGAACATCGTGACATGAAATCATGTTTCAGAGGTGAAAGTAACAGAAGGGCCGCTCATGTCCGTCAGGCGTGGCCGCCGCTACGTATGCGTACGTGGATTATACATCAAATACGGACCGAATACAGTTGAAATGGAGCCGACGGCAGCAGCTGAAGACACTCTCGCCTCTTCAACGGCCGCTTTTCCATTTCACAGCCGCGTTTCATGTTATCATCTATTGAATTTTACGGCCCTCTTCGGCTGCGATCTGTCTGCTCCCCCCCCCCCCCCAGGAGCTCTTCACTGTCTCACCTCTGCACCCTGTCTCCATCCTCTCTTTAGCCTTCTTGTCTCCCACTCTCGCTCCCTCTCCTCCTGCCCGTCCTCCATCCTCCCTGACCTGATTGCAATATTCTGACGATGTTGGACGGAGAACCGGAGGCAAAAGTGAAGGAATGAATTTGCGGAGATGAAAGCGAAGTGCAGCCGCAGCTCTGCGGGGAGGCCGCCCGACTCCCCGCCGAGAAATAATGTCCAATCATGCTGATGATCAAGTTCTGCAAATTAGTCTTTTGTGCCAAAATAGGTCTTGACAGCGGCAAGCAGAGAATCAGCTGAGTAGACCTGAACTTCAACCTGAGAGGAAGGAGCTCCGAAGACACGCGGAATGTGCTCGGGGCACGTTGGCCCCTTCGTTAGCATCAATTTGATCGAGCTGATTGCGTCTTTGGAGCTGCGTTTGATTAGCGATTAAACGCCACGCTGTTGCTCGAACCTGTTGAGGATCCACGGAGGACCTGGCCTTTTGTGCCAAAATGAAAGACCAAATCCGTCTGAAAGGTCAATTCCTCCACGCGTCTCTTCTGATGTAATTGCCTCATGCTTGACATTTTTGATAATTATGACTCCTGCTGCAGAATCAGTCCCACGTCCCTTTTGGTTGGAATAGTCTGATAGCTCGAGCGGCGAGGACAATGGGCAGGAGTGGGGGGGGAATAAGGTGGTCATTAAACGCAACACAGTCTGATCAACACCAAATGAGCCAGACAGCCATAAGAAATAGAGGCGAAGAGCACGGGAGGAGCCTAAACAGGCAGGACGGTGGTAACTGGAATCCAGCAGGTGAAATGAATCCAGGCAGAGAGCAGACGGACAGACGGACGGACGGGGGGGACGGCAGAAAGAGGCCGGTGGTCACACCCTTGGACACCAGCCTGGCGGTGAAATGTGTTTGATGTTCATCCCTCGCGGTCCGCGGGGACAGGGAACGGCAACATTGGCCGTTCCCATCATGCGTGACTCCCGTTAAAACACACCGGAGCCCAAACACAGTGTGTTGAAGTCCGTTAATCTCCGTCAGCCGTCCGCGATGGACCCGATAAACCCGTTCCCTCTCTTCAGACGTGATCTGTGTTGATGCCTGTTGGATTTAGTGAGGCAGGGATTAACTGAAACTGCAGAGTCCGACGCAGGTTGATTTTTTCCCGCTCTGTTCAACATTACACACATAAATTCTCTGCAGATGATGTGAGACTCTCGGTCAAGCAGGACACGATTAAAATCCAGCAATATGCAGGCAGACAGTCAGATCACATGACGTCTGCCTGCGGAGTTGTAGAGACATTTCTGGGTTGGATACCTGATAGGCAGCAGGTCCAGGGTTGGAATCTGTGGTGACTTTAAATCTGTCTTGTCTGGAGGTGATCAGGGCCATTTGTGGGTGAGAGTCCATCCTGACGTCGTACTGACCAGGGCCTGAGGACACAGCGCTAAAAAGAATCATGCTCGCCACACAATTCCAGCTGCAGATTCTGGATCCTTTTTTCCAGCCGTCTGTTCTTTGTAAGCGTATAGTTGTGAGGAGCTACGCTAAAGTGAGTCTGCTGGATCCAGGTTTGCCCACTTCTCCCCTTTGCAAAGCTAATATTCACTTTTATTTCAACCAGCATCGGGCGTATTTGGGGTCTTTTTCACGTGCGTTCATTAAAAATCGACCTTGTCTAAGTCAGCCGAGTGTCAACTTGCTCCTGACAGAGATGTGTTTTGAACAGTTTGAAGATCTTCACCATTATTCCAAACAGAAGAGGGTGGGGGCCGCATGATGGGGGCTATAAAGCTCCCTAATGCTCCGTGTACTGTAGGTCTATTCATAAATGCAAATGCAATAATGGGAAAAAGAGACTTTATATCAGTTTCTCTATGCACATATCAATGTGTTTGCTGCACTGTGCGTGCGCGCGCGTGCATGTGTGTGTGTGTGGGTGGGAAGTAGTAACACTATTGCAAACAGTCCAAATCTATTTATATGCAAATTAGATTTTGGTTAAACGGGTGGGGGCTCCTCACGGGTTGAGTCTCTTGGTGAAACCGAGCTGGTCATAAATTATCCAAGTAAGGCGTGAATCTATCTATCTTTGAAACAACAATCTTCAATGGGAGTGTAATTGAGGTAAATATTAGGTTAGAGTCCCCGCAGAGATGGAGCTAATTGGACCGGATGATTGTGAACGAGTGGAGATGGACAGTTCCCGCGTGTGTGAGGCTGCAGCTCACACGCCATCAAACGGTCATCAAACGTATGCATGTGTACATCAGTCTGGGTCCTGAAATGAAGGGTTCTGATAACATCCTGGCAGAGGAAACACATTTATTTAACAGCTTATCCATCTCCTAATTAAAGCACCCTCGCTGCCTTGACTAGATGGAGTTTCTGCACCACTGCCGTTTCAGGGTGTGTGTGTTTGGGGGGGGGGGGGGGGGGGGACGATACCTGGTACGCTGGGGTCACATGGGCGGAAGACTTTAGCCCGCGGCGCTGCAGACAGGAAGCAGCTCTGGCGCATCTTGGCTCCTTCGCTCCGAGGTTGAGGACAGGAACGACTGCCTTTATCGAATGTTTGGCTCAGATTATAAGAGTTGGGAGGAGGAGAGTCCTGGGGAGAGGAGAGGAGAGGAGAGGAGAGGAGAGGAGAGGAGAGGAGAGGAGAGGAGAGGAGAGGAGGGGGGGGGAGGGGAGGGGAGAGGGGAGGGGAGGAGAGGAGAGAGGAGAGGAGAGGAGAGGAGGAGGAGAGGAGAGGAGAGGAGAGGAGAGGAGAGGAGAGGAGAGAGAGGAGGAGAGGAGAGGAGAGGAGAGAGAGAGAGGAGAGGAGAGGAGAGGAGAGGAGAGGAGAGGAGAGGAGAGGAGAGGAGAGGAGCATGTGTTAGCCTGGTCAACTGCGAGGAAAGGAAACATCTGGATCGCTCTGGGTCAGGTATCGCCAGGTATCGCCAGGTATCGTCAGGTATCAGTCTGTCAGGCTCTTGTGACCTGTGTACTGAGCACCTCAGTGAAAGAACATGAGCACGTGAGGACAAGGACACGCAGGACACGTCCCACCATCTACATGCTAATGAGGAAGAACACACACGTACACAGATGTGTCACAGCTGTCATCGGAGCAGGGATCCAAACACGAGCGTCACGTCAAAGGTGATTTCAAATAAAGAGACTCTCTAATCAGGCGATTAATGAACTGGTAATTATCCACAGCTGAGTGACAGCTTAGCTGATAAGAACTGGGACTGATCCCAGTTTAGATGGTGACTGTGAGAAATGACGCGCCATCACTGGGGAGGAATCTGGAAATCGTCCCTCTTTGTTGGGTCCGTGAATAATTGATGCCCAAAGCCGATTGAGGCCTCTCGATCCATTTGTCCCGAACGCGGAAAAGCTGCCGCTCAACCTCAAACCCTCATTTTGTGACGCTGCTTCCTCCCGGGGTGGTGGTCCCACCCTTTAATCACAGCCAACCGCCTCCGTTTAGCTTTTCATTACAGATGCGGGGGGGGGAGACATGTGTGAGACAAACACATGCGTGAAAACATGGCTTTACACACACACACACACAACACACACACACACCTCGGCATGATTGTGCGATAGAACAAATGGAGTTTCTGCAGTGCTGCCCTGTGGTGGATTTTGAACACACACACACCCACACACACACACACAGAGGCATGCGTACACACACACACACACACACACACACACCATTATATGTCATAAATTTAATGGTGCAGAGCCGTCATTCACATCTTCAGCCCCACACACACATTGATACACACACACGCGTGCGAACAAACACACACCTGTCACACCTGCGGTCCGTAATTACACCTGAATACCTGAACATGGAGCAGACTGCTGCTCCCAGCAGCACTTATCATCTATTGACAGCACTCATGCTGTCTTTAATTACTCACTCTTGACATTTAGGCAGCTCGATACTCATCCTCACACACACGCACACACACACACAGACACACACACACACACACACACACACACACACACACACACACACAGACACAGTACACCTAAAGAATGCTTTTGTTTGCTAGCTAAGACACATGTGACGAGCAGGACATTGGAAATCTGATGATTAACGAAATGACCATTTAAACAATTACTGTTCAAAGAAAGATCGAAGGCCAAAGGGACGATTCACAAAGCTACAAACAATGAAAGCAACTACCAGGGAGCTGCTAAACGATGTGCAAACCGAGAGGCAACACTGCAGCCCATGATTCTGAGTGGTCAGTTGCTGTGGACAGTAGCCTCCCAGAAGAGACCAGATCCTCTAAATATTCCAGTGCCGATACTTTCCCTCAGAGCTCATTCGTGGCTGCAGCGTGACCAAGAGAGGCGCCTCGGTTTCATTTTCAGATGTTTCTCTGCACTTGGACCGTCACACTCCGACTCTCCCGGTCGGAATCCTCGCTAACGCTCCTCCTCTGATCTCCTGCTTGCCCTTCTGTTAAATAAACAACAGCAACTTACTGTTTGCGGCTCGTTTTAGGAAAAAGGGAGCGTTTGTTTGCCTGTTTTCCTTGCAGGAGCTGGCTGTCTGTGTCACCCGGTGTCATAAGCGCAGCTGGCGTCCCATCATGGAGCTTGATAACCATCTGTCTGATTTTAGCGGAGGAGGTGCGGCTGATGTCCTGAGGCTTTAATGAGGTTTTAGACAGGTCTTCAATATCGATGGAAAGGCAGAAGGAGACCATATGGGTCCCATTCGCCTCCTATTTGCAGCTTATAGGCAGCAGTTAGTTTAACAATTTGCTGACAGTTACAGTTTTCTGCTGCATTTTATTGCCGTGCATGTTGTGCTCACTCTGTTATTTCATTTGTTCCTTGCTTTATTCTTTATTATCAATCCTCCATCTGTTCCTATTTCCATATTCCTGGTCATCACTCCCGATGCCTACTTACTTCCTTAGTTTCTATTTATCAGTCTCTTTATATTTAACCCAACTTTGAGCACTTTCAGCTGTTTTCCTGGACACCAGAGCTTCCTGGTCCCTCTAAAGACGTTCAGTGGAGTTTGACGCCAGAGTGTCCAGGCTCTGAGGACCGGTCCAAGTCCAGAACCTCCTCAGACCCTCCTCAGGTCCCAGTCGGCTGCTGCTGGGAGGCTGCTCGCCTCTTAAAACATCACCTGCTGTACGACAGCTGTCCAAAACCAAACACATGAGTCCCACAGCTGCTGAGCAACACCCATACCGGCTTACATCTGTATATGAGCACACACACACACACACACACACACACGTGCGTAAGAGAACATATACACAGCTGCCTGTCCCAGATGTTGCCAACACCGTGTTTGGAAAACACTGTTGCAGGTCCAAAGAGGGCAAAAGCTAGGAATCAAACCCATGGATTTAAAAGTTGGAGAGATCAAACCGTTTAAAAAGGTTCAAATCGCTCACGTTGTCGAGCCGGAACAACCGTTTGATTTATTCAGACTAAAGTTGTTTGTGGAGTTTTTGGTTTGCATTTTTCATCCCGGTGTTAAAAGAGGACAACAGCGCGTGGGTGTTTCCTTTCAAGAGAAAAAAAAACCCAAATAAGTTTCAAGTTTCCTCCTTCACTTTTAACACTTTATTCAAATCAGTTTTCTCCCTCTGCGCTTCATCCTCGTGGACAGTCAGCGATGGCGGAGATGATTTGTGGACCTCTGGAACCTCCCGTATTTCTCTCTCTCTTCCATTTCAGTCCTTCCTGTGGATTATTCAGAAAATGAAGTTGCGGCAGGTCACGACGCGGCTCCTGTGGGTAAAAGCCCTGTAAATGTTATACAGTAACGCTTCGTACTGCGAGCTAATGAAGCGTGCGGTGGGCGCGGACCCTCCCCTGGCGTACGGAAGCCTTTTATTTTAAGTCACAGGCTGTTTTTGAGGAGGTGCCGTTTTTCTCTTGACTTGTTTTACAACAGCAAGACAGCAGGGAGGTAACAATAACCGGAACGGCGCAGCGAGACACCACGAGGAGGAAAGTGACAGCAAGAGTAACGTTGTGATCTTTTCCTCCGAGCAACGACGCCAGGATCAGCCACACATCACAAAGTCTGAAAGTGCCACGCAGCCACATTCTCCATCTGCTCCGTAATGCGCGTCTTAAAGCGCTCCTTCATTTCTCCGACGCTCCCCTTCCACATACTACGTGTGATTTCACTCATCCATTTACTTTACTGCCTTCTCCGCTCCCGTATGGCGTCTCTGCAAATCTATCTGGAACGCTTTGCTAATGCTAGCATAGCTTAGCGTCGTGATGATTTCATTCGACGCAGCTCGGCAGACAGGCCTCCGTTTTACTTAAGGCCAGAGATTTAGATAAGTGAAACCTAAATGGCGAATCAGAAATGACCGTCTGACCTTTGCCAGAACTGTTCTTTAACTTTGCACGTTAACTTTTACCTCCTCACGGCTATAGACATCATTTTGAGCATTAATCACGGGCATGAGAGAGCGGATTTGAGTCATTTTCTATTCCAATCAGTCGCCGCTCTTCAGGCTCCAATTTTCTGTCATATATTTAATGAGAAAGCTTTTTTTCTTCTGAGCACCACTGACAGGAACGTCCATCCAGTGAGCGGCGGGAGTCAAAAAGTCCGGGTTAACGAGGATGTAGATGGAGGAAAACCAGTTCAGACAACAGTTTAAACCAGTCCCCGAGTTATGCGCCTGAAAATGTTGTTTAATGTTGTTCATTCTCTTTCACCTCCCACTTTTGCGTCTGCGCCACAGGTTCTGCTGCGCTAACAGGTGAGCTAACAGGTGAGCCTGAAACACACACGATCAGCTCTGCTGGGGAGGACCAACGTTCCTCATTGGTCTTCAGGTGGAAGAGATCATCAAACCCTCACGCAGGGGCAAAAACTGCCCCTGCACGTCTTAAAAGCTGATGAAGGATGCGTTATGAAGACGAGCGGGTGTGCACGGAGGCACTCGGCAACACCGACGCACGAGGAAACCGACTGACTCGCCTGCTCAAAATCAATACGCCGCTCGTCCTTTCCTTTTGTTTTGGGTTTGCCGCCGTGAGCCGAAGGGGAAGAGAGCGGGCAGGAGGGGCGGCGGCAGACGGGAATGAAAGAAAATTGCTGTAAGAAGCTTTTGTCAGGAAGACTAGTCAATATGGCTACTGGCCATGACAGCTCCACTCCTCTGTTCCACCTCTCCTTTCCTGAAATCCATCCATCACGTGTATGAATTGTTCGGGCGAATATTGGCGGGACTGTTGCTGTCTGGAGCCTCGGGCTGGAGGTGTCGCTAAGTACCCCCGCCGCTCGCCTCGCCCGGTCACTTCCGTGAGCGTCGGCGGGCCTCCTCTGGGTCCGCCGGGCGCCTCCGTGAGCACATTAGCATGGCACGATATTTGTGCAGCGTATGCGGAGGAAGGGTTTCATAAATATGTGCGTACCTTCATTTGCGCGGCTCCCTTCACTCTTTGCAAGTCTCTCAGGGCCTCGCCTCATCATCATTACCCTGACAGCTGACAGTAAAATCCATACCCGATCCATAACCCCATTTTCCCATTTTGTTGCATTCTTTCATCAGCCGACTCCCTCGTCTCCCCTAAATACAGGCTGCGCCGCAACACGCCATTAGCTGTCCGCGGCTACGGCATAAAAACGCAATGAAACACGCCGGCAAAAAGTCAATAGGTGACAAATCCTGAACCACTGCACCCCCCCACCCTCCTCCGATGGTTACATCATTACCTTCACCCTCTGTGACTCAAATGCTTTTAATTTAGCAATAATTTCTCTGGAGAGACGCTAATGGCTCATTTCTTACTCCAGTCCTCAAAGCTGAGCTTTCTTTATCACTTTTATTGGAGACATCCCTCAATCTCACCCTGCTCTCTCACAAAAGTGCCATTGTTGCAGTTTGGCCAGGGCTGCTCCCAAGTTTGATGAATGTATGTTTAGCAAACACTGTAATTATCACAAGCAGAGCTAATAGGACAGATAATTACACATTATACACGGAGGCTCTCTCCCATCGTCTTTGTCCTTCCTTCACTCCCTCCCACTGCTTCTTCCATCCACTTGCGTCTCCTCTTTGTCTCCCTTAAGCCTGCCGTGTGTGGCGTCTGCTCCTGAGAGCGTCGTGGCGGTTTTCCGCTGCTAATTGACGTTAATGGGGTTTGAATCAGGGCTTCGAATGAAATAAACCATAGAATAGATCAGATTTTCCGCAGTAGATTACATTTATCTTGATAAAACTAAACCCAACCAAAGACAAAACCAGAGCCGGCTCCTCGCATCATTCCAGGTGACATGATAGGATCTGCAGAACAGAAATATCAGGGCTTTTCTTTGCATGAGTCAGCCACTCAGCACCACCGCCTGTGATTTACTGTCGCTGTGGAGTGCAGCATTAGCAATGCTGCTATCAGAACTGTAGGAAAGGAAAGCAACGCATGTCGGCGCAGTAATGGAAATGATTGCATTACCTCTGTCAGCGCGTAGGAAGCTGTTGTCAGGTGCATGCAGTCAGCGGGGACTGCAATGAACGCGCATTTTAATTGTGTCCGTCCGTTTCCGTCAAAGCAAAGCAATGGCAGAGGAAAGGCGAGCGTTGTTGATGGATTGGTGGAGCAGATAATAGCACAGATGAAGTCGAAGCTGACTTGCAGGGACATTATTGCTCACTTCCATCTCTTCCAAGAGTCGCAGACGTGAAGCAGCCCGGCTGGAGTTCATCATTCTGAGCCACAGGAAATAAATACAAATGCAAAACCAACCTACTGACACGACCACGTTGCTAACTTACTCTTCCAAAGCAGCAACTTAGCAACACGATGCAGCTCGGTGAGAGATCATCAAACTGGGTTCTAAAACAAATTTAGCTCATTGACGACAGTGGGAAGCCCTTGGGAACACATCACAATTGAACCGGTGCCCTTGCCATTGATTCCACCCTCAATTTCCCTGAGTATAACAATAACCATCAGGACCTCTATTAATCTCAGCATCATTGGCAAGAGAATCGACCTGGATGACAAATGGCAGAAACCTATTAGCAAAAACTGATTGACAGACAAAAGGGCGCGGGGCCTCCCTCCAGCTGCTAAAAGGACGGGGAAATATTTCATCCATCCCTACGACAGAGAAATTCCAGAGCCTCGGGGTGAGACGCGGGCACAAATTTAATTCTACAGTCTCGCAGCTCTGCCTGGGGGAGACCGGTGACCTCCAGAACAGAGGGGGTCATCGTTAGGACGGTGGAGAGGAGGGAACCTGAGGTGGGAGACGGTGGGTGGGGGGGAGCAAAACAAGGAAGTACAGAGGAATGAAAAGGAAATTCATATTTAACGTTGCTAAAGGAGAGAAGATAAGAGCTGTGATGTGTCTGGGCTGAACGTTCTTTCCACCCCCATCAGATCCACAACTGTGGCGTCTGATTTACATGATAGGAAAAGGACGTTTCTTAGATTTAACACCACAGACGACAACGGGATCACGAGTGGAGACACGGTGGACAGAAGACACGTCTGAACCTCCTCAGAATGTCAGCGTTTGATGCTCGATGCTGCTTTGAAGCCAAACTGCAGAAGACAAAAAAGGCTCAATATGAAGGGGTGAAGTTGTGTTTGGTGTCTTTTCTCCTTCTTTGTTCCTCCTCCCTCCTCACCATCACAACCGTTTCCCGATCAGACATTTAATATCCGCCCCGAGAGGGAGGGGGGCGTTTCCAAGGATACAGCCTTGGCCACGGCACTGCATGTGGCTAACTGATAGAGCTCAGAGATCCCCGGGTGGTTTTTTTATTAAGTGGTCATAAAGGGAACTCTGTGTGGAGCCATTTCAAAAGGCCCCAGTTATTCCCGGCGGAGCGTTCTGCGGACACACGGGAAAATAGGGAATTGCGCGGTGGACAGAAATATGGAGGTAATAGATCATTTCTCTCCGTTTTCTGCTCTGTTATCAAGTCCAACTCTTGTCACTCGGCGTCATTGCTAATGCTGCTCTCAGCCTGAGGAGGGGAGCGCAGCAGCGTGCGCCGGACGGCGCCGCCGGCTGCTTCGCTGCACCTCTGCTCTACCAAAACTCTGCTGCGATTAGGACCAATTATGTCGGTGGGAACACAAAACCACATTGCAAGTTGCGCCTGCGGTAAGCGAGCTAAGTTAAAGCCATTACAAAGACATTTACTGGCCTGTGTGTGAGGGAACGTCGCCGCTCCGCCGCCTAAAATCTACATGAGCCTATTCGTCAAATGCTTTTCCACAGAGATGCCAGCACGTCTCACCCACACCGCTCCTAACGGGGACATGTCCTCCTCCTCAACACTAGGTGGTGACATGAGTCTTTCAGGGGGTTGCTACAGCCCCTTTCCCGCCTGATCGACACACAATAAACAACTAGAGTCAAGCGGCAGAGCGGCATCTTGAACAGCAACCAGATGGATAATCGCAGATAAGATGCACACGGTCCCTCAGGGTCTTCGTCTTCCGCTCGCTTTTTTGAATATTCTGGTTCTGGGATCGTGCTTCAGTGTGGAGGTGTTGCAGCATCCACACGTGCGTTCAATTCTGATTTAAGGAGTATACATGCTGGATAAAGTCGATTCTCAATCGGTGTCTTAGTGGAATACGAAAAGCTCTGATATCAGTTGGACTAGCAGCACTTCAGTTGTCCAGTTATAGTTGGAATAAGGCAATAATTTGCTTTCCAAGCTTTTGGGAAGGCAGAGGCACAACACACGATGGAACTTGTGGCTCCATATTTCCTGTTAGCAATAAACATCAGCATTTCTCAGACTGCAGAAGCATTTTTTACCAGCTGGAGGCTTCTCAGAGAATTTCAGCCACACTGATAACAGCGAATGACTCAAAGCAACTAATGTGTGGACTCAACATGGGCCCTCCTCCATGTGCGCTAAAGGACAGAGGCTGCTGCTCGGAGCACTCCAAGAGTCCTCACAGCCCAGCTAGAGGCCAAAAAACTGCCATCCGGGGAGTTGACATCATCAGCTGAACTACTCCTGAGCAGTGCAGGACCAAACAGAGACCTTGATTTTGTCTGAATTAAATATATTGACCCAGCCGAGCGCCGTCCCTTTAACCCCAATGGTACGCTCCAGTGCGCCTCTGTGGCCCACGAAAGAAACAAGTCCCTTGTCTCAAGCTATTAAAAGCCATTTGTAACTTGGACAAGTGCTGTTTTTGAGGCGTGATGAGCTCTAAAACCTGGCTGACCTAAACCTAGCACGTCCTCATCAAGAGCCAGGAGCAAAATTAAGACAAACTAATATCTGGATTAACACGAGAGTCAAAACAGTCTGCACGCTCAAGGTGCAGAAGTGCATATGAACCACCTACTTATACCCCCCACACCACCACCAAGACGTGGGGATAACAAATAGAGTTCTGAATATAATACCTGTCTAATCTAGTAGTAATCTGCCAACATGCCCTTGAATGTTTTTGATCAGAGATAAACATGCATAGCTATTTCAGAAAAGCTGATGATCTTCAATAACAGGCGAGAGCGTGGTGATACCCATATTTCTGGTTTCCTTTTGATAAACGCAGCATCTTTACGTGTGAATCTAGCGAGAGGCTCTGATGAGGCAGGTGGCATCAGGAACTGTGTCATTATGCCGCAGGCAGTTAAAGGTAATGAAGGCAGATATTCTGGTCTGTTGTTGCACGATCATCCGAAAACACACCCGCGAATTAATGAAGGAGCTGGGGGACGGCTGATAAGTTTATACTGCGGCGCAGCAGGGACGGGCGGGGTGGGCCAGAGCGGGCTGAAACCAGCAGTGAATCCATTAGAGATGTGGCAGCTTGGTGAACCACAGTACCCTCAGGTGCGCCGCCTGGGCCGCACCTTCCATCTGCCCTCGCTTTAAGACCTTTCACAGGTTCTGGACATGTCCAGATCACAGCGAAATCACGCCTCTGACAGCTGTAAGACAGAAGGAGAGACGGCTGCAACCATTCATACGCCAGGACAATAAAATCCCAGTCACCAACACATCCATCGCAGACGCGTTTGCCAGTTCCAGGGCCTTGCTGGCCCAGTTCTGTTAGTGGAGGGGAAGAAAAATACCTGCTGTGATGTTCTTCTGAGGGTGTCAGTTAACATTAGCATCATATGTGCTGCGGGGAACACGGAAAACAAGTGGCGGTGCAGGAGTGCAGCGAGAGTGCTGACAGATATCGAGTTTTCCCAACCGTCACGTCTCCAAACGCAGCACCGGTTGGCTTATATCTATGTTGTGCTGTGTTTGCTATCACACACAGCCTGTGCGTTAATCACGCTAAAGAGCGAAGCCCAGCGACAATCATACTTCAACTCTCGGCATTGATTCAACCTTTAAAACTGACCTGGAGAAACGACACAGTGGCTTCAGTTGTCGTCTCCCTGTCAGCAGAGGGAAAAGTCGCTTTAAGGGAGCAGCTCTGGTCAGGAAATCACCATCGACCCAACACAATGCTAGCAGTGGAAATGAGGAGAACTATTTAAATCCGGGAACAGCAGAACGGCCGGGAACAGCGGAAGCAGAAGGGCCGGGAAAGAGCAGGGACCTTACTTTGGCCTCTAGCCGTAGACGTTCCGTGGCTGATCTGAAGACCGCTGTGCGCTGCTTTTTGTAGTTTTCCTCCATCTTCTTTTCTGCCTGAACCCACACACACATTTTTAAATACAATGTCGACAACTAACGGCGGGACGCTGTACTGATGGTTGTCCTTACTTCATACTGTGCTGGACCTGGGCTTTTCAACAGCTCCTTGTTGTAGATGAAGTCCCGCTGGACTGTGGAGCCGAAGCCTCCCTTTCTGCTCCGCGCGAAAAAGGCCTGTTTGAAACTTAGCTGGGCTAAACCCCGCTCGAACAGATCGTAGGACCCTGGACCTGAACACAACAGTGTGAGAACACTCACGCTGATGCTCAAAGGATCCTGCACAAACACACACACACACTGTTTCTCCCTCTGACCTGGTGAGGAGCGTTTTTCATGCTTCTGGCTGAAGCGGGAGGCTCTGACGCCGAACGGGATGCTTTTCGCCCCTGACGCCTTCTTCAGAAGCTCCAGCGCACAGCGCGGGTCATTATACGTTCCAACAGGGGGCGACACCTCCTTCGTCTGGCTAAATCTCTGAAGAAGAGAGAAAAAAGGGGATTCAGAGAAAAATAGAAGGAAACGAGGAGAATTTGAAGAAAAGGAAAAACGCTTCCCAAAAGGGGGCCAGATACGGTTTTAATTTCAAAAACTGGACAGAAGTGCTGAGAGATATACTGAATGCGTGTGTATTTATGTGCTGCGGCGGAGCGGCGAGCCTCTCCCCTGACACACAGATATGTGCACTTTGCATGTTTCATCTCACCACCCTCGGAGCAGGAAGGGGCCGGTGCACAAAGCTGAGAGTTCTGCTCAGGAGACACTGATAAAAGATCATCTGCTCGTGGGAAGAGAAGCGCTTCAGCTGGAGGCCGAGAGATCTTCTGAGAGGCCTGAGCTGTTCGCTGGCGGTCGCTGTGGTGGCACGCGCCTGTTTCTTCTGTTTACTTCATAACTCGAGCTTTCTTTCAATGAACCACCTCAGTCAGCGTTTTCTTTCTTTCCGATGGATAGACAGGTGATCACCAGGACTCGATCAATGAGAGACAGGGCCCAACAGCCACGGCTCGAGACCGTCCAATGAGGACAGATGGCCAACTGTCTGGTTAGTGTGCAGCGGCTTCAGAATGAGCATGAACGTGGTATAAACACTTTGGAACAATAGCATCCTGATTTGTCAATCATATGAATGAAACCGTAAGCTAGCCGTGCTGTAGCATTCCTAAATATTAATACTTTGCAGTCTGCATGCATCACTGACAACAATAATATAGATATGTTGGACTTTGCTGATGACAACTGGCCTATAGTTTACACACAGAAAGGCCTGAATGTAATAACCATTTTTATATATGATTATACACTGAATTATCACTATCACTAGTGTTCTTGCACTTATTGTGCGTGCCTGTAACACACATGCACGAGGCTGAGCTACAAAGGGCTTTGTAGTCTCCTGTTCTCTTGAGATGCCATAAAATCAAGAATGAGTCTTGCGTGAACTGAAATTTGCAATACAGATTTAAAACTGAGATGAGAAACAGACGAGCGTTACGCCCTGAATCCATGTCGGGATCAAAGGAAAATAGACTGCTGTCACATACACGCGCGCTGAAACGTCATGCTGAGGAATTTGTGTGTGGAAATGAGGACGAGAGGGGAAGAAAGGAGAAAGCTTGAGGTTTCCAGCTCCCCCCCCCCCCCCCCCCCCTTGTTTCATGGTAACAGTGTGAGATGGACACTGGCTCACAGGAAGAGGAAGATCTAAGACAACTGTCATTCCCAGTTCGTCTTCAGAGATGAGTGGCACACACACACACACACACACGCACACACACACACCACACACACACACACACACACACACACACACACACGTGACTGTGACAACACAGTATCAACGCAGCAAACAGCATGTGGCCATGGAAATTAGGTCAGAACTGGCTATCACCCCCCCAACACACTCAGAACTCCCCAATCTCGCACTTGTTATCACAAAGAAACAAGCTAGGTGTAAATCCGCTGTGCGTCCACGCACGCCGGCATGATGTTGCTCCGTGTCTGAGCGATGATTTAATCAGCGCTCAGATGGTTCCACAGGAGTAAATCTGCAGAGCGTGGCGGCGCCACAGAGGACTCGGGTTATTCCTGAGACACAACGCTCCATTTTTCGTCTCCTCTCCTTTGAGCCTCCCAATCAACTTGTTTTCGCCACCGTCGGCAGGAACCCTTTCCTCCCTGCGCATCAATTAAACAAAAAACAGCCCACTTAAGCGCCTTGGATCTTAAGTAGAGGTGCACAGTCTGTATTTAAGTATCACAGACGGTGTTAAAGAAGTCCCGTATCTCCTGCCTGGTTACGATAGTGCTGCTGATCTCAGCGAGGCTACAGATCTGTGACCACTGAAGGGCAAATCAAAGAAAGTGTCACCATCCCATCCCAGGTTTGGAGGCCTTGCTGGCTGCAGGTGGAGCGAGCTGCTGATTCACGCACCTCCGCCTGAGAGAGGAACGGACCTCGGCAATCCTGAGGCTCAAACTGTCTTCTGATGTCATACTGGCCTGGACCAGGAACCCCCTGTGTGGAAGCAGACACGTTTACATCAAGATGGGTTTTAGAGAGGACAGTTTGGTATGTAAGCATCGACAGATCAAAGGAAGCCCGCTTCACGTTTTAAATACATACATACATGCATGATAGGGATTTTTTTTCACACAGAAGAGAAACGAGCACATTCAGTGCCAACTGCCCCCAGCAAGATCCACAAGACGGACCTCCGCTGGAATCAAGAGCGGCTCTGACCTAATCGATCTTTCAGCTTGGCGAGAGGTCAGCTCAGAGTTTAACGCGGGTCTGAAAGACGTTTCAGATTGCAAATGTATGCCGGCGATGTCAGATGCTTCAGTTCGCAGCTTCCTTTGAGCTGCACATCAAATCCAAGTTATGCATACAGATGTGGGGTCTTTGGGAGATTAATAACCCCTTTTTTCGTCTCCTTTTGTGGCGGGATGAGCGGGGTCGGACTGATTTTCTATAGGAGTTCATGGGCACTGTTGAAGTTCACACAGAATTTCCACCTGAAATCTGCCTTTGAAACCAGGCTAGACTGAGCTTCAGCAACAACAATATCTCCAGGCACATTTTCCCAAGATGAGATGCACAATAGCCCTAATTCCAACATAATTAAGCGCAAACACACATACACATGTAATCAAGCCATTCAGAATTTGCATTTTGTTCAAACATTATGGTTCAAACGTCACCATAATCCTGCATTAGACATCTGTGCCGAGTTGTTTCCCCTGATTTTCACCCTATAGCAGCAGCCCTTTTCTCAGAATAATGCGCGAAAAACATTACATAATTAGGTTCACCGGAAAATCGTATTTTAAAAGTGAACTCTCGGTGAACCTACAGGTTATTCACAGCCATTCCACTGGTGCAGGATGTTCTTGATTGAGGAGACTGTCAGAACGCTTACGTAATGTTAACATTCTTAAAACACAATCTCGCAGGACAACAGCAGCTCCAAACGTCTGGAGGAGAAGGCATCAGGCTACATTGTGTCCTTATAGCTATAGGGGGTCTCTATAGTCTATAGGGTGACCCCAGCGCCCCTCGGAGGCTCCCGCAGTTTGAGGAGGAGGAAAACTGGCAACGGAGGTGCAGAACCTCGGAGCGAGCGGAGTGAATAATGATCATGACCGTGTTAAAGTGCAATTCTCTGCTGGGGAATCTCCTGTGGCAGAGACACACGCTGCCCTAATGTGGCTGATAGGTGAACATTTACATTTGCAGCAGGCAAAGCTGGAATAGCTGCCGCAGCAACGGTGGGCCCCATAGTGCGTTATTGCAGTCATTGCCACAGGTATCGTTACTCAGTGCACGCTGTTGCATGTAGGTGTGCACGTTTGTGTTAGCCCTGTGACAAAAGCTTGTGTTCTACTGCCCCCTGTGGGTACACATTAAAATCAAGGGGGGAGGGTGATACTGTATCCTTCACCTCTGTGTATCTCTGGTGTCATTGAAACTTTGAGGGAGGGCTGTTTCTTTGCCCCCTGATGCTCCAGGACAGGTTAAACCTCTGCGTCCTCAGGCTCACCTAGTCTCCTGCTGTGGAGGCACCATTCCCGGAGTCAGAAGCCTCTACCGCCCCCCCCCGCCCCTCCACCCCCCCCGCCCCCCATCCCGTCAGCCATGGATCCGGACTAGCTTCAGGGCTGTTAGGTCATCATTGCACTTTGTAATGAGGTGACCAGCAGTAGTGCCAGTATCTCTGTCCTTATCAAAGCTAACCTGTGACTATGAAGACTGAGTCTAAGAGCTGATGCAGCTCAGACGGGACCACACACACACACACACACACACACACACACACACACTTTCAATAGTACTCACCCTCTTCTCCGCTTGTTTGGGCACCAGCTCATGGTAGCGAGGAATGAGAAGCTCGTGTCGGCCTTTCCCGTCCTTCTGAAGGTTCACATTCTGATAGTGTGTTTTAAGATTTCTTTGAAAACAGTGATAAAAACACACACAAAGAGTCCAGAACTGAATAGAACTGAACAATGCAAGAATAAAATGGGAGTACGACTAAACAGGGAGCTCATGTGATCGACATATTCGGCACGGTTTTAAGGAAGGCACCATGGATTAGCCGCCAGTGTGAACCTGTCCGTCCGTCCACCTGCCTGCCTGCCTGTCTGCCTGCCTGTCTGTCCGTCTGTCCACCTGCCTGCCTGTCCGTCCGTCCGTCCGTCCACCTGCCTGCCTGCCTGCCTGTCTGTCTGTCCGTCTGTCCACCTGCCTGCCTGCCTGTCCGTCCGTCCGTCCGTCCACCTGCCTGCCTGCCTGTTTGTCCGTCTGTCCATCCGCCTGTCTGCCAGAGAACCAGAGGGATGAAGGCACGTCTCTGTCCACCAGGTTCAAGCGTGCTATTGCACCTTAAGTCTTCTATTGATTGTGTGTGTGTGTGTGTGTGTGTGTGTGTGTGTGTGTGTGTGTGTGTGTGTGTGGTGTGTGTGTGTGTGTGTGTGTGTGTGTGTGTGTGTGTGTGTGTGTTACTTCATAAGGGGAAAGAAGCGCCGATGAGGCCACAGGTCTCACATGTGAGGGTCGTAGTGTCCTGGACCTGGACGCTCCTCCACTCTCACCACACCTCTCTTCTCTGTCTTGTTGCCAAAGTGGACACCTTTGTATTTTTCTGCAGAAACGATCTCTGACTAAGGACAGGGGATTGAGAGGACAGAGGGAAAGGATTTGAGGGTGAAAGACAGGAAGGCGAGAAAGAGGAGAGAGAAAGCAGGAGTAAGATTCTCCTCTGTGGAAACATGAAGGAAGGAAGAAGCTGGAGGAAGAGTTGATGCTTCCAGGCTGCACAGGAGAGACCTGCACCCTCTCTTATCTCTTTCAGTCTTCTGCCGTCTCCCCTCTACCCCGGGGAAATGTTTTATCCTGCACCTTAACACCTCCACTGAGGCTACGCCTGCAAACGGGCTGGCCGCTATCAACAAACCCTGCTCACACGGGCTCTGAGCTGGGTTTTTCTTCTTTTTATACTCAACCAAAAAAGTTACACAAACTCCTGTGAGGACTCAAGTCCTGGCATGGATTACAGAAATCTTTATCGTGACCGCTGGACTGGTACATGTAAAATCTTTAAATCTTGTTCAACGTTGTTGGACTATCATTGTTTTCCCCTGATGATTTTAGCTTGAATGTGATCGTTGACATGAATATGAAGACTGACAACACTTCTGCCTGTAAGTCAAAAAGCCAAATATTGGATAGGGTGAAAAGGACGTTTTTCCTGACAAGTCCTCCATTCCGTTTTAACAACGTCCCCCTGGCCAGACCGACTGTCAATTATGCGAGGCAACATTTGAATATTCACACTGGAACCTTGACAACGTTCTAACACCATGTGGTGGCTGTCTCCTCCGTCTTCCTTTGAGAAAAGGAGATGAAATGTCTGCATCTTCCTATCATCCGAGGGAGGGAAAAAAGGAGATGAGACTTTTCAGATGCTAACAGTCAAAAAAGGGGAGTGTAACTCTGCACACAGAAGAACCGCGATGGCATTTTTTTGTAAAATAAAACCAGCATTAACCACCCAGACTGAAGTAAACTGTAAAACTCTTATAAAAAAGAGAAGAAGGACCCATCGAGACCAGAATGTTGATCATCAAAATGTGCACGAATAGAGCTCAGGTTGGCGTACCACAAGTCCACGGGCTAAAATGTGGGTGCTGGTGGATGAAAGCTGGTTACAGAGAGAAGGAAGTAGGACTACAAGGACAAGAAGAGCCAGCAGGAGTGGACACTGACTGGAGCCGGCCTTTGTTTCTGCATTCTGCAGAGCCGCTCAAGGCTCCTCTGTCCTCCCCTACCCCCTCTCCTCTTCCTCTACCCAGCCAGCCCTCAGCAGGAGGGGTCCTCTTTATCAGCCTGGTTCTCCTCCTGCCTGTTAAAGGGAGTTTTTCCTACTGCTGTTGCTTGTTCGAGGGTTCAGGCTCTGTAAAGAGACTCGATCGTCACAGATTCTGCAGAAAGAATTGAAAGTGTAATTGAATTAAATCAAGAGGGAGAGTCAAAGAACCTTAAGTAGCGTGAGCTGATGGATTTGCACGATAGAAAAGGATGTTAGACCAGAATGTATGTGAGGTGGTGCGATTTAATACAATCATAAAAAAAAACTGTAACTCAGGGACGCCTTTTTGTAACTGATTTTGGTTTGGGTTTTAAATAAATGAAGTGTGAATCAGCGCTAAGACGGGTGTGAAACGCCGACTCGCTACTGCTGCACATTAGTCTCAGTATCAGCCAATACAATAACCAAATTGTTCTGTCGATACAGATGAATGTGTGTCCCTCGGGAACATGCCTGGCTGATTCCTCCCTCACGTTTCATCATTCAAAGGCAGCCTAGGCCACTCTGAACTCGCGACCTCACACAAACACTTAATTCTGCCTCTCCAGACTGTTGAACCCAACCCGGGGAGCGTTTGAGCTTAAAGAAATGAGCGTCTCAGATGAAAAGACGGACGCAGGGCGGAAACAGAGGCTGAACTTTCAAAGGGAGTCACAGAAGTTGAGTGGGGAGGGAAGAGGAGCTGCGAATGGATGCGCCGCTGATGGTCTTAAATCACAGTGGGCCTCTGTGCCTGTGTTGACACAACCTTCGCCAGCACTCAAGGACGCCACTGACTTGATATCGCCCGATGAAAAATGACTTAATTGAGACACAGGCCAGCAGGAGTGAGCATTATTTTAAGTGATTATTGCCATATAGCTTGAAGAATAATTACTAATGGGTTTTGTTGATGGCATATCAAATGAATGGACATTGGCGTGTTGGATTTTTTTTTTTTTTAATTGGACCTGCATTCATTAGGTGCGTTAATGAGTTTTTAGATAAATGACTGGCTTTGTTGGTGAGGCAGGATCGGGGAGGAGGCGTCTACCTAATGGACTTTCCCTCGCAGACAGAGGAGGTGCACACAGATGTTGCCTCTGAGAAAGGCACAAGCACAAATGGACATGGGGGGAGTACATATGCTCACCAGCAGGGGGCGGTAATAGGCTGGTCCCAGGGTGGTATCGTAGGTCGGAGGTTGTTGCTTCCTGAGCACCCCCAGGGCGTCCTCCTCGTAGCCACAGGCCTGACCCGGGAAAGGAATGGATGGGATGTCTGACTGGTGGAGCGGGCGGAAGGCTTTACCCTGCAGAAACCAAGAAGTCACAGTTTGGAAAAGGAGTGCAAACTCTTCCAACTCTAAGATCTGGTGCAACGTTGTTGAAAGGTTTTCTGCCACTGCTGAGAGAGCCTTGTCTGCCATTTTCAACACATCCACAAAACATTCGTCGTGCCAAATGTGGAACGCGCCACAAGGATCTGTTTTATTTCCCTTTGATGAGTAGAACGTGTTTTTTTTATGATCGCCATCCATCCTCTGGACGCCGAACCTAAAACAGCGAGGGGATTCTTTTGCAAGAAAAAAGAAAGAACAAACAAACACATGGCTGTTTCCAGGCATCAAGCCAACGGTGGAAGAGCTGTCCCCAATACAATCAGGCCCAACGCTGCCACTGGTACAACTACTGAGACAGCGATACATAAACCAGCCCACTCAACATAACAGGACTTCTGTTTCACCGCCGTCGCCGCGGCACAAAGGAAAACAACAGGAGAGCACCGCTACATCCTCCTTAGGAGGCTGACAACAGGCTGCCAGAAGGTCAATACAGATGCTAATTAGGAGAGCCCTCACGCAGTCTGGGCCAAGGAAACTTGAGTAAAACTTTGGAGGATTTCGCCACTATCATCACCCTCCAGCAAAGCTGCCGGCTGTGTTTACAGGTGGAGGGTCGACAGACACATCATTGTGTATCGCGTGTGTATCTCGGTGAGGAGAGATTCCACCTCTCCTTTGTTTTGTGCTCTGCGCTCAGTCAGCCTGGCGCCCTGTGGTATTTAAATGTTAAACTGCACCAGGTGGCGGTCTTTTTGCAAGAACAATAGAGGCACAGTTGCCAAACTTCTAGAAAGTTTTAAAAATATCAGCCTTTAATTCTCATATATATATATATATATTGGCAGCAGGGCTGAGCGCCTGGCTCAGCATTGGCTGCAAAGCTTGGCAGTGACTGTATTTGTGGGAGCAGCTGCTATTCTTATCTGTTGTTGGGCAAATGGTAAATAAATGAGGATGTCACAGTCCTGAGGAGAGATTCACGCGCTCACCTCTGCGACGTTTCGTGTAGGGAGAGAGGGAACATTCACAGCAGGAAATCATCAAAAATTCACTTAAATTTGTGTGGCGAACCATCAGTGAGGCGGAACTGAGGCAGCGTAACATGACGGAGGCCCAGAGAATCGCAAATGATCCTCTTTAGCTCATCTTATCTTCATGCCCTCCCAACTCCAAGCATCAGCCACGTACCTACCATCTGTCTGTCTGGCTTCTCAGGAGCAGCCCCGGGTGTCTTCTCCAGAGCAGGAAGGACATCGTAGGCCCCGGGGCCCGGAACCTCTGACACCACCTCCTCAAAACGCTTGGAGCGGTTCTGGAGACTGCAGCCGCCGCGGATGTTCAGCTGAAGGAACAACAGGCATCCTCAAGCAGTCTGACATGAATGAAAATATATGCCTTTCTTTATTCTGCAAGACACAGATGTTATTGTACATACTAAGCACCAAAATCCACATTCTACTAGTAGAGTGAGGACATTTTAGGAATTGAGAACATTCTGGCTGGTTATAACAAGATCAAAGGACTGTCAGACGGTTAAAACATGGTTACAATTGGGTTTAGGTGTGGTTGAGGTCAGGGGATTAGCTATGTTGGTTTAGAGTTAGGAGCTGGGGAATGGATTAATGTATATGAAAGTCCTCACAAGTATAGAATTACAAGTGTGTGTGTGTGTGTGTGTGTGTGTGTGTGTGTGTGTGTGTGTGTGTGTGTGTGTTACCTTGACAGGTGTAGAGTCATACTGTCCAGGTCCTGGAAGCATCTCACTGGACTCATCGAACACCGACGGTCTGTTGCTCATGGACAGAAATGGCGCATAACCTCCCAAAATAATTAAAAAGTTGTGGTTTGGTATTATTGCGTTCATCAATATCACACCGTGGTGCCATTTATTCTCGACGTTCTTTAAAAAGGGGTGTTATCTCTGCTTCTCACCGGGTATCTTGGAGACGTGCCGGGTGACGTCGTAAGAACCGGGTCCGACAGCAGACGAGGTGCTGCCTGTGGGCCCGAACGTCGCTCTTGGGGCTCGGTCATACATTTCTTTTTCTTTTCTAACTTCTCAGGACTTCTGCTTGGAAGGAAAGACGAGTTCAACGCAGCGCGGAGGTTCTGGATGGTCGTTGGAGCGCATCGTTCCCGCAATAATGGAGCAGGAGTTGTCCTTCAAAGTGTTTCTGCGCCTTGTTGCGTGGTTACCGCATGATTACACAATCAGTGCTGTGGGGCAACGCCGCAGAATGTAGAAAGATTTTTAAAACGGCGACAAACTTTCAGTGCAACCATGGTTCAATTCTACCATCTAGTGGATGCTTCTCAACGGTTAAATAAGTGGTTGTTAGTGGTTATTAAAAGGGAACGTCTACTAATACTCCTGTTCACATGACTAAACATGTATCATCAATAATTATTTTTTAACCCCCTGTTCCAACACTGGGTCTGGTGGCAGCGTTTTTGTCGCCACTGCGGTTCATTATTTGTAATCTTGACCCACTTCTCTCTGCACCATTAGTCTGTCCTACAATATACTGGAGATTTGGATAATGAGAACTCAGGGGAATGTCATCAAAGTAACAAGTGCCTCTCCTGAACAGCAGTGAACTGCATCTTTATTTGGACATGCTGCATCTCATTCGCATGAGGTGCCTCCTGCATACTGCTGTTTGATTTGACAAATGTTAATACACCCCAGGAGGATGGCTTCATCACAAACGAGCCATCGGCAGCAATAGAGCAAGACATAAAAACAAAACCTAACAACTAAGCATAACATTGCCAGAAAATATATAATTTATTACATGTTTGCCGGGGCTTGTCACTATATTGGGTTTGGTTTAAATGTGCAATAGGTCTGAAAGGGCCAGTCCGTCACTTACAGTCACTTACAAATTCCTTCTGTTCTAGTTCTAGCAATATTTAGAAGTATGCTTAGTCCAATGACAATCGAACAAAACAGCTCTAACATCCTAAATATGTCAAATATTCAGATATTCTCTCAAGTGAACAGATTCAAATCCCATAAACCCTGCAGAGGACATCAGCGAGCAACAAAGCGCCTCTGCGTCCTTAAATTTACAAAAATTCAAATGATGCCTTCACGTGTCACCGGAAATATATCTTTATCGATTGGACTGACGCGAGTGGTTTTGTCAGATGGTGATAAATAATAAAAGAAAGTTAATAAGTAAATAAAGTTTAACGTCGTAAACCGTGGCAAGTTGTATTTGTTGACATATAGGTGTTAGTGTTAGCATTTTTTAATGCATAAAAGATATATCTAAGAAATATCTAAGTTAAAATGTGTTGTCATGTGTTGCTTATTTCTAGTCGCCACAATAAATAGTAATTGTCATTCATTTGGTTGGAGTTATACAGATTAAACAATAGTGATCAAAAGAATCTATTGCCCTTTATTATGTAACTTACTACAATAAATATTCACTACACGTGTATTGCGAAAACGAGGCGCAGTGAACGCACCACGGTCAATCGCGCAGTACCTCAGCCTGTAAACGCCAGCAAGGTGTCTCCTGCGGCAGCTAATATTGTTTATGCTTACACTCTCCTCCATCTGTTCTCATACATTCCTGCTTGACATCTTGGGACATTAGATATAATGAAGGGAATCAAGTATTTCATCGTGTTTTTGGTGCTCTCTGCGTCTCTGATGTGCACATCCGAAGCAGCAAGGAGCCGGACCAGCAACCAGAACAGCTTCCGACGGGCAGCTAATGGCATTTACCAGACTCTGAGCAGTGTTTTCGGGGAAGACAACATTAAAGGCTTATACAAGGTAAGACACGAGCTTGTATTTCCCAACGTTATAATTCTGGCTCGGAGAAACCAGCACGTTAGGCGGTCAATGGTTAATGGCGGAAAGGGAACCAGCTCAGGCCCGACCATCAATTTAACGGATGCCATTTTGGGTTATCGGGTTTATCCAGCTTCAAATGATATATCGACGTGGGTCATTCAACACAGTGGTTACTTTTCCCCGACATAACCTTGGAGATGTCGCTAAACGGCGGTCATTCGTTGTTAGCATGTGTAGCATCGGTGCACCGATGCAAATAGGCGCCGCTGGTCCAGCCAGTGTGTAGACCTAAAAAGACACGTTTTCTCAGGAAAACCACAAACTATGTTCATTTCTATGCACTCGACATCTGTCTTAGCTTGGACTTCCTCGTTGTGAGGCCGGTTGCTCTTCCTTCATTTTGAAACCAGGTCACATCCTTCCGAAACGCGTCGCCGATGACGTCATAAATGCGCGAAGTTTAATGGCTTTATTATTGTGATGGAACCTAAAGCAACCCGTAAAAGCAATTAATCAATGTTTTATATATTTTCTGTATAGTTTTTCTCCAAAACGACAGACCGGTTTGTCCACGGAGTCGACTCTTTTCTGGACACCGTCTGGAAGATCTGGTCCGACTTACTGGATGTTATGGGCATCGATTGTAAGTTTTAAAGTTGATGTCGAAATGTACAGTGACTTAACATGTATTAACTTTCTTCCCATGTGCTCTCCATAGCCTCAAACCTCAGCCACTACTTCAGCCTCGCGTCTCTCACCAACTCTCCTGCACGGTTCCTGCTCCTTGCTGCCGCCCTGTTCCTGGCCTACTGGTTCTTCTCCATGTTTCTGGGGGGCTTCTTTTACCTGTTGCACGTCCTGTTCGGCCGCTTCTTCTGGCTTGCCCGGGTCACCATCTTTGCCCTGTCTTGCTTGTACATCCTGCAGAAGTTTGAGGGTGACCCTGAGCGTGCTGTGCTGCCGTTGTGCTTCATCATGGCCGTCTACTTCATCACTGGACCCGTGGGGGCGTACTGGCGCCGAGGAGGTGGGTCGGGTTCTCTAGAAGAGAAAATTGACCACCTGGACACTCAGATCAGGCTGCTTAATATCAGGCTGAGCCGCGTCATTGACAGCCTGGAGCGTCCTGGAGATCAGTAGGTGACAAGCAGGAGGGCGGGGTTAATACAAGGGGGAGGGGTTTGTGTAAGGGGGAGGGGTTAATACTACTGCAGTGATGTCAGAATCCTCTCACCTGCACACAGCAACACAACTACTGGGTATTTACAACTGTATCAAAGAGGGGAAACAGATTTTAAAATGGTATTTGAACTGCTTGGGCCAATTTTTAGTTTATCCCAGGATCTTCTTGGCAAAAATCAACCAAATGTTTTCTTGTTTCCTCCTGAAGTTTTCCAGCATTTTTGCAGAGATGTCCGTGGTTTTCTAAATGTCACAAATGCTCGTACACAAATATTTTTGCCCCTTTTGAAACCGTTTAAAATGGGAGAAGGGTTAGGTGTCTAATGCAGGGGACCAGCGTGACCACTGTATTTCTATCCATTGTGTCAGAATTCCCCATCTCTTTGGGTGGGCCTTCAGCTGCGAGGCTGATTGATTCCGTTTTCCACGTCGTGATTTCAGTTGTTTGAACGGAAGCATGAGCAGACTGCAGCCGACCTGCCGCGCACAGCAGCATGTGTAGATGGATTTATTTGCGTCACTTTCAAGATTGTGAAGTGGAGGTGATGAAAGCCACACTCAGCTGTGAAGAAAAGGCCGAAATATCTCAGGGATTCAGCCGAGACACACACACACAAACGGAATATTTTAAACTCTTTACTTCAGCTTGTCAGATGTAGTGTTATGCTGCTCTATGGAGCAGGTTTAACATGCTTGTTAAGGGATTCTGCTCTGGAAAGTGAACTGTGGGTTTAACATTGCAATACTGAGACTTACAGGCAAATTATAACTGATATTGGTTTGGTTCAAGCTTGAAATGGTATTTATTGAAGGTTTTGTTGCGACGGGATCGCGGTCCACATCTAAACCTAAAATCAGTTGAAATTGGGACCAGTGCCTTCGACCGGGTGGCAAATCCGCGCTCGTGGCTGTTGGCAGAGTCGTTTCCTTCCCGTTGGCGCTCCATCTCCATGGTTGAAGGCGTAGGAGAAGCTGACCTGTGCATCAGTTCCAGTCTCACTTTCTTTGCATCATTTGACCCAGTGAAGAAAGCTCCCCCTCCTCCACAGAATATATAAACTAAGGATGCTCTTGCATGTTTTGACGCATTCACGTTTTTCAGTATTGTGGTAGAGAATCGCTCTGAAATGTTCGGTGTGTTGTGATGAATCTATCAAGGATTTGTGAGTCTTAATTTAATCCGTTCTGATTAATTGCACTGTGAATGACGACAGGACTAAAAACATTGACATTGAAATTTTTCTTCTGATGTCTTAAAGGTGCAACCTTTATTATTACTATTATTTTTTTATATGATTTGAGTCGGCGCTGATGCGAGCGTGTGCTGTGTGACGTAGTTGTGACTTCTCTTTGATCGTTTATGAAGAAGTTTTAAATCATGTGATGTTAAAGGAAATTTGCTCTCCGGGACTTTGCAGGTACTGAAAACTTGAAATTGAATAAATTAAAACACTAGCAGCCATTTCTGGAGAAATAAAACAGACAACCAGATTGTGATCAGATGGGATCTGTGATATTTTTAGTGGATCTTAGTGTCAGGACTGGATTAAATGATCAATTCAGCTCATTTATTACATTAATGCTCTGTGTCCCCTGTATTCTTCTCATTTCCATATAGCCAATTCAAAATCAGTAATATCTATTTTTCTTTAAAGAAGCTTTTTATGTTTGAATGATGGTTGTTTTTTTACTTTTTTTTTTAAAGAAAACATGGCAACTACTGCTGTTTTTATTGTCTGTACATGGATAATGTTTTTGTTTTTCATGTCAGGTGAAAATGAGGTCATGTTCTAAATAAACAAAACACATTATGACAAATTGTTCACATTTGATCATTTTATTATTATCAATGTTAATGCAGTGCGGTCAAAATGTTTCATATTTTAGATGGCGGCTTTATGCTAAAATAAAATATTTTCTGCTGGGTTTATACCCAACACAAGAAATGTTTGCAAGTATTAAAAATAACTAAGTTATTACATTGACATATCCCTGCCCTTTGCTGTGACATTTAAAATTGAGGCTCGTCTGTTTCTCGCCTGAATGAGCTTCATTCACAGTTACGCGTTTCTACCACTAGGTGGTGCTATAATGGACTTATACCGGGAGCGTTTTCGGTGGGATTGAATCAATTGTGGAATGTGACAATAAGTGTGAGACGGGGCTCAGAGAGTTACCTGCACCATGCATAGTGAAACAAATATATACATATCATATATAGTGGATCCTCTAAAGGTGCTTAAAAACATCCTAATTGGTGCCTTTTTTTTAAGTAAACATATACAGGGGTTCAGTAGGAGTTCACCTACATTTCTCAGTGTGACACCTTAAAGGACATATGCAGCTTTAAATGTCACGTTTTGGGGTTTTTCTTTTTTTTTTTAAAAAAAAAAAAAGGGTTTCACGAGCAGCTTTTGCTCCTAACACATTTATTACCTAACCACAATCTGTTACACTCGAAAGATAAAATTGGCTGCAGTCAAATCCTCACATTTAAGTCTGATCGTCCTGTTGCCTGCTTTATAGTTTCAAATGTAAAAATATGGGCGGAATCTTCAGCATCGTAGCCCAAAGCTACGCAGGTTTAACATCCAGTTTGGTAGATCTCTACAAATGCTGTTTAGGATTTGCTAAAACTGAAATCGTGAACAGGCTCGGCGTCCTGATAATGAGTTAAGGCCATTCATATAAAGATTAGCATCTCTCTGGTTCAAATACAAGATGCCAGTTTAATACCAGGTGTTTTGAAAAGGAAAACGCAAAATTTGAAATGGTTGCAATATGTTGAGTCCAGTTTGTTTTAAATAAAATCAACATAACAAAGAAAATGAATCTGATCCTTTTGCATAGTCAGCTTTAAAACCATTCTGTTCAAATGTGCAGACCAGAATAGTTTGGCCTAAACTGGTTTAGGACGTGTAAATACTGGACATCAGCACTAGTGCCAGGGAAATCCTATAAAAACCATACAAAACAATGCATGGATGCGTATGATGGCACCAGTGCATGTATTCATCGTAGCACGTTATAAAAATATCCCTGTGTTCCTCTTTAATCACACTGATGATAGATTTCATTCTGACTGGTAAAAAACCTGAGGAACAATGAGAAAAGGTGTTTCCGTTTTAATCTAAAGGCCTTCAAACCCGACTGTGATGTCACCATGGTTACGGCCGCAGCAAATCCCATGAACTTGTTTTGCTATTTTAGCTGTGTAGAAGTGGCAGGAACCTGATTCCGGGCTTTGACAGCCAGTCTGGCTGCACCGCGAGGACCGATCACATGACATTCCATTTGTCTTCCAGCTCCTTCGAGGAAAATTGGCCATCTGCTTATTTTGCTGCTGTGATGAACCGTTCTTTAGCACTGACGCTCCCTCTGCCAAGTGTGTGTGCTGCGGGCGCCTAATCTGGCCGGGTCCAGCAGCCGTGGGACGGTGACCCATTCATGGAGGTGAATCACAGTCAGAAGCGCGCCACCACTTTAATATCCAGGCCGACGGTGCCACCTGTGCCAGGGCCTTGAGCCTGGTTTAGAACCGGGCCCAGTTGAATTTGGTGGAGGCCGCAGCTGAAGCTGGCGCACAGCAGGCTGCTGCAGTCAGTGGGAGACAGAGACACCAGTGGGCCGGCACCATCCAGAGGTAACGTGGCTAAACAAACTGGAGAGGTTGAGAGTTACGTTTAAAAAAGGTGTTAATGGGTCTTGGCATGCAGGAGTGTCCAGACCCGGTCCTCAAGGGCTTCGTTCCAGCCGGGATTTCTGCCCCCCCACCTGGTACGGCTGGATTTAGGCTCTCGAGGACCGGATCTGGTGAGGTGTGGGTGGGTGTGTGCGCCACCTGCTGAGTTCTGATCCCAGATTCTGATGGTGCTGTCATGGGAGGACGTCGCGACCCGAACTGTGCCGTCAGCAAGCGCGGGGAGGAAGACGCAGCAGGCCGTGGTCTGCTGGTGACCTCTGTACTCCACAACTTTACAGCCGGGCTGCCGCAGGTCCCAGAGCTGAGAACACACGACCGGACCTCAGAACAGCCTGCTCGTAGCAGAACTCGTTTCAACCTTCCACAACAAGCTCGTTGAGAAGCTGCTTCATATTTAACTCTGACCGACATGTTCTCTAACTCACAGTGTGCTTAGTTATAAAGAAGCACAGAGAATATTGTACTGGCTGGCATTTGTCTGCTGTCGCCATGGCAGCGGTAACAATTCCTCCGCTGTCGGTCTGATTCATTCTCTGAACGAGTGTACAGGAACGTGGCTGAGGGTCTCACCGTGGCCTCACAGCCCTGGCCTCCAAAGCCGTTACTGCTGGATACCAAGTAGTTCCCGTTGGGAGACACGTCGCAGTGGGTCTGGATGTACTGCTTGGCTGGAAAAGTGTTGGTGACCTGCCATGAGCGGCTGTCCCACACCCTGCACACATGCAGGAGGAGACAGTGTGCAGGATGGATTGAGTTAAACTGGCCCCACACATGGCCCCCACTATGGATACCTTTGTTAAAAAAATGTAATTCAATGCACGTTCAAGAGCGCTTTATGGTTAAAATGAGAATAAATAAAAGGTAACTTGTAAAAATGCACATATGCATGTATACGTTATTTGAATTACTGTTATTAGTATCTTAATATAAAGCTAAGCTACATGACAGTGGTACACTACTGTCTGCAATCCAAATCTGTACCATAACACTAATAATAATAATAATCATGATGAGAATTTCATCTGACCTCACACAAGTGTTGTTGCTAGGCTACAGTCAAACTAGCAAGAGTTCATGGTGGTGTACCGTATCATTTTATCCTCAGAGGTCTGGGCTACAGAGGAGCTGCCTGGCACCCAACACACATGAGTGACCTGGACAAAGAGAAGCGATGATCTAAAGATGAAGTGTGCACTTTTTTACGTGGTCACGTACATGAAGCAATTCCTCCAGCTCCATCAAAGCAACACCGACCAGACCAGCTAACTCACCAGGTTTCTGGAAATGTTGCGTCTGTGTTCGCATTTGGCAGATTCGATGTCCCACAGGCACATCCAGTTGTCACGTGAACCGGTGCACAGCTTCCTCCCATCTGCAGAGAACCCAATAAACAGATCCACGTTCACATGGAGCAGATGGCAACACACAACATGATGTCATCGCAATTCAATTTAGGTGTGACTGTGGCAAACGGAGGAAATCTGTGTGTCCGTGTGTACCGGGACTGATAGCGACTCCGTTGACCACTAACTCATGACCGCAGAACTCCTGAATAGGTTCGTCCCCCTGGTTTAAGTCCCACATCAGAACCGTCTTGTCCCTCGATGCGCTGAAGATCCACGTACTTCCTGGGTAACACACCACCTGTCCGATAGTTGGGGGCAGAATTAACAGGGGGAATGTGTCACTGGCCACTCAGACACCTTTATCAGTGCGCACAGGCGTAATATTGACGTTACCTTGGTAACCTCTCGGTTGTGGCCCTGAAAGGACTGACACATCCGGCCTTGTTTCCAGTCATACACGACCACAGCCTGTAGGGACAATGACGCACGCCATAGTCACTGTTTGTGTTTGAACTTTGCTTCTTTAACTTTCACTTTTCCTTTCAAACAGCACAATGGTTGATTTATTATGTGTACTTGTCTTAAAGCCGGAGAGGTTTACCTGGTCACTCCCACCAGAAACGCACAGATCTGGGCTCAGATTTGTCACAGTGTTAATGGACCCTTGATGAGCAGGTTCATACTGCACCACCTGACTGTCAAAGGTGTTATCGGCCTTCTCTCCTTGAGATGCCCTAAACACAAATATTTCAGTGTGAGTCCATATTAGCAAGTGTTGTTGGCCTATGATCTGTGGCTGTTTGTCTTTCTGCAGATCTGCTGTTAAAACCGGCTGGAAATGAACTGAAAAGATTTTTGTTTATAGCGCAAGATTTGAAGATTCAGTTTTTCCGGGAATATCTATACAACGTATTGAATAAAATGTGAAATGAAGTCAAAACAGCCCTGCGAGCACTTTGAAACCCCCCATAAATATTCAGTTCTTCTTGAGAATGTTCAGGTATTGATGTCTACGTTTGTTTTATTCACCTCTTGAAGGAAAGTGATTCCATTGTAGGTGCACAACAGATACCAACCTGCTTACAGGTGGTCAAAGCAGGCCAAAATGGAGGGCGTCCTAATGTTTTCCACAACTGGAGGACTTTTATCAGTCGTATGAACTGTGTTCTGTACTTGCAGGCAGTCGAGGAGCATGCAGGGATGCAGAGGCTGTCTGAACTGTTTTCTCACCTGTACAGGTCAGACCTCTTGCGAAACTTGCTCTGTAGCTTTCCCATATCTGCTGGGAAACAGCACTCGCACTGACAGAGAGGAAAAATCTGTTAAAACAAAACTGTCTCCATGATAAATGTCTGTACTTCCTTTGAGATGAGGTGACTATATAATAGATGTCCAGTTCAAGCCAGGACTATTATTAAGTGTTAAACTGAAGATGTCATTAAAGCACACAAACTGAAGGCTGCCGTTTATTATTGTAACGAATCAAACACTAAAATTCAATTCTTATATATCTGTTATAATAAAAGTTGGCTACACAAGCTTAAACAAGAAAGGGGACTACAAATATAGCAGAAAAGTATTTACATATTTTATATCAAACGCATTAAGCTCATTAATAAAACCAAACAACACCAATAAGAACTCCAATGGTAGACGTTAAGACTCAACTAAAGTTAGATTAAACCTCACACTCTTACGCAAGCGCTACACACACACACACGCACACACGCACGCACGCACACACACACACACAGCCTCGTTATGTGGTATACAATAGACAGGAAGGAGAGAGCGCTGAAATCCTATTAGGGCGACATCATTACTGTCACAAGGAATTAACTTAGTCACCCGAAAACACCTGCTATGAGCTGTCCTACAAGGCATTACGCAACAAACCACAGACCATTTAACCGAAGGCACTAATGAAAATAATTCCTCCGTTTCTACATATGTGAAGCAGAATGTCTTACATGTCACAGGCAGTTCTGATCGCTGAGCGACGCCGAGGCTATCTCGCTAGCATGCTACTTTGGTTAGTCGGTGACGCTAAAATAATGTTCTAACAACCACAAAACACGGACATGCACACGGCTAAAATACGCAAACTCGTAGCTGAAACGTCCGAGAAGCCCGCCCTGTCAGACAGCTGTCCGAAGTGCACTGAAAGCGTAACATTTTTACTCCACGGTCCCATCCCTTCCTCCGTAGCGACCATGGAACGACGCTTTCTCTGGTAACTAGGAGAGTGTCATGTGACACGTGACAGGAAATAAACGATTTATGCTTTACAAAATAAAAGACAAACGTATATTTTGAAACGTTATTTATGTGTACTTTTCCGGTAGTAGTTATACATCAGCACTACTACTATACTACTACTACTACTACTTCTCTACTACTACTACTAATACTAATAATAAAAATAATATAATAATAATAATAATAATAATAATAATAATAATAATAATAGAATTTCGCTCAGCAGACTTGACACAGCACATATGAGGCCGAGCTGAATTTCAGGTTTCGTTTTAATATGAACCGTAACAATAGACTTGTATCCGGGATGTAGGTTCTTAGACTGAACACTGCTCATTTTAAGGTAAAAGATGACTTCCTATAAAGACCACACTGAGCAGCAGATGACACCCTAGCAACAACCACGTGAATCAAGCACTGGACACTACAGTGGAGATGAACCACCAGGACAGGCCTACTGGTATTGAGCGCTTTAGTCATTCTTTTAGTTTATGGGCTCAAATTTAAAATTCCCAGTGCTTGAAGACATATAGGTTATATACTTCAGTATAGTCAATAACAATGATCCCAAGAGTTCTGGCAACAACGCAAAAGCAGGACAGGGTGCATGTCTGAGAACAAAAACAAGACCAAGCCAACTGACAATTAACTGACTGACAATTAGTTTCCAAATTATTGTGTGATATTAAAACTAGGTGTAGCTAAATATACATATATATGCTAATCATCCTCACTGTGGTTTAAAGTTCTGATAGACACAACACGTGAGCACCCCTGATGTTAGTATGGGCAATAATGCATGCACTCACAATCACCTTCACCATCAACACTTCCATTGGTGACAGAAGGCCAGCAAGCCAGACTCAAAGAGTCAAAACTGGACAAAATGCCAAATTGTCCTTTGATTAAATCTTTCCAATTTAAATATGAATGTAATTATTTTTGACTGACTTTTTGAAATGGGAGTCTTGATTATGCTGAGGATCACACCGGCTGAACATGCTCCTGACCTGTGCCTGGATGTCCCTCTACAGGGAGCGACTGTCTTTCATTAGACACAGGTTAGATCCCTGAGCTAAAAAAAATATGGGACAAATGAGACAGGTCCCTGCAGAAAACTGAATTCGACTAGAACCAATTTTTCTTTTCATAGCATATTTCCCTGGAGTTTAGTCTGGTCATATTATCTTTTCCATAGATAAAAAGAACCAAATAGAAATCATCATGAGAGCATCCCTGATGAGCTGGATTTAGACAAAAGCATTACATGCACTTAAGCCTACAGTCAGTTGAATGATGTCATTTAAATGGCCTAAATTGGGCACTTAGTTAGAATGCAATCAGCACTGCTCAATACCTGTGTGAGATGACCTTGATTCCAACTACATGCAGCGAAAGGATAAAGTGAGTCAATGCAGAGGCTCCCCAACTTCACACACCACAATAAAAGTTATGCTAAACCAAACAGCAACGTTATTTGTCCTCACTAACTTATAAACGTGTGCTCAGTGTCCAATTATCCTCCCCTACAACAAACTCACTCAACCTGTTGGAACCGGTTGATTCACATTGAATATTAACTTTGGCTAGCTAGCTAACTGAGGGCTTTTTGCATGTTTGGATGGGTTGTTTGTTTGTTGTTTTTCTAAGAGCAACATGCGTCTGTTCTTTCACCACCACACAATACGTGACCCGTTTCTTCCGGTTTGTTTACACCCACAATAGCCGAGTGCGTAGTTTGTACACGAATATGTGTTAACATTTATGCAAATTCGATTTGGAATCGGAGGAATTTAAGTTCAGGTGTGAGTCACAGGAATCCGTCACAGCGGGTCCAGTGAAAATGGCGTCCGAGTCGATCACTCCTATCATTGGTTCCGTTTACATTTTAAACAACCGATTTATACAAAAATTCAATTTTTAGAAAGGGGGGGATCGATTAACAGTTGGACGAAGCACTTGATAAATAAAAACACAACTGCTTCTTCTTGTGCCTGGAAAAAAAAACGGTTTCATCTTTATTGATAAAGACGAGGCTGCACAAACATCCCCATTCATAAACATCCATTCCACAGGTTGGGGTGTAAATCCTAGTGTGGCGTTTGTTTGACGTGACACTCCCCCCACCCTCCCTGGTCAGTCGATGGGAGGCCGACGTCACCCAGCCAGCGGAGGAGTGGACGGCCTTTGTAATAAAAATACATGAAGAGAAGCGAGGAAAAGAAGATTGGCAGCGGGGAAGCAGCAGCGGCAGCGCGGGGACTGGCTCCGACTCACCCCGCTCAACAGCCTCGGTCGCTTTTTGGAAAGAAAATTTAAAGGGAAAAAACAAGCAACGCAAGCTGGGATATACCTCCGTCGAGAGCTCCGGCCGAGCTACTACATTTTATGCGCTTTCCTTGCTTTTTTTGGAGGGGGGGACAGACCCAGGGAGATAACTGTACTGTATCCCAGCCTAGCGGATTGGAGTGAAAGTCCGCCATATTCTGCCTTACCACGCCCGGGAGTCGAGCCACTGGAAAATAACCCACAGTTCTACGCATGTGTTTTTCACGTTGCCAACACCCACGGACCATAAGTTGAAGGCAGGAGATTTTCTGGTGTTTTTGTTCTAATTGGGGGGGTGGGGGGGATATAACACCGTCGGGCCGTTTTAAGAGCCGCCGTCCGGCCGCGGACGGGAACGCTTAACGAGATCAGACGGAGCAGCGCGGAGGATGTGTCTTAACCGGATCCGCTGATCGCATTCAGAAGGAAAAGCACATAATACCAATCAAGACTGCACCGATGTTCGTGGACGCTGTCTGGAAGCTGTGGGGAGGCCCATAAAGCGTGCAAGAGCTGGGGGTCGGTCATTTGCCAAGTATCTATTTTTCCTTCCCCAGCACAATCTGCTGTTGGTTCTTATTTGGGGTGGTGGGGGGGGGTTTAAAAGGGGCGATCGCACGTTGTTCCACCCCAGCCGGGGCCTGTATGAGGACGTTATTTGGCTCCCAAAAGGCCCGTTTTCTCTTTTGTTCTACTCCGGTGACTCCCGACATCTGAATGAGCCATTGAAGGAAGAAAGGGCGTAAAGTCTGTGCTTCTAAAGGAGAGAGAATGACCCTGGAATCCATAATGGCGTGTTGCCTCAGCGAGGAGGCGAAAGAAGCCAGGCGGATCAACGACGAGATCGAGAGGCAGCTCCGCCGGGATAAGAGGGATGCACGCCGGGAGCTGAAACTGTTGCTTCTCGGTAAGCTCGACGGGGAGAAAAGGGGGTCAGGAGCAAATTCCCCCCGGTAGAAGTGTCACAGGGGTGGGGTGAGATTGACAAATGAGCATCTATTAAATGGACTTCCACCTGAGTGGAGTTGGGGAGTGGGTGGTTGAAATCTCAGCGTTTGGCTCAACCCCCCCCCTGCCCCCAGCTGTGGGTGAAATAAAAACACCTGATTTAAATAGCTGTGACAGGTCAGGAACATTCTAATGCCCAGACACTCTGAGGGCCTGCAGTCTTGACCCTTCCCCTCTCCAGGACCTCCTGGGCCCTTTTATTGGTCCCATCCTGACGGTGTGACCAAAGTCTAGCGTTTTATTGGAACTGAGCAAAGCTTTGCTGCTGCTCAACACCTACTAACCCTGGCAATGATTGTGTGTGAGAGGCAGACTAGGGACTGTTTCAGCATGTATGGAAGCTTGTGTGATGGTATGCCCACCTAGAAACTCTCATGTGTGTTTTGAATCATCTGTAGCCGTCCCACTGTGAATCAGCGTGTTGACACCAATCCCATAATTAATGATTCATAATGTCTTAATCCTTTGTGTATATTGGCTCCTGTGTATGTTCGCACGGTGGGATTGAACATGCCTATCAGGATGTATTAGTCACGCCGGAGAAAATCTAGGAGGAAAACAGGTTGTCCTGTTTTTTTTAAATGTAACCGGGGTGATGACCACAGTTGGCGGCGCCAGAGACCTTTGCCCCCCTCCCCGCTACTCCGAGAATGTGCTGAGGAGATGGTGGTTCATAGCAGCCAGACGCTGAGTCTGGAAACACGTAGGACGGTAGTCTCGGACCTCTGGCTGGCCTGAACTGTGTAACGAATCCTCCCTAACAGGATATGATGGAGCCAGCTGGCATCTCCTTTGTTAACAAGGAGCAAAATATTATGTTCTGGTCACACTCCAGTTGATTTTAATACACAGTGACTTTGTCGTTAGGCCTGCGCAAACATCCATCCCTGACTTTTCTGCTAACTTTTGTTATTCCCTCTAATACGTCAAACCTTCTACTCCTGTGCACAATTAACCGTATGGTAATTTGACAGACGTAGTCCTCGTGTTTGATGGCTCATAGACAAGAATGATTCTATTTACATGCAAATTCTTTATGGTCTCTGCCTAATGGATCCTGTTGCTATAGGGCGCCATCGTTTAAGGTGGACTGGTTGCGTCAGCGTGTTGTAATCAGTTTCCTGCATGTGGCGAGCATATGTGTGACTTTTGGATGGAGAAATGAAACTGAAAGGTGATGGGAGTGCTGTCCTACGGTCGGTGTACGGTCAGTAAATGACTTTAGATTGCCAACAAAGTTAATTATTACTGCATTTTTCATTGAACCCTCTCTCTGCCAAGAGTGGAGCTCAGCAGACGAAGCCGTAACTCTCCAAAGGACCGGACTCTTAAAACGGCCCGACGGTGCGGAAGCTTCTCTTTGCACTCTTTTTCCTTAAGATAATGGAACACTTGGGTTTTGATAACCGTCAGTCACGTGGATTTAATCAGCGAAGCAGGCCACTAAACTCACTAGTCTGGTTAAGGTGGAACTCCTTTCTAGTGCTTGTTTTCATGAATGGAAGAACTTTAGTCGAAATGATCCAAAAAGGCTGAATCGTAAATGGGCAAACCTCTATAATAAAATGTAATTTAATTTTATAGATTCACCACAGGCTCCATTTAAATCAGACTGCCTTTCCACCAGGCTTCTGTGGAGAAGTGTGTGCGTGCGTGCGTGCGTGTGTGTGTGTGTTTAGTCAGCAAGTGATCATTTTCACAGTCCGCTGCCTGATCTGTTCCTCCACAGTGTCGTATGAAATATGAAAAGGTTGGAGGCACTTGGCTCAAGATGAGATAAAGTGGAGCCCCTCATTCACCCTTCCAGAAAGAGCTCAGTGTGAACATTTACAAAAAGAAAATCCAAATATTCCAAATGAAAATGAAAGTACAATGTATTGTTGGGCAATAAAGCGGAAACTAGGGACGTGACCTTGATGAACTAGTTGAAACGTCTCGTCCAGTAGCCTTATTGATTTAAAAGTTCAATCCCATCCTTCCAAATCCCAGACGACCATTTTGACTCTCCATTTAAATTCTTTCTAATAACTTTACGCTACGATAAGAGGTGTAAGGTGGCTCCTGGAGAGCCGATGGTTCAAACAGCCTGTCCGCTGACCTGTGTGCTGTGTTTGAGCTGCATCGCCGCCTCATGTCGCGCACGTCTGACCTCGTTTGCTAAATAGATTTTTGAAATTGCTACAAAAGTGGCACAGCACTGTTAGACCCTCCTGAGACATGAGGATCTAGTTTATGAGACAAACCTAGAAAAATTGAGGCGAATCGGTCCAAGACAACAAGTAGCGACGTCACGTGAGTGAAGGAGGCATCGTGTTGGAGGAGTCTCACATCTATATAGTTCAGCTCTAACCTCTGCCCTGATGCTTGTTCAAACATCTGCAGCGGCTCTTTACGGTTTTATCGGGCGAACGAAAGCTGTGCGAACTCTTTTGTAAAGTTCTAACAAACGCATGTGTTTGAGAGGAAGCCCTGAAGAGTCGTATGATCCTTCTATGAACGCAGCCCAGTTAGCAGAGCGGCGATACGAAGCGCGGAATTATCTCATCTTGCAGCGCAGACAGGACGCAAACTGCATCTCGCCGCTGTTGCGCAACACGAGAAGACGGCGCTGCACATGTGCACGTATTTACATTGCGAGTGCATGAGTGGATGCCCGGCTGCAACGGGTTTTTATTAAAATCGTGCCTCTGCATTTGACTCGGGAGCGCTGGTGCTTGCACGAAGCTGCACACTGAATTGATTTAACACGCGCAGGAATGACGTGTCTAATGAAAGGAAGGAGGAGGCGTGACCGCCTTTACGCTCAATTTACAGCTCTGAGGAGCTGGAAGAGAAGAATTGCCATGTGGAATTTCATACATCCAGACCTCAGTGAATGAATCACGGGCCTGCCCAGCAGCAACGCCCCAAACCCCTTTAGACGGATAGAACCGTCCAAAACGGTGTGTGGTTACGAAGTCAGTTCATCGAATAACGTCAATATACACATCGAGTCCCTTATTAGAAGAAAGGATTAGTATTCCTGAGCCAGTGATTTGTTTAATCAGTAGATGAGTCTGTTTGATTAAGTCACAGGAGAATCCTGGACTCCTTTTTCAGGGGTTGTGATTTGCAGGGAGGCGGCCTCTAGATCTGACTGACACACACATCATGATGGCGCTCTGCAGTAATCACATTGGGGTCCGGGTGAAGTATTTTGGGACCCCTGTATGGGGGCCCTCTGCTCTCCTCACGGGTCAGCAGCCCGCTCTTCTGTGCCGGGACCGAAATGCGGTGGTGTGTTCCAGAGTCTTGGGAAATGGGCCATTTTTAGACATACTTTCTGAAAGCCAAATTTAAAAAAAATATATATGTTGACTTGGTCTGTGTGGTTCACCTCTGTTTGGCCACTTAACGTGCAGTTTTTGCCTCTGTAGGTCCACATAGTTGATTTAAAATGAAGATCTCGCCATTGTGGAGACACATTTAGCTTACCAATGTTAGATTTTGATGAATATCTTCTGCTTTGGCGAAACATTTCTGACATTTTAGCCGAGTTACATCATGGGCTTAGTCCCGTATGGTGTCCATGCCGTTACATCCAGAATGTGCTCCACATTTGTTCTCCATTAAATCCAGTCAGAAACATTTGCTTCTTCACAGATTAGTAGCATTTTTGTTGTTGCTTGCTCAGAAAGCCAGATGGTTTGAATTGTTATACTGCCCCCGGAGCATGGGAGGAGCCGTGTGTGCGTCCAAAATTCAAATGCAATAGTGGGTCGTAATAGGCAAAACTTTTTCCACCGTCTCATGACAGTCTAGAGTCCACCGGCGTCCACAGAGGTTGCGTCTGGTCTGGAACTCCTCTTCTGATGGTACCAGATGCCACAGCCCGTAACTTATCTGCCTGATTTGGAGGCGTCTACGTTGCATCTTCACGTTCTGGCGTCCCTCCGAATTCATGTGTTTGTCAAGACGTTTCTATACCTGCCATATTGCATCGCGCCCGCTAGAGAGAAACCTGGTAGTCGGGTGACATCCCAAGACCCAAAGAACGATCTGTTTCCGCTCTCTAGCAGCGATCAGAGGCACAGCCCCTCAACCACCTTTACCGACATGTGAAACACGTGTAGCCCAGCAAAATCTCACATCCCCGTCAGATATTTTGATTTCCATCTACACTCGCCTTGAATTTTAACGGACTCTTCGTACAGAATCGGTCGGCTCCACTTCACACGTGTGCGTTGCAGAGCTGAATATTAAAATGCTTTGAGTTTCCAGGCTTAAATCCTCCCAGAGGTTTGATCAGACTGTCCTTATATTTGGACTGTATAATCTAAAGACACTGGGGATTGCTCACAGCTCAGGGCTCAGCTTCCTTTGGCTGTGGTCACCTGTTCTGAGCTGGACCAGACATGTTTACCTCTAATGAGTCATGCCAACCAGGCCCACCTCAGATACCTGGTTAATCCAGCTGTGACGCAGCACCTCATGGGAAGACTTGGCCGTCTGCTGCCATGTTACCTCATTTCTAATAATTGTGGGGCTGGAAGGCAGCTCATTGATTCATCTTGCCAAATGAACGTGTCTCCAGAGGACGCATGTCAAATACACCTTCCGCCTCTGACAGCATCTGTTTTGTGATTCATCTCGTCGAGTTTCGCAGCCTAAAACTCAGCAGCAGCATCGCAGCACCGGTTTATTTAATGTGTTATTGGACATCCCACCATTTCTCCGTCAGGATCTCAGGTTTGTTGTTTGTTTTGCCGCGATTGAGCGGCGGCGACATCAGAACCACACAAATCCAAAAACACACCGGCACAGTTGATTGGAAGTTTGCGCTTTGCTTGTTTGAAAAATAGAATGTGTCTATTTTTAGCGTGGATGCTGTAAGTCATTAACTCTTGTGCAACATCACTGGCAGCGCGCGGTGACTAAGCGCCAGCCGTCGCCGGGGTTAATTCAATAGTTGATTATAGGTGGACGGAGCGTGTGGGGGCGTGAAGCAGGCAGCCATGTGACCCCCCCGCCTTTACTGGCTCAGGTGGATGTTTCACATCCATGTTGTTGGGCATCCCAACAAAATGTGTAGCGTTTTCTACTGTGTGCAGTTATTTGTCATTGATTTCAGCTCAAGAATATAAATATAAATTATCTCACATGCAGACATTGTAATAATGTGCATGTAATAAATGTGCATTTCTGCTACTCTTTTCTGTTACAGCTTTATAACAGAGCTGAGACCATCTTTTTATATTTAAGTGTTCTATATGTGCCACAACATCAAATAACAAATGCAGGTGTTCAGGCTTTTCATGCCAAACACTTGTGGAAAGTTCCAGCGGGAGCATGATTAATTTCCATAGCAACCTGCGACACCACCACTAATGCGGCATTTTTAAAAAGCTCATATTAGCCAACGCTAACATGGCAGCCTCATAGAAAGGAACAGCAAAACAGTTCAGTTCACACTGGAAATGTGTTTACTTTTGGATCTACAACGGGAGGTGAAATGAGCAACAACATCTATTACTGTAAATCACATGATCACAGTGTTCCAACAGTGGACACTCCTGTTATTATTTAAAGGAGTTTTGGCTAAAAGAGCACAGATAAATGATGGTTTCCTGCTTCTAAATGGATCATTCTACTTTAAAAGTGGGATTTGATGTTGCAGCGGTGCTGTTTGGGTGGTAAAGTGCAGAGGAGTGTGTGTGTGTGTGTGTGTGTGTGTGTGTGTGTGTCTGTGTGTGTGTGTGTGTGTGTGTGTGTGACCCTGGTATGCGGCGGCTGCTGTGTAAAACAATCGCTCACTCCCTCCTGCCAGAGTTAGAGGTGAGGTAAAGTCAGACCGCTGCCAAGAGTTTCAGTGAAGCAGAGAGCAGCAAATATACACTCCCTTTGGAAGTTTAGAAACATTTAATTCTGCATTTTGTCAGTGGTCCCTGCCCATGTTGCCACTTGGTCCCAGATATAGTTTTATTTTTTTACAGAACTGTGGCAGAGTTGCCTCAGTTTTATTTCCCTTTTTTAATTCCAAAGAGTTGTTTGGCAGTTGGAAGGAAAGCATCCGTTTATCGACGCAGGCCTCTCAGATCCTGGCAGCTGTAATTAATGTTTAATGCTGTATTATTGGGGGGGTGTTTTTAAATCCTCAGTTAGACCCACAGATTCTGACACAGGGGGATGCGTGTGTTGCTTTGTTTTCAGTGAATAACCCAGACTGCCCGTTTGTCTGCAGGCACCGGGGAAAGTGGGAAGAGCACCTTCATCAAACAGATGAGGATTATCCACGGCGCCGGCTACTCAGACGAGGACAAAAGGGGTTTCACCAAACTGGTCTATCAGAACATCTTCACGTCCATGCAGGCGATGATCCGCGCCGCCGAGACGCTCAAGATCCCCTACAAATACGAGCACAATAAGGTAAACCGGCCGTTGGACACAGAAATAACCACAGTGGTGAAGAGTGACAGCCAGTCGTCCTTGTTTATCTTTGCTGCGCCGTCTATCACTGGGAGCAGCCGGCCGTAACCGTTTCCTGTCCCTATTTGACACTTCCTGTGTCCGTTTTATCCGGCACGTTTCCACACGAACGCGAGTCGACTGTTGCTTCACCTTTCTCGTGCGCGGTCGGTCACGCGCGGCTTCAACAAAGAGTCCTCTGTGGACGCCCGAAGTGACAAATGAAAGGAAGTGGGCGCAGCTTTCAGCGCCATCACGGTCCATTACAGCTGACAGCCGACGGCCTCGCTCCAAACGGTGCTGCTGAAACCTTTCTGAGAGGTGGGGGGTCGCCCGGAGGGGACTTGGTAGATGCAGCGCGGCGCCCTGGCACGCAAGACAAGGAGAACCTTCGGAAATGGCCCATGGTTTGATCCCAGGAGAGCGGTCAGAGTCGGTGGATTCCCGGGCTCGTTCCGTTAGTCAGGAACGGGGTGGCAGTGAAAGCAGAGCAGCGGGGGTTCGGCGCGGCTGCAGGAGCAGCTTCACAGCGTTGGGCGTGTGCTCAGCGGCGTGCACGTGTGCTCTGGCTGCCTGAAGGAAAGGGAGACGCAGAGATTTCCCCCAGTTCGTGACACGCTGGTAAGCCCCATCCGAAGCGTAGCCAGCTCCCAATAATCTGCTGCGGCGTCAGTGGGTCTACAGCTGGAGCGGGAGCAGGCCTCTTCACTGCTACAGAGGAAGTGAAAATGAAACCTGTCAATCATGGCCACAGCTACAGACGGCACGGGGCCCAGCAGGGGAACAGAGACGTAACCCAGAGTGGACAGACACTCGGTCTTCACCAGTTCTTCATTTCTGGAAAACCGCAACGTCGTCATTTTGTTCTCTATATCCAGTGCAACACTGGCGGCTTTGTTTTAGTTCATTTAGGTCCCGGCGAGCAGATATTTATCTTTTGTTGTGGGACACGGGGGAGTTTTAATGGGAATCTGGGACAGCAGAACTTCCCCTTTAATGGAGCCACTGGGAATCAGATAATAGGTCTGTGTGGAGCCTGAGGGGCCAAGATATAAAAGTGATAACTAGATCTACACAACTTGTATTGATTTTAGGAAGGAAAGTTTGAGGGTTCATTAAATCAGCGTGTTTGTGTCTCGCGCGTTGACTCGGTCCGCCTCTGTCTCCCCTCAGGCCAACGCCAACATCGTGAGAGAGGTGGATGTCGAGAAGATCAGCATGTTCCAGAATCCTTATGTGGACGCAATCAAAAGCTTATGGAATGACCCGGGAATCCAGGAGTGCTACGATCGGAGGAGGGAGTACCAGTTGTCTGACTCCACTAAGTAGTGAGTAGATGCACGTGGAGCTGTGGTTGTGGTTTAAGGACACAAAGATAAAGCACCTCTAGTGGGCGCTGATCTGTCCTCTCTGTCCTGCAGCTACCTGAACGCTCTGGACCGGATCGCTGACTCGGGCTACCTGCCCACCCAGCAGGACGTGCTGAGGGTTCGAGTCCCGACCACGGGCATCATCGAGTACCCGTTTGACCTGCAGAGCGTTGTGTTCAGGTTTCTATCTGCTGCTGTTGGTCTACAGTTTCCAGGGTTGATCATGTGACGCCAGCATTAACGGACTCGCCGGGACTGGTTTCTCTTCCCCTTGACAGGATGGTGGACGTGGGAGGTCAGAGGTCAGAGAGGAGGAAGTGGATCCACTGCTTTGAGAACGTCACCTCCATCATGTTCCTGGTGGCCCTCAGCGAGTACGACCAGGTCTTGGTGGAATCGGACAACGAGGTGAATGAAACGCCCACGTGAAGTCAGAGGAGTTCGCGAGGAAACTCGCCAAAATATTTATGAGCATTTAGTCAAAGCGTCGTGTCGGATTATCAAAGTCCTGTCTGGGGCTTGATCCCAGAAGGCTTAGGCAGAACTCCTGGAGCTGCGTTAGTCAGCCTTTTCCTCTCTGCTGCACTAAAATATACATTAATGTATTCAGAAGTTCTCCCTGAGTGATAAAGGAGTGCATTTATTGACGTGATTAACTGGTTCTGACTCGCCCTCTTCTGCAGAATCGAATGGAGGAGAGCAAAGCTCTGTTCAGGACGATAATCACCTACCCCTGGTTCCAGAACTCCTCCGTCATCCTCTTCCTCAACAAGAAGGACCTGCTGGAGGAGAAGATCATGTACTCTCATCTGGTCGACTACTTTCCGGAGTATGACGGTGAGTAAAATCGAAAACGCCAGCGGAAAAAAACGTCTCACAGAGTGTGGGAAATTGCAGTTTCCCCGGCCCGGCCCGGCCCGGCCCGGCCCGGCCCGGCCCGGCCCGCGTTGCTTACGTCAGCTGAACATCGAGCGATACTACAGAACACATGCGTCTTCACCTATTTTTCAGCGTTCCTTTCTGATTTAAAGCGTTTAAAGCCTGGCCTCTGCCCTCGTGACGAGCGCGCCCTTCTTTCCCGCCCCACAGGACCGCAGAGGGATGCCCAGGCGGGCCGCGAGTTCATCCTGAAGATGTTTGTGGACCTGAACCCGGACAGCGATAAGATCATCTACTCCCACTTCACCTGCGCCACCGACACGGAGAACATCCGCTTCGTCTTCGCCGCCGTCAAAGACACCATCCTGCAGCTCAATCTCAAGGAGTACAACCTGGTGTAGAGCCAGGCCGTGCACGGACCCGTGCACGGACCCGTGTGGGACGGTGCACCGGAAAACACACAGGAAAAGAAAATCGGAAAAAAAAAATTCAGTGGTTGCGTAAATCCTAATTTATTTGCTATTTGTGGACCTCCTGGGTCTGGAGCGGAGCAACGTCGATGTTGTCTTGCTATTTAATGAGTTAATGAAATCTGCAGAGGAGTTTGGGGGGGGAGGAGGGGCTGCTGCCCTCCCCGTCTCCCAGCTTTGTGCATCGTGACGTTTTATTCCTTTATTTTCCAACCTAATGAACGGAGCTCCGACGTGCACAAGAGTTGAGGGCTTTTTTTCCTCCCTCGTTCTTCTCGGTCACACTGATACACAAGAGGTGGAATGAAGGCCACGTTCTCACCCCTCCCTTTTCTAAACGAGGAGGATTTTAATTTGTTTCTTTCGTATCCTCATCCCACCTGCCAGGTCGGTTTTTGGTGTTTTGACGTGGCGGTCTTGACCCGGTGGCTTATACCGGGCCTACACTGACCCCGTTTCTTTGGGCTGATTCCGAATAGGTTCCAGTCCGGGACCCGACGCTGCACTGACCTCTTAAAATTGAGCACGTGTGACGAGGTCTGTCCCAGCCTGTTGGGGGGGAGGGCGTCCACGCCGTGCGTGTTTGGGGGGAGGTTCTGGAGCTCTCCTGCGTCCAGGTCCAGGAACTGTCTTATAGGAGTGTTGACCTGTTGCAGAGCTAGTGGGGGGGGGACTTAAATGTTCAACGGTGCCACTCTGATGAGTTCATCCTGGGAGGACGTGTATTTATTATCGATGCCAAAACAACGGAAGCGCCCGACTCCGCTGTTTTTTCCCCTCTGCTGGAAAGTGCCGAGGGCCTGAGGCCCGATGCATCGACGGACCGGCTCGCTCCGGCGGGGCTCGAGGTACTCAACGCCCCCCACAGCTCGGACTGACGCCGGGAGGTCAGAGAGGAGGTGGCCGCCCCCGCTCAGACTGTCTGACCACGCCCGCAGGTGCGGCCGCAGGCTCCTCCCACTGGAGGCCGGCTGGCGGTGGAGATGTGAATGATTTAAGGGTACGCGCCGTCACCGCGCCGGTGGGACGGAACCACACACTCGCAGTGTTGATGTTTGTACCAAAGTTAGCCCTTCTGCTCTCTGATTGGTCCCTCTGATTTACACCCATTCCCATGGCAACATTAAGTATTTTTTCAACTATTCCTGAAAACGTAAGCCTGTAATTTCCATTTATTGAGGCATAGTGCAATTATGGATGCTATAATCATTGTACATACATCTCTATATATATGGCAGCAACTTTGTTGGCTTTGTAATCATTACTTTTTGGGCAGACTGAATGTGCAGTATTGAAAATATGTATCTATGTAATTGTATTGTACGTCTAATGGCTAATTCAGTTTTGGAAGAAAAGATATTCTTAACTTGTTTGTTTATGGCTTCTTTTTTTAAGAGGAGAATGTAAATTTTGAGTTTCCCTCTTGGCAAAGAACCATTGTTCGGCTGCAGGAAGAGGAACGTGGTGCGACGATGATGGAGCAGTGCATAAATGAGCAGATCATTCCATTTTAAAGATATATATTTAAAGTCAGATATTTAATTGTGATGGTTTAGTTCTTAACTGGCCTCAGAGGTGTGACCACGCCACCCACTCATGTGTACATCTATATTTTTAAATTCCCTCGTGATTCTTCTCCCCCTCTTCACCGGTTGTTGCTGCAGCCCCTGCGTGTAACCCCCCCCCCCATTCTTCTCTTTAACTCCACGCCACATGATGTCTGGCCTCATTAGAATGGTACATTTCCAGGTGCTTTCTTTTCACCGACCCCCCCCCCCCCCCCCCCCCCCCCCCCCGCCCCGCCCCATCGTGATCGCCACCACTCTGTTAGAATGTACAGTATTACTTTATTTATGAAGCGACCACGTAGACATTACGCAACACTTCACGTGTACATATTGCCTTATTGAAATAAGCTGTGCCTCTGGAGCTCCGTGCACGGCGTGCGTGTTTTTATGAGAAGTGCAGCCAATAACGCCCCTTTGGTCGCCCAGAAGCTCGTTTGGAGGCTCTGTGCCCCGGCGAGCCCCGCAGGAACACACGGGGAGACGTGGGAGGCCTCGGAACGCCTCGGAACGCCGCTGATGATGGCGCGGTCTGGGCCGAGGCCTGGCGGGTAACCAGCCCTCAGTGGGGAGCCAGCTGCTTCAGCTCCAGTCCTGTTCGCAGTGGTGGGGGCGATTTAAGATCACTTTGCTAAGAGGGTTCGCTGCCAGGTGTTTGGAAGCTGGACGTTCACACTTCTCGGGGTTAAATAGAATATCGCCTGTCTGCAGTTGCATTAATCAGTAACTCGCCGCCACGCCCTGGTCGGAAGGCCGGTTGCACCGTTCCTGCTTTGATTAAAGGGAAAATCCTGCCGCAGACGCAGCTCTGAGCCCAGTGTGGAGAGAGGAGCCGAAACATTGAGTCGGCTCAGAGACCAGAAATGTCTGCTCCTGTTGGGCCGGGTTTGAGTCTCGGCTGCTCTCCTGGCAGGACCTTCAGGAACGTGAGCTGTTGGATCCAGTAACTCCGGAACTGGAGGACTGCAGTCAGCCTGGGGAGTAAAGAAACAAAAAAAAGGCTTTGCATATTCGGGCTTTTTGACCTCCAGACTCTGGAAACATCTGCATTTCAACTGATGATAGTATTATTAACATGCTGTCATGTATTTCCAACCCTGGTTTTGTTTTTCCAACATGATTCTAGTCAAAAGTACTTGGATTTTTCTCTCTTTTTTTAAAGTCAGGTGACATATTAAGACGATGCGTTTGTGTGCTGCCTGTCGGAGGTGCGTCACTTGTTTTAATTGCTTGATGAATGCTTTTTTCCAGACAAACCTGCCGTGTTTGTATTTAAAAGTGTAAATCTTTTACAGCGGGACACCGATCCGATCTTTGCGTTATGTTCCAACACCAGTTTCCCCGGGCGTATCGCCAAGCAGCCTGCTGGGTGAAGTCGCTTCTGAGAGGGGATCCGAGTGTTTTTAAATATGCAAAGCCTTTTGAAACATTTGAAACGGAGTGGCGAAACTTGGCCGGCGCAGAGCTGGGTTGTTTACATTCATGAAATTACCTTTATTACATATTTGCCATTGTTGTCGTAAGTAGAAGCAACACCCACAGACGCCCATCACCCCCTCCCCTTTTTTTCATTAATTCTCTGTTTTTCCGCCATTGACGTGTTGACCTTCTGATCTCTGAAAGGTCGATCGGGTTTTTCATAAGCCAGACCTTCTCTGACCTTCAATTCAACTCCAGAGAAAGGTGAAATCTTTGTTATAACTGTTTCTGCTGATGAGAACATGTTGAGTCTTACTGTTTTTGTAAATGTTGCAAAGCAATCATGATGATAGTCTGGACTTCTCAAACATGTATGTACTGAGAATGCTGTTCAAAGAGAGGACACCAGTGTGGATAAATAGAAAGTAAATTGCACAAAAAAGCCCCCAAGCTGTGTGTCATTTCTTGTAACCTTGTCACATTATCTATCCTAATAATTTAAGGCTCCATTGGCACAAACTGACATCTTTTATGTTTTTAAACAATATTCTTTCTGAAGATCAGGTAGTTAACGGTGTAACTATATTAGTCTAGCAGGCATTCACAATAGTGATTAATTTGCAGACTGAAACACATGAACTTTTATGTAGGTATCGTTATTTTCGTATTTTATTAACGTGTTTTTCAGATTTTATTAATAGTTTTCATTCTTTTTGTAATTATGAAATATTCTGCCCTCTAGCGGCTTCGTTTAGTAATTGCGCCACACCGCGACCAAAGCAGGATTTTAATTTTTCTTCCTTGTAGCCCAGGACTCGTTTTACTGGGATTGAATTGATGTACTCCGGTCATATTGGTTCCATATTGCGCACGCACGCACACACGGGCCTGGTTGCTTCTTGCATCCATCTGTCGCCCTTCGTTGATTTCCTCATTACGGCCGTGTGGAATAATCACCGCCTGCTTCCCAATTTCCCAGTGGATCCCGTGTGTCCAGCTCTGGCCGCGCCCTCCTGGAACACCTGGAGGATATATTCCAACCAGATCGCGCGCACTTCATATCAAGCGCGGAGCTTTATCCAGGACAGCTGCACCGTTTGGACCCGCATCCGTCAGCTGCTGTATCTATTTAGCCATTAATTAATCTCTCAATAAACTTCCCTTTCTTCTTCTTTTGAAGATTGCCTCCTTCTCCCCCTTTATTTTATTCATTCATTTATTTTAAAGATGCTCTGTGACACCTGCCCTCTGTGAATTTGGAGCCAGGCAACAGGTGAAGCGGCGCGGCGCTGAGAGCAGGCGGAGGGGGAACCATGGCCGGGTGTTGCGCGTCTGCGGAGGACAGAGAGAACCAGAGGATCAACGAGGAGATCGAGAAGCAGCTGCGGAAGGACAAGAAGGATTCCCGCAGGGAGCTGAAGCTGCTGCTCTTAGGTGAGCATCCTCAAGGCCCACACCAGTGACGCCAGGTCATAAAGGGGTTAAACTGGTTTGAAGCCCCCCTCTTAGGCTTTAACGTTCCCATACAGGCACATTTAACTATTGTTCTAAGTAACTAAATAAGTCAGGTCCTTTGTAAACAGCGCTTCCTGGACTAGTCCTGGTCTGGAAGTGAAGACACAGAACAGGTGAAATAACAGACCAAGCTTGAGCAAATGTACCATATTTTGAGAAGATGTGAGGTGGCCGGACCTGTGGTCCTTCCATGACCCATCTCCACTCGCTCCTTCTGAGCGTGGGGCCGTGCAGCCGTCCGTTTAACGCTAGGAAATACTTGTTGACGTGGGGAATGGCACATATACTGAAGATGCCGCGTTTGTTGGATGTTTTTGGTTCCATAATTAATAAAAATGCCCTGTTTAAGTGGAGCACTGGGAGAGACTAAGGTGAAGAGGGGATCCACTGCTAGTTCTGCTTGTCCTGGGGTTTTTATTCCCTGTTTATTTCTTTTAACTGTGTATTCTGTGCACACAAATCTCTGAACGTAGAGGGAGACACCACGGACTCCCTGAGTCATTTATTTTAAACCCACATCAACACCGGTAACGCTCCGCCGTATCTGAAAGCCAGAACTAGCTGGTGCGGCTTCACCTCATGCAAATGTGATGCAAATGGTGCCAGTGCAGGACGGCAGCTGTGGGTCCGTCTCCGCCAGAGCTTTTCCAGGGTCAGATTGCTGCCCACAGCCGCAACCCTCCTCCTCTTCGGTGGCAGATGGCAGACGTGTGGCAGATATTAAACTTCACAGATGACTCGAGTCAGAGCGCCTCCTTGGATCTCCTCCACAGCCTGGGAGGGAGAGTGGGAGTGTGAGAAAGGTCACTTCCTGCCTCTTCAGCCTGACCGGATTTAAAGTGTCGTAGGGAAATGTTGCACTAGAGATCATGTAGCAGAGCTCTAGAGAGCAAAAGGAACAGGAATACTGAACGCAGACGAGTGTGTGTAGGAGCCTCAGAGCTACAGGAACAGTGTGACAGAAAAAGTCAAAAACAAGAGAAACACTAAGGTGGCGAGGTGAGAGCCCTGCGGCTCTCCCGTTTTCCCATTGCTTTCTTCAGTGCAACGGCTGCAGGGAATCGTGACGTCTCAGGGTTCCTCTCGTGGCCGGGCCTCCCAGAACCTTGACTTGTAAACCAGATGCATTCAAATGCAGCAGGTTCGTAGGAGCCGCGCTGCCGAGATGCAAAGACGAGGAGTCGGGATGTAAAACAGGCAGCCCTGCGAGGGTCAGCCGGGTCGGGGGGAAGATGCAGGCCCACGTTCGCCATCATTTGTTAAACAAATATCGTCCGCATGGCTGGATTTTGTTTTTTCTGTTGGTGAAAATCCCTCCAGGATGTTTTTAGTTTGGAATCACAGTAAGCGATTCAAACCATGATGGGAGCCTTGTTGGGAAGACCAAACCTGCCTTTATTACCCTAAAAATTAAAAAGATAAAAATATTGTTGTCACACTAACCAGAACGGTGTTTTTCTGGGTGCAACAGGTACCGGAGAGAGCGGGAAAAGCACCTTTATCAAACAGATGAGGATCATCCACGGAGGCGGATACACGGATGAGGACAAACGGAGCTACGCCAAACTGGTCTACCAGAACATCTACATGTCCATGCAGACCATGGTGCGAGCCATGGTGCCGCTCAGCCTGTCCTTCTCTGATCCTCAGAACCAGGTAGAGGGACAATGGGTGCTGTGCCCCCCGGGGCCAGGACGGATGGGTTCTGATGGGTTCTGTTCTGGGTTGTCAACAGGGACACGCGGACGAAGTCCTGAAGGTGGAGGTGGACAAAGTAGAGGAGTTGGACCCAGACCACGCGTCCGCCATCGGCAGTCTGTGGAAGGACGAGGGAATCCAGGAGTGCTACAACCGGCGCCGGGAATACCAGCTGTCGGACTCCACCAAGTAGTGGGTGGATGGATGGATGATGGGTGGATGGATGGATGATGGATGATGGATGATGGATGGATGGATGGATGAGTGGGAGGATGGATGGATGGATGGATGAGGGGAGGATGGATGGATGGATGATGGATGGATGGATCGATGGATGATGGATGGGTGGATGGATGGATGAGTGGGAGGATGGATGATGGATGGATGAGTGGGAGGATGGATGGATGGATGGATGGTGGGTGGATGGATGGATGGCTGGCTGGCTGGCTGGCTGGATGGATGATGGGTGGATGGCTGGCTGGATGAGTGGGAGGATGGATGGATGGATGGATGAGTGGGAGGATGGATGGATGGATGGATGAGTGGGAGGATGGATGGATGGATGATGGATGGATGGATCGATGGATGATGGATGGGTGGATGGATGATGGGTGGGTGGATGATGGATGATGGATGGATGGGTGGTGGATGGATGATGGATGGATGGGTGGATGGATGATGGATGGATGGGTGGATGATGGATGGATGGATGGGTGGGTGGATGATGGATGGATGGGTGGATGGAGGATGGGTGGATGGATGGGTGGGTGGATGATGGATGGATGGGTGGATGGATGATGGATGATGGATGGATGGATGGATGGATGGATGATGGATGGGTGGAGGATGGATGGATGGATGGGTGGATGGATGAATGGATGGATGGATGGGTGGATGGATGATGGATGGGTGGTGGATGGATGATGGGTGGATGGGTGGATGGATGGATGGATGGATGGATGGATGAATGGATGGATGGGTGGATGGATGGATGGGTGGTGGATGGATGATGGATGGGTGGATGGATGATGGGTGGATGGGTGGATGGATGGATGGATGGGTGGATGGATGGATGGATGGATGGGTGGATGGATGGATGGATGGATGGGTGGATGGATGGATGGATGGATGGATGGATGGTGGATGGATGGATGAGGGTGGATGGATGGATGGATGGATGGATGGATGGATGGATGGATGGATGGATGGATGGATGAATGGGTGGATGGATGGATGATGGATGGATGGGTGGGTGGATGATGGATGGATGGGTGGATGGATGATGGATGGATGGGTGGATGGATGATGGATGATGGATGGATGGGTGGGGATGGATGGATGGATGGATGGATGGGTGGATGGATGGGTGGATGGATGATGGATGGATGGGTGGGTGGATGATGGATGGATGGGTGGATGGATGATGGATGATGGATGGTGGATGGATGGATGGATGGATGGATGGATGGATGAATGGATGGATGGATGGGTGGATGGATGAGGATGGATGGATGGATGGATGGATGGATGGGGGATGGATGGATGGATGGGTGGATGGATGGATGGATGGATGATGGATGGATGGGTGGATGGATGGATGGATGGAGGATGGATGGATGGATGGATGGATGATGGGTGGATGGATGATGGATGGGTGGATGGATGGATGGATGGGTGGATGGATGGAGGATGGGTGGGTGGGTGGATGGATGGATGGATGGGTGGAGGATGGATGGATGGATGGGTGGATGGATGGATGGATGGATGGATGATGGATGGATGGATGGATGGATGGATGGATGGATGGGGATGGATGGATGGATGGATGGATGGATGGATGGATGGGTGGATGGATGGATGGGTGGGTGGGGGGTGGATGGATGGGTGGGTGGATGGGTGGGTGGGTGGGTGGATGATGGATGGGTGGATGGGTGGGTGGAGGATGGATGGATGGATGGGTGGATGGGTGGGTGGATGGATGGATGGGTGGATGGGTGGGTGGATGGATGGGGATGGATGGATGGATGGATGGATGGATGGATGGGTGGATGGATGGGTGGGTGGATGGATGGATGGATGGGTGGATGGGTGGATCGATGGATGATGATGGATGGATGGATGGGTGGATGGATGATGGATGGATGGATGGGTGGATGGGTGGATCGATGGATGATGATGATGGATGGATGGGTGGATGGATGATGGATGGATGGATGGGTGGATGGATGGATGGTGGATGGATGGATGGATGGGTGATGGATGGATGGTGGATGATGGATGGATGGGTGGGTGGATGGATGGCTGGCTGGATGGCTGGATGGCTGGATGGGTGGCTGGCTGGCTGGATGGCTGGCTGGATGGGTGGGTGGCTGGATGGATGGATGGCTGGCTGGCTGGATGGGTGGGTGGGTGGCTGGCTGGATGGATGGATGGATGGATGGGTGGATGGATGGATGATGATGATGTAACCACCTCTGCTCCTTCAGCTATCTGACCGACCTGGATCGGATCGCCCAGCCGTCTTACCTTCCGGACCTGCAGGACATCCTCAGAGTGCGAGTGCCAACCACCGGAATCATCGAGTACCCGTTTGACATGGAGAACGTCATCTTCAGGTGGGATGGGACGCCCCGGTGGGTGGGGGGTGGGGGGCGGGGGGGGTAGACCGAAATCTGACACATCTGTGACGGCAGGATGGTGGACGTGGGAGGTCAGAGGTCAGAGAGGAGGAAGTGGATCCACTGCTTCGAGAACGTCACCTCCATCATCTTCCTGGTGGCCCTCAGCGAGTACGACCAGGTCTTGTCCGAGTGCGACGACGAGGTGCGAGTCCCGGTGGGCGACACTCCAGTTTGGTTAAATGGCGCTTTAATAAGTGGGTGTGCTTTCAGAACCGTATGGAGGAGAGCAAGGCCTTGTTCAAAACCATCATCACCTACCCCTGGTTCCAACGCTCCTCCGTCATCCTCTTCCTCAACAAGACGGACATCCTGAAGGAGAAGATCCTGTACTCTCACCTGGCCACGTACTTCCCAGAGTTCACAGGTTGGTGAGTTTGGTCCGACGCCGCCATCGCCGCTTTGATTCCTAACGCCGCGACCTCTGACCTCTGCAGGACCCCAGCAGGATCCTGGCGCCGCTCAAGAATTCATCCTGAAGATGTACCAGGAACAAAACCCGGACAAAGAGAAGACGCTGTACGCCCATTTCACCTGCGCCACCGACACGGAGAACATCCGCTTCGTGTTTGTGGCCGTCAAAGACACCATCCTCAGACACAACCTGAAGGAGTTCAACCTGGTGTGAGGAGCAGCAGCACCGCTCCGACGCCGTGGGAGGCCCAAGAGAGAACATCTGGTTCCTACAGACATCTGGATCATCCTGTCATCTGGATTAGTGGTTGATATTAGTGGTTCTGGTGTTCCTCTGTGACCCACCTGTAGCTGTTTTACTGTGGAGAGATTTGAGTGTTTGACCCATTGACCCTGTTCCCCAATAAACCACCTCTGTAGCATCAGTCCAGCGCTTCCTTAACAAATAAAAAGGTTGTCGGATTTTGAGACATTTCAATTTTTATTTTTCTGAAAACAGCAGGGGGCGCTCTCCTGACAAACGTCAATTACAGACAAATATTCCTTGGTAGAGACCTGCCCATCCCGTCCTCCCGTAGGAGCGAGCGTCGGTCTCCCATTCTCTGGCATTTCCCATAGTTTCTCTGCATATTTGGCATTGCATACGTGTGATATAAAACATAAAAAAAAAATCTAAAAATTACACCCTTTGATGCCCTCACCCAGTGTGACTGAGATGTACAGGCGTTGCATTCATGTACAGCAGTGACGGACGCCAATCCCGTAGTGAGCAACAGGCGTGTCGGAGTGACACGGAACAGTCTCCGACGGCAGAGACGTTCTGAAGGCCTAGAATTTCCCTTTCATATAATCCAGTGCGGCGTGACGGGCGCTACAGTGTTCTCGTCTGATAGCACCTCAGTAGTCGGGGGGGGGGGGGGGCTAAAGGTGTGGATGCTGTCCGGTTAAATGATTCTATTCCATTCAGTCCTCTTCTCGAGCGACTCATACTGTTGTAAACTCCATGTAAATGCACTTAAGTCGGCATGCAGGCATCAACGCTCCGCCGCTCATCTCCACCTACACTAAAGCAGCATGCAATGTACAAAGGCACTGTTGTCCCGCTCTGGTGGACGAGCTATTTGGGCAGATTCTCTCTGGCGTCGTCCAGTTTGGCGAGGACCCACTGAGGGAGAGACGAGAGGCATTTAATGGCGAGTGTGCGGCGAGGGGCTGGCGGAGGCTCACGGGCTGAACTTACCTTGGCTATCTCGGGGGTTCGGAAGTTGATGATCTTCCCAAACTCTTTTGCGTGGAAGACGGACTTGACTCTCTCCTTCAAAAGGAAACATAAGTCCACAGGTGAGCGGCAGATTTTGACAGATTTCGACAGCATTATGGACGGCGGGAGGGTTTCTACTTTGGCTTCAATGCGAAGTCGGCGGTGCTCGACGATCATGGGTGGATGGATGGATGGGTGGGTGGATGGATGAGTGGATGGATGGATGGATGGATGAGTGGGAGGATGGATGGATGATGGGTGGATGGATGATGGGTGGATGGATGGATGGATGAGTGGATGGATGGATGGATGGATGAGTGGGGATGATGGATGAGTGGATGGATGGATGGATGGATGGATGGATGGATGATGGGTGGATGGATGGATGGATGGATGATGGTGGAGGGGATGATGGGTGGATGGATGGATGGATGGATGATGGAATGGGTGGATGATGGATGGATGGATGGATGGATGGGGATGAAGGATGGATGGATATGGGGTGGATGGAGATGGATGGGTGGAGGATGGATGGATGGATGGATGGATGGATGGATGGATGGTGGAGGGATGGATGGATGGGTGGATGGATGGATGATGGATGGGTGGATGGATGGGTGGATGGATGGGTGGAGGATGGATGGATGGGTGGGATGGATGGGTGGATGGATGGGATGGGAGTGGATGGATGGGTGGATGGATGGTGATGAGGATGAGTGGATGGATGGATGGATGGATGGGGATGGATGGATGGATGGATGGATGGATGGGTGGAGGATGGAGGGTGATGGATGGGTGGATGGATGGATGGATGGATGGATGGGTGGATGGATGATGGATGGATGGAGGTGGATGGATGATGTGGATGGATGGATGGATGGGTGGATGGATGGGTGGATGGATGGATGGATGATGGTGGATGGATGGATGGGTGGATGGATGGATGATGGATGGATGGATGGATGGATGATGGATGGATGGATGGATGATGGATGGATGGATGGGTGGGTGGATGGATGGATGATGGATGGATGGGTGGATGGATGATGGATGGATGGATGGGTGGATGGATGGTGGATGGATGATGATGGATGGATGGGTGGAGGATGGATGGATGGATGGATGATGGATGGATGGATGATGGATGGATGGATGGGTGGATGGATGGGTGGATGGATGGATGGATGGATGGATGGATGGATGGATGGATGGGTGGATGGATGGATGGATGGGTGGATGGATGGGTGGATGGATGGGTGGATGGATGGGTGGATGGATGGATGGATGGGTGGATGGATGGATGGATGGGTGGATGGATGGGTGGATGGATGATGGATGGATGGATGGATGGTGGATGGATGGATGGGTGGATGGATGGATGGATGATGGTGGATGGATGGATGGATGATGATGATGTAACCACCTCTGCTCCTTCAGCTATCTGACCGACCTGGATCGGATCGCCCAGCCGTCTTACCTTCCGGACCTGCAGGACATCCTCCGAGTGCGAGTGCCAACCACCGGAATCATCGAGTACCCGTTTGACATGGAGAACGTCATCTTCAGGTGGGATGGGATGGGACGCCCGGTCGGTGGGGGTGGGTTAGACCGAAATCTGACACATCTGTGACGGCAGGATGGTGGACGTGGGAGGTCAGAGGTCAGAGAGGAGGAAGTGGATCCACTGCTTCGAGAACGTCACCTCCATCATCTTCCTGGTGGCCCTCAGCGAGTACGACCAGGTCTTGTCCGAGTGCGACGACGAGGTGCGAGTCCCGGTGGGCGACACTCCAGTTTGGTTAAATGGCGCTTTAATAAGTGGGTGTGCTTTCAGAACCGTATGGAGGAGAGCAAGGCCTTGTTCAAAACCATCATCACCTACCCCTGGTTCCAACGCTCCTCCGTCATCCTCTTCCTCAACAAGACGGACATCCTGAAGGAGAAGATCCTGTACTCTCACCTGGCCACGTACTTCCCAGAGTTCACAGGTTGGTGAGTTTGGTCCGACGCCGCCATCGCCGCTTTGATTCCTAACGCCGCGACCTCTGACCTCTGCAGGACCCCAGCAGGATCCAGGCGCCGCTCAAGAATTCATCCTGAAGATGTACCAGGAACAAAACCCGGACAAAGAGAAGACGCTGTACGCCCACTTCACCTGCGCCACCGACACGGAGAACATCCGCTTCGTGTTTGTGGCCGTCAAAGACACCATCCTCAGACACAACCTGAAGGAGTTCAACCTGGTGTGAGGAGCAGCAGCACCGCTCCGACGCCGTGGGAGGCCCAAGAGAGAACATCTGGTTCCTACAGACATCTGGATCATCCTGTCATCTGGATTAGTGGTTGATATTAGTGGTTCTGGTGTTCCTCTGTGACCCACCTGTAGCTGTTTTACTGTGGAGAGATTTGAGTGTTTGACCCATTGACCCTGTTCCCCAATAAACCACCTCTGTAGCATCAGTCCAGCGCTTCCTTAACAAATAAAAAGGTTGTCGGATTTTGAGACATTTCAATTTTTATTTTTCTGAAAACAGCAGGGGGCGCTCTCCTGACAAACGTCAATTACAGACAAATATTCCTTAGTAGAGACCTGCCCATCCCGTCCTCCCGTAGGAGCGAGCGTCGGTCTTCCATTCTCTGGCGTTTCCCATAGTTTCTCTGCATATTTGGCATTGCATACGTGTGATATAAAACATAAAAAAAAATCTAAAAATTACACCCTTTGATGCCCTCACCCAGTGTGACTGAGATGTACAGGCGTTGCTTTCATGTACAGCAGTGACGGACGCCAATCCCGTAGTGAGCAACAGGCGTGTCGGAGTGACACGGAACAGTCTCCGACGGCAGAGACGTTCTGAAGGCCTAGAATTTCCCTTTCATATAATCCAGTGCGGCGTGACGGGCGCTACAGTGTTCTCGTCTGATAGCACCTCAGTAGTCGGGGGGGGGGGGGGGGGGTAAGGTGTGGATGCTGTCCGGTTAAATGATTCTATTCCATTCAGTCCTCTTCTCGAGCGACTCATACTGTTGTAAACTCCATGTAAATGCACTTAAGTCGGCATGCAGGCATCAACGCTCCGCCGCTCATCTCCACCTACACTAAAGCAGCATGCAATGTACAAAGGCACTGTTGTCCCGCTCTGGTGGACGAGCTATTTGGGCAGATTCTCTCTGGCGTCGTCCAGTTTGGCGAGGACCCACTGAGGGAGAGACGAGAGGCATTTAATGGCGAGTGTGCGGCGAGGGGCTGGCGGAGGCCCACGGGCTGAACTTACCTTGGCTATCTCGGGGGTTCGGAAGTTGATGATCTTCCCAAACTCTTTTGCGTGGAAGACGGACTTGACTCTCTCCTTCAAAAGGAAACACAAGTCCACAGGTGAGCGCAGATTTTGACAGATTTCGACAGCATTATGGACGGCGGGAGGGTTTCTACTTTGGCTTCAATGCGAAGTCGGCGGTGCTCGACGATCATGGGGTCCTTGGTGAACTCTTCAAACAGGTACTGCCACTCACAGGTGAGCTGGCCAAACGTACCTTTGGTCACAAAAAAGATTCCACTGGAAGCAGAGAAATCTCTCAACACATTGAGGATTAGCACCAAAATGTCTGGGATTCCAGGTGTGGCGACACTCACCGCTTGGTGATCATGAGGATGTCGGACTCATTGACCTTCGCGTGGGCAAAATATTTGTACTTGGCGTAACGTCCGTTCTCGATTTTCTGAGGAAAGAGGAATGAGGGATATTTTAGGCAGGACGGTCTGAGGACTGGCCAGAGGTCCCACGGCTGGAGAGACACAGTAATATGGCAGCGATGAAATGAAACGAAATGAAATGAAATGAAGACTAAAACAGGTAAAAGTTGTGAAATGTGAATCTTTTATTAGACAGGATGGAGTGACACAATGATAAAACGACAACAAATGACAATAAAATGTTTAAAACAATGGAAAAAGTAAAGAGAAGTGTGTGTGTGGGTGTGTGTGTGTTTGTGGGGGGGGGGTGTATTGATGTAATGATGAAGGAGAAACTTTATTGTCCCTAAACAAATTGAACAGCGGACGTTGGAGGCCAGTTTGAGGGTCTGGAGCCGCTGCAGCTTTGGCCTGTTTGCTCTGAGGCGCTGGGGAAACTGGAGCAGCCACACACACACACACACACACACACGCAGAGGGAGAGAACACTAACTCTTGCGTAACTAAATGGATTTCCGCTAATGGCCAGATATTACCAGTTACTAGAAGACAGAAATTACACACACTCAATAAAAGAATACCAAAACCATGCTTTTCTTATGTCCAGTAAAGAGTCGAGCTCGTGGAATTCCTCAGAGGGGCTTTGGCTTGTTTAAAATGTCTGGGCTGAAAGACGCCGCTACACATCGACCTAAAGGCTAAACTACGGGGGCCGTTATTGCTCCTCACACTCATCCTCCCAGTCACTTCTGCCACTTTCACTGTGGGTCAAATTCCTCTGTGGACACCAGGACAAAAGGAGACAGGAGAGACAGAATCAGCGAACAGAGAGGAGAGAACCCTTCATGTGGAGCTAACTACAGACCCGCGCTGCACCACGGCCTCAACACCATCTACTGATGCTGATGAATGTTGCCGTAGAGACCGTTTTTACAGCCAATAAGGTGTGAGGCGCTTCATTTAGCAACGTTAGCGAGCGTGGAGCCGCGCTCATCCCCGTAAAGGTGTCGCTCCCTGAAACGGGCCGACGCTGTTGATGCAGCGATTTCTGCCTGTCAGTTACTGCGCAGGTAAAGTTTGGCTGACGACAGCGGCGTCGGGGGCTCCTCTATGAAAGCCAGCTCAACACAAGGAGCTACGACGACCAGAGCGTGCAGAACGGAGGCACCGGTTCGAGCCTCACTATCAAGATAATGAGTGTTCCACAGATGAGGTTAACGTCCATGTGAAGACCAGATGTCCACATGGATGCCACTTTAGAACCGAAGACGCCTCAAATTTCTTCAAAGGTGCTTAATTTCCGGTGGGATTTTGTCAATTGAATTAACATAAAAAGATGATTGAATCCGGGTGAAGTCCAACCCTACGTCCTTATAGACTGACAGGAAGGGCGTTTAAACAAAATTTGAAAGAACACAGGCAGCGAGACACACAGAGACAATATTCAGCTGTATGTGAACAATGTCAAAATGTTAAACCTGCAGTCTGTGTTCTCACCTGGAGCATCTGACTGCCGAGCCCCTCCCTCTCCTTATACGGGCGTATGACGCCGTCCTCGTGGATGAAGCGAGGGGGACGCAGGGACTCGACATCTTGTGACGTCTCTGCTGCCCTAAAATGGAGACAAGACGCACTTCATTGAGACACAGGTGCAGTGAGAATGTAGGAGCCCTTTGGGTACATCAGCATCTACCTGCAGCGTCCCGCGCACCTGTGCACGTACACGCGCGCACACACCAGCTCAACATACCTCTTGATTCCCTGGAAAGTACTGCTGGCCATGTCGATGATGCCTCCGGTGGGTCTGGCTACTGCACCCACCAGACCTTTTCCAAACCCTTTGAAGAAGCCGGCTGCGCCCTCCCGCTGCGCTCCTGCAGACCAACGTTAGCATAAGTCAGGGGAACATCACCAGGGCCGAGCGACAGGTGGCGTAATACCTTTGATTGGTTTGGTGACGATCCCTGTGATCCCACTGACAAAACCCTGAAAGGAGAACACATCCACACTATCACAGAGCTGACGATTCATTCAGTATTGCAGAGTTCCTCTCTTCCCGGTCATGTCCTCTCATGCTAAAGCCGACGGTATGGTTTCTCTACATTTACACAAGTCTCAACACGTACAGACACCAGTCCCTTTCCACCCCTGGCCAGCCCCTCTCTGAGGCCACTGGGCTGTCTGTTCATAGCCTCTCGTCTCTTCTGCTGGTATTCCTCATCCATCGTTATGGCTGCTACACCCTTCGCCATGGCGCCTGTGATGCGGGAGGCCGCGCCCGCTATACCCCCTGGGAGACAGATGAATACAGACAGAAAACAAGTGAGAACCTTGAGAATGCAGACCAAGATTTCTCTGTTTGTTACTGCTGATCCATTTATGATGAAGCCTGAACTTACCTACGGCCCCTCCCACCAGAGCTTTCACCCCAAGTGCCATTCCTTCAACAAACTCCTCAGGTCCCTGGATGGCTCCCTGGAACAGTGGTCAGAGTTACACAGCTGGACAAGAACAAAACCCAGCTGCTAATCTGCATTTTTCCTACATCACAAATCTGTCAGAGAGGTCGTGCAGAGATCAAACTAAGGCTCTTGCATTCACCTGTGTTTCATTTCAACATTCCTACCTGATACGGCTCATAGAAGAAAGCTTCGAATCCTTCTGACAGCCCCCTGATCAGGCCAAAAGGATTCCCAAGTACGTCCAAGCCAAGCACCAGCACGTACATCTGTTTAATAGCCTGGAATATTAATGCACAAAAGCAGATGAGTCCGCCAGCATCCTTTGCCTTCACTGTTGTCTGCTCCCCCAGCAGGACCAGTCCACTCCCTGCCTTTGTGACTGTGGATGTGTTACCTGCTTAGAATAATGTCTGATCACCTCCCACTGGAGCTGCTGAGTGGTGTAAAATTGGAAATTCAACTCAAAGAAGGCCAACCTGGAATGCAGAAAAGAATTAGGAGAGCGCGACTACACCAGGGCCTTTTGAGATTCAGTCCTACTTGAAGACAACGTCCTGCACGTCCGTGAGCGTGGCACCGATGCTCTTCAGCAGCAGGTTGAGCGACTGCACAGGAATGAGCTCCGTGTCTCGCTCCTGCTTCATCCCGTCCTCCCCTCCGGTGCTCAGGGAGAGACTCAGGTGCAGCTGCACAACCACAGACACAGCTGAGCAACAGAACTCTTGCTCTGCAGGAGGTTGGAATTTGGACCGTTTTATCACTCTAGTCTGGACAAACCTTGATGGGGGAAATGTGAAAATACTCGTAGAGGCTGATGGGAGAGGTGTCAGCGGCAGAGACACTGTTCAGGACCATCTTTATGTTTTCCAAATCTGTCTCAAACAGCTCCGCCTACAGAAGCACAAGGGTGAAGTTTACGTTACTGTAGCACAGATGCTCCAGAAATCAGAAAAGTGTCTGCAAACCTCCTGTTCCGGGCTCATGACGCTGGCGTTCTCGGGTGAGAACAGGTCCAGTATGGCGTAGAGGAAGCCAAGATCCAGCTTCAGGTCCATCTCTTGGATCAACACCTTGAAATACCTGAGAAGGCGTTTGCATCACGTCGAGGTTAATGGAGGGTTTTTTTTTAAATGATTGTATTTTTGTTTGGGGAAAAAAAGTGTTTTTTACTTAATGCGAGAGATGTTAGAGTGTCCGGCTGTTCTGGTGACGATGCTGATGTCAGTAAGAGGTTTGGGTTCTGTGGAAAGAAACAGCAATCCCAACTGTTAGTCAGAAACACAGCAAACAGCCAGCACATGCAGGACGTCAGAGACCTGAGTCCATGGTGATGGATTTAGGTAGCTTTACAGGGTAGAACACATAGGGGAAGATGGCTCCGGGAAGCTGATTCTGGATCTGTCAGATGAGAGGACAAACGCTCAAAGTCTTGGGATGCAACAAATCCTGCACTCATAGTGGAGGGGGGGGGTGATTCTCTTAAATACAACGGCTACACAGTTGATAGATGTGGCATCTCTTACCTGAATTCGGTGGATTTGGACACGGTAGGCACTCTGTCGCGGTGACACGCTGTATTCCACCTTCACTGCTGGCAGGAAGTGCCTCCTGAGGGGAGCGCTGCACGGCTGCAGCATCCGCATGTCCACACCGTTCGGTGTGAAAGACACCTGCCAGACCGTCAAATTAAACCAACATGTGCATGATGAAACCCTCATTTGTGTTCCAGCGTTACAAGCAGTGATTGCTGCCACACCTGGTAGCCGTTTTCCAGGTCGACGATGCCGTTGTCCAAGGGTTCAGTGTCCACGTAGTGTTTGTAGCTGTTCTCCAGCATCTCAGTTTCTTTGGTGCTCAGAGTCTTCCAACGGTTCTTTTTCTTCGGCTTCAGTTCCCAAACCACATCAGAGCTGAGACAACAAAAGGGTGCAAAAAGATGTTACAGACTTCAATGTGAACCCAGGAGGATGCACAAATACACAGAGCCCTGCCCGGCTATGGGAAGCAGGTGTAAGTGCCAGGTTTTTGTTGTTTGTTTGCAAAAATGTAGGTCTTAATTTCAGTCTGGGCTGCTATTTCCTCAAATCTGAATATATGTTAGAGTCCAGGCGTGGGCGTGGCGTCTGCGCTCCACAATGAAAGTGGAGCCGAGTGCGGAACAGGGAGTCGGTGCAAAGAGAAAGTAAAACAGAATTTATCATCCAGTAATGTCCAGTAATGGTGTGGTTTAGGGGAAGGCAGAGAATGGAGCGGACACACAACGCAGCTGTTCTGCACACAAACACACTCAGAGTATTATTTGGGTTGTGGCCACTGATGCAGAGTCCAGGACTTTAGGCTGAAGTCAATTCAGCATCACCTCAAGGCTTGTGCCGCATACAGTGAACGCTCTAGCTACCTTGTGATCCCAATAAAGGAGACTTCCTGGCTGCTGTTGTTGTTGACTAGGGACACGCCCATGTTCTGTAGCGACAGGAGGATTTCCTGCTCAGCCAGCTGCACCTTCTCGCTCTCACAGAGCAGCTTGTAGGTGTGTTGGTCCTCCGTGAACAGCACCACACGCTGGAGACCTTCAGATCAACGGTCAGTACATACTGATTTAACATTTAATCATTCCATATAGAAATGTATATTGTGAGCTGTGTCTTTAGCAGCAGCTGTGATTTAAAGAGGATTTAGGTTCCACTAGTTTACCTTCATAGAAGGAGAGCACAAACAGTTTCTTTTCACTGTTGATGTCTAGACACACATCCTATAGGAGCAGACACATTAACAATATGTTCATTTAAACATCTTCGTTAAACTCTACAGACATTTATCTAAACTGTTTAAGTTTCCATATATAAAAATGATGAATAAATATGATGAAACAAAGTCCTTCAGCAAAAGACAACAAAAAGCATAAATAACAAGAAAGCAAATCTAGCATCAATCACTGGTATGTGAGGGGTGGCCCAGTACCTCCTCGCTCTTGAGCTTCCCACTGTATGTCCCACACTTCCAACACAGCTCTCTGGACCCAGTGGATTCAGCCCAGGTGTAATACACAGCTTTCCCAGGCTCCAGCTCATCCTTCTCTTCCTCCTTCTGAGAACTGCAAACAAAGATGAAATCAACCAACACTCATCTGTCAGCAACAATTCCACAGGTGGAAACTCGGTCAAGGAGTGAATTATGAAATATTGAGATGGAAAAAGGCACAAAAAGGCAGTACAGCATCATCATAAAAGAGAAGGCAACGTAACAGAGCCGTCACCAAGACCCTCTCACTATCAGCACCCATCAAGACATCCCTGCACAAACCACCAAACTACAGCAGAAGCATGCAGATATATATGAAGGAAAAATATCAAAACAGAAACGTCTGCAGTATCTCCTGGAGAGGTAGATTCAGCCCTTGGAAAGCGGACGGTAGAATTCAGAAAGTCTTAACCTACAAAAGGGAAAACAAGCAGAACCACTGAAAGAAGCAGGTGGTGCGATTCCGCTGGCAGAATCCCACCCGGTCAAAGCAGTCAAAGCTAGTTTAAGGAGTAAAGAGGAATCAACAACAGCTCAAAAGACAATAATCCTCACTAATCTGGTTTAGAAGATGCCTGACCTGCATCTATCACTCAGCTGAAATGGTGATAAAATGTCTTAGATTGTTTCAATTGATGTGCTCTTTAAGTTTTACATAAAAAAGAATAAATTCAGTAGTTGAAAAAGATGAATGCATGATTAATGTGTTGTGTTTTGGTCAGGCGTTTAACACAATCACTTGTCATCAATAAGAGTGAGGAGCAGATCACACACAAACCAGAATTGACCCATTACCTGCACTCTTCACGTGATCACCCTGCACTCAGTACGGCTGTTTGTGAAAGTGTACGTGCACATTTTTGTACCAAAAACAGACTGACTATGTCTTCAGTTTTTACAGTGCTGAGTTTTCTGCTTCGTACTGAGTTCAGAGTTTATCAGGAGAGGTTTCAGCGGTCACTTTTTTTCTACCTGTCCTCCTCCATTGAGAAGGAGAGGTCGAGCAGGTCGTTAGCAACCCAGGCGGAGTCTGTCCGGGCACTGCACAACGATAAATCACTATCAGCAACACAAAAACCCAACAATAAAACTTGTTCTATGAGGGAAAAGAATTATAAAACTAATATATGAATGAAATTTGAATAAAGTGCAGGAGAAATGTGGAAAATAAAGATGTACAAAATAACAAGACAGATGTGGAGCGGTCCAAGTTACTTTTAAGTGTAAACTGGATTGTGAGAATGGCCGTCATAGTGTTACATGTTAATGTTATGCTACATAAGCTCTGATTGCTCCTTAGAGGAATCATAACCAACAATGTATAATTGTTGAAACTGGGACCCGGACTGACAGCAGCATAATTCAGCAAAACTCTATACAACCTAAAACATGATAGAATATTTTAGTTTTTAGTTGAATATTTATGTTGCTCATGTCATGTTTGGCCCATCTGAAACTATACCTTTAAAGTAAATGCTCCGTCTGTGACATATATGGACTATTCACAAAGAATAAAACAAGGAAACGTTATATTCCAGGAAAACGGTGGAGATATCTGTGATACAGATCTTGACATTTCAAATCAAACAGAATCGTTTTGCTGAAATCATTAAAATGCAACTTGTCCACTCAACATTTCACTCGGTCAGATCTCTGACCAACAGTATTTAATCACTAGGATTATCTCTGTTGACATTACAAGTTCTTTTCTCTCTGTCCTCTCACCTCTGATAGAACTGCAGAGTCTGTCCTTTGGTGTGGTTGATTAAGAGGAACGGGGCGGCACCGTCGTGGTACTCCGAGAATCGGATCGTGGCCGAGTGCTCCGACAGGTTTACGTCAACGATGATCCCGCCAAGCTGCAGAAAGGGAACAAAACAGGCGAGCAGTTGTAATACATCATCACAATCTCCTTTGTTTCCGATGGTGACGGGATCTTGTAACTCTTAATATTTGACACTTGAACGTGAACGTCTACTTACAGAGTTGTCCATATGGAGCAACAGACAGTTTTCTTGTCTTGTGAAATCGATGGAGCAGGGAGGCAGGGTGCAGCCTTCCACCTTAATCTTGAGCCGTTTGGTGTCATTCTCAGGCCAGAATGGAATACCCGACTGAATACAGGACAAAATCAAATATTGGAAGTCTATACAACATTGCTTGGAAATGTTAGCACGTTACTCTGAAAAATCCAACCCGATACAAGAATTCTGACCAAAAAATTTCAACACTTGAGTCATGTCAGTGATCAGTAACGTGACATGTCTCACGTTTAAGCATATCTCTGTAAAAACAAGAAGATGTGTGAGGCATCGCAAATACAAACATTAACTGTTTTTGTTCTCTGACCTCTTCTGGTTGAGCCTCGGTCCAGTTGTCCAACCCGTCCTCGCATATGAACACGCTTTCCTTAGTTTTGTTCACCAGCGTGTAAAACGGCACAAAGGTCACGATGCGGGTCAGCGTGAAGCTGCTGGCTTCAATCTTCACGCCGACCTGAAATCAAACACAACTCAGTACAGAATTAAATTGTCTATATGAACTTGGGGACATAAAGTGTGCGGGTAGCAGCATCTTACCAGGTAATCTTTGTACCGGCCTTTACATTTGACATCTCCGTGGCTTCCAACTGTATCCAGAGAAAATTCGTCAGACAGTTCGCTGTCTGAGATCATGAGACGAACCTGTGGAGCGACTGTATTAGTCTAAAAGCACTTTGATGAGTCATGTTTAATTTAGCTTTCATCCTAAAATGTTGCCATCAATACCGGTAATAGAAGGATGTGTTAGCATGCCAGACGTTATCAGGTCAATTTCTTTTTACCTTGTTGTTTTTCAGGAAGTATCGGGGCTTGAAGGAGAAGAGCAGGGGCATGTCATAGTCCAGGGGGTGTTTGCGGTGAATATCATCAGCTTTGTACTGCAGCAGCCTGTTTGTCTTGTTCACCATCCAGTAAGGCGAGTGAATAGCAACCACCATCTGTCCCAGGTCATATTTGACGTGCACAGCTATGTCCAACTCGGCTCTCTTCATCTCTGGGCCTTCGTCGTCTTCATTAGGATCTCGCACAGACTGGAATACTATGAAGGTGATTTCTTCTTGGTCACTGAGGAAACTGTTTGACGAGATCATTTGTTTATTCCACGATAGGGAACATTTTGTTTTCCTGCCCTGGTCTAATTGATGTGAAGTTATTAGTGAGCGCCAATGAGAGTAAACAAGTGAAATCCAAATAAAATCATCCCAACCTGTACACAGAAGACCAGTCCTGAGACAGGTAGTTTAGAAGACAAAGATCAACACTGGACTGGTTGATGACAGCAGTGTACAGCTGAGCAGAGTGGCCTGGGTTCAGAGTGGCCTCAGGAGCAGAGACTCCGCTGTCCTATTGAGCAATAAACAGGAGACTGAGCATGGCGGTCTGTAATACGGTAGCCTAGAATTAATGAAGATGAGTCTAGCAATTATCGACAGAGGATTTTCTTATTAGAAGGCCATTTACTTGTACAGACATGGAAATGTGTTCTTTCAATATTGGATGCTGGCAAACGGGCAAAATGACCTAAAGGAGCAGTGAAGACCAGACACATCCTACCTTTAGTTTGTAAGAGATGGGGTATGGAAGGAGGTTCCGTAGCAGGATGGAGGGCCACAAGTGCACCACAAAAGGTACATCAAAGTTCTCTCCAACATCTCCAGTGTGTTTGAATGTCACAGCATCCTTAACCGGCACCATATTGACCATTAGCACTCCTCCCTCACCACTACGGCGACGGCAGGTCTGCTCGAGGCGTTTGGTGGGCGGCTCGATGCTGACATCTTCATAACTGAAGCCTTCCGAGCACTCAAACTGCTCACCCTGATCGTCATCTACTAGGACTGGCTGTAGACTCAGTTCAGACCTGAAGGGACAGCAGAGAGACAAGAATGAACAAAAGGCCAATGTGGAAACTCAGGAGGAGACATAAATAATTTTACAGTGCATTTATTCACCTATATGAATCCAGTGGAACGCAGAACTCTTCATTAGGGAGAGCTTTACCCAGACATGTGGATCCTTCAAAAACTTTAAAAGGAATTTGAAAATGATTGATGATCTGTGGGAAAGTAGAAGCATAAGAAAGGTTTATTTTTGGCATTTCATCTTGATTTGTAATCCAGTTGTGTTTTAATATACAAGTTAACCTTTAGAGTTTATATGTATAATTCAGGTGCCAGACAAAAATGTATATAATATGGCCTTAATTTGTCTGGAGCAGCTTGCCTGAATGAACATGCATGACCATCTAGAAGAATGAGGTACCTGGAAAGGTGAGCGGATCTTGATGTATTTGCTGCCCTCCACAGAGGAAATCTGACAGACCAGGAAACAGGTGACTCCTGACTCTGTGTGCACAACACTGTACATCCCCTTGCCCACCTTGATCAGGGGGATCACACTGGCTGAGGTGTGACCCATTGGAGCTGCAAAGAGCCAAAAGAAATGAAACTCTTTATTTTTATCTCCTAATTTAAAAAAAAACAAACCTCGTGTTTCTTTCTTTTTTTTCTTTAAACGGTGACCAAATAAATAAATAAAATTTCTAGTACTAGTCTTGAGATATTGAGACACATATCAGAAGACTGGTCAAGACTATTTAATTTGTTGGATCACTGTACATCTGTAAATCTCCAAACTATTAATGTTTATTAATGACAGCAGTTCAAAAATAATGTTTCATTTCTTCCAATTAGTTTCAAGCAAATGCCAAAATTAGATATTAAACATTTCAGTATTAAAGTATGTCAGCTTACTTGGCTGAATGTAGTACTCCTTTCCGGATAATGAGATCATTGCAGAGAACTGGTCAGACTCTGTCTTAGTGGAATAGTCCATGCCAAGTGTTTCACCATCCTGTAGCTTCACAGTGAATGTGGTGCTCTGTTGGCCGATGGGAGAAAACATTTCACTGTAGCGGACAGAGACTGGAAGGCCCAGGCGGTTTTTGACTACAAACGGAGCCTCTTCCTTCTGGAAAGAGTCTGATGTCTGTTTGGCAGCCTCCGCAAATGCCTGGAAAGAGGAAGAGGATTGAGGTTACAGACGACCTTATCACCTCTCTTGGCCAACAGTTAAAGCTGCTACAGCCCGCCTCTTACCTGGCCCAGGTGACTGAGCATAGTTAGTCCACATTTAGAAAGTGTGATGTTGAGCTGGTCTTTACTGCTGATGACAATGACTGTTTTATAGTCTGGGATTTGGTAATCCACCTCATCAGACAGTCCTGGGAAACTCACTGGTTTCTTTTTCATCTAGTTATATAATGGTATAAACTGTGAATACACAAATAAGCATATATTATACAATAAATGTATGTGTGGTGTAAGTACCTTTAAAACCAGTCTCCAGGGTCTGAAACCCTCTCCTGTCTCATCTTCTAATGGCTCCAGCAGCGGTTCCCACACTCCCATGATCTCATTGTAATAGTGAACCTAGCACAGACAGGTTTAATTGCAATAAAATCAAAGGAAATGTGGCAAAAAAAAACCAAAAAGACCTCCAGTAAATAAATATTTTGATCGATTATTATGATCATTATGTATATTAACTTTGCTTTACCTCCAGGTCAAGCTTGCTATGTAAATTAATTAATGTGGACCAGTTTTTCACATCTCCGTTGAACGATGACTTGGCAAGAAGCATGGGGATGGTGCGGTGTCCCACTCCAGCTTCCAGAGTCAGACAGATAGATTTAATATTCATCTGCAAGGACAGAGAGTCAACTTTTAATATGCCAAACTATAGAAGAAACCATTACCACATTAAACAAGTCAAGTTTTTGAGGTAAATTTAATTTAAATGCAGTGCAATACCTGCAATGACTCCCCCTGGGGTACCAGTGGAGTTAATGATTTTGTGTCTTCATCTCCACCCTCTTCTAGGAACCAGAATTTTAGGTCCTTCCAACTTCGTTTCTCCCACAGATCTACGGGAACTGGGCTATCAAGCTCCTCTGGGGTCTCTGCGGCGGGGCTCAATACTGAAAGAATTGTGATCACCGTGTTGATGATGAGTGGGGATACCTGCCACATAAACATAAAAAAGTTTTTAGTCTGGTTTTTGGGCAACACAAGTCACTCCTGAATTCATGTATCCATATGAAAACAATTACCTTTAGTGTGAGGGCATTCATGGAGACCTCCATAGCCTGTGGAGATGTTGGGGTCTGAGTACTTTGGAAGAACACCTGACATGGCTGCAGCACAGTGGTCATATTATTTTTCCTCTTCTCTGATAAAAAGGGGCATGCCATAACCTACACAAAAAGGGGGGGGGGTTGAGCTCAGTGACTGAGGAAATATTTTATTCAAGCTTTTTTTCCTCAGAATGATATATTTGCCATTCCTAACCTTTAGATCGTTGATAACGGCGGTGATCTGTGACCCCTCTGCACAACTCTTCATTAACAACTCACACTGCGTAGACAGGACCAGGGCTGGGGCATCAGCACGTGTCAAGTCAGCCACAAACACGATATCCGGGTTACGGAGCAAAAGACTGATCTCTGTCTTTGACATTACGTCTGCAGAAAATAAACTTACCAAGTCACTACGGCATCATGCTATGCCCATCCAAGCAGTTAAAACAACAGGCAGGTATAGCATGACATAAAGGTGTGACATTAATCACAACACATTAGAAACAACAGCTACTGTAAGGAGAAGTTAGTGCTGACTCACTGGGCTCCTTAGATGTGACAGTGGAGTTGACCTGCTTTTTCTCCCCTGCTCCAGCAGAGGTCTTTGGTTGTGGCACTTGGGCAAAACCGTGTTGGGTAGCTTTAAGAAAAACATCTGCGACCGTGAGCAGGAACTCCATGCTGGCACACAGATAGACATCTTGTACCACTGTTTCCACACTGATGCCTTCACGGCCCTGGCGGTAGTGCACCTCAACCATCTTGTTCTGTTCTCCTCCAGGCCTCAGGCCCATCATCCTGGAGAAGACATTATCAAATATTTCTTTATCATCACAGAGCAAGATTCCTTTTCTTATTTATTAAGTCAAATGCACACAAGAACGTATGTGATGTGTTGCCCTTGTACCTTGGGGTGACTGTCTTGATCTTGGGTCTCTTGTCATCCAGAAGGCAGGTAGCGAGCTGGACAGAGGCCTTCATGGAGCTATCTGAGAACCTGTTAACGGAGGTAGAGATTGTCCCCAGAGTAAACTCTGCCAACTTCAGTTGCTCGTCACGTGAATCCACCAGGTGCACCTATGTAACGAGAAATAAAAGGTTAGATTAGTCATAAAGAGGAAAAATGCATGTCAAGTTATCAAGTATGTCCCAAATGCTTTGAGTGAACATGAGCCTTACCACATTCTCATCAGGGCTGTACAAGCTCAGCGTCATTGAGTCAAACTTGAAGTCTAATTTAAGCGTGGTCTTCATCTTGATGTTTTGCTGGGTCTCCACCACAGCAGCTGTCACCACTGTGTTACCTATGAAGCGATCACAGCACAAATCCACACCTCCTATTTGTGTACGTAGCATTTACAAATTCCGTTCAATTCTGCAGATCTGCCACCTTCATTTGTCAAAGTCAATCATTCCACTTTAGTGGAGAAAAAAACTCAAGCAACAAAACAAGTAAAATCAAAATCTTACTACTGGCTGGTCCAGTGGAGCCCTGTGACTCTTTGTTTGATGCAGCATCAGAGGAAGCTGCACCAGTGGATGGAAGAGCTGGAGGGGGGACATCGGAGTTCTCTGACAGATTCTCACTCAGAGTTCGCAGGATCACTGTCATGTCAGACTGACTCAGGATCAGCTGTTTTGGACAATCATGATAAAGTCTTATGTGATAATTGGGACGTTTAACGATAAACCAATAGGGACAAACAGCTAAATAAGATTAATAAAAAAGTAGAAATCAAAAATAAATAGAAAAATAAAATATTTCCCAAGCTACTCCATTTTCTCCCAAACCGTGATTCCTTACACTAATTGGTTTAAGATGAGCAGTGATCCCAATGTCAGGGATGCTGTGGTACCAGTTGGAGGAAAGATTTCTCTGGATTTCCAAGTCCAGGTTGACGGGCTCCAGCAACTGTATCTCTCCCTGAAAGCCCCCATTTATATATGTGGTCCTGAAACACAGGCAGAGAGCGTTTTAATGAAACCAAACCACATTTTTACTGTTCTCCCATGATGCTCAGTTTCTGACCTGTACATTTTGAGGTTTGTCAGTCTTACAGTCATTATGTCCACAACAGGCGGAATCTTAACAATACTTTTAAAGGGCTGCTTGGCAAAACGGTTCTTGACAGACAGAAGACCGAGATCAGCTACGATGACATTGGAGGAAGAAGAGGACTGCGGCAGGAAGATGACAGGAGCATTAAAGTGGACATTTAAACGAATCCGACTGCTCCTCTCTGCCAGCTCTTTTACACCAGTGGCTGCCTTTTCAGCAGCTTGGGCTGTCACCACAACCAAAGCTTCTTTAGCCTCCTGGAAGTTGTTAATAAAGGCCTGCGATGGAAAAAAAAAAAATTGAAGTGACAAATTCCAGAAAAATACACAATATTAAATCAGATTCAAACAAAATGTGAAATGGAGTATGCATCTGATAAGTGCTAATATGGGATATAATCTTGAACAAGAAATTTTTCATCTTACCAAAATGGTGGAAACAAATTTGTTGAGGAAGATGACCTGAATGCATCCCACATTCAGGGTGACGGCAGTATCAACTTGAGACATGTCCAAATAGGCGTCTCCTTCTGTTGCATCTGTATAATTTACCATTTGAAAGGCAAACACCTCTTTATCTGCTATCGACACAGCCTAAACAACGAAACACAGAACATCAGCTGCACTGTGTCAAGCAATATCAATAAGGACTCATCAAAAATAAATGATACACTTTACAAGGGTATAGAAGAAAAAGACATGAGTACATTAATAATACCGTTCATTAATGGATTACATGTACATTAACACAGGAGGAAGGACAAATGCTGCTGATACCTTCTTGTACATTGCATCTTGGGCACAGTCTAAGATGACAATGCTCTTCAGGTTTGCCTGTACCTCCATCTCCTTCTTCTTCATCAGTACTTGGGAAACTAGACCTGGATGTTGGGAAGTTGAGAAATTAAGAAACATTCTTTCCATTTCTTAACAGTATGCTCTTGCATCCTTGCTAGTTAATACCATTGAAAAGGACCAAACACTGTGCTCACATGTATTAGACATTCATTTAACAGCACTTACATACCTTCAATAATGATTTCAGAGATCCTAGCTTTCTGCCCTCGAATGAAAACCTTCAGACATCGGAGATCTGCTCTGATATGCAGATTTACCACATCTGCAAACTTTGTAATCTTTGATGCTGTAAAAAAAAAGTGTCCATTAAAAAACAGTGAGTTCGTAGTGCAAAAACAGTATGAAGACTGCAACATTTGGAAAGAAAACCAACTTTTTTTCTTGGTGACAACAGTTTCCATTGTCTTCTCTTCCTCCTTTTCTGTCTCATCCTCCTCTAGGATGGTGGGGAGCTCCTCCTGCCCTCCTTCTCCTTCCTCCTCCTTCTTAGCAGGAGGAGGAAGGAGGTTGTTTAGGAAGTTCATGGCATTGAGTAGGGCCTCAGTATGTAGATGGACATCCAGGGATGAAAAGGTCACCTGTAGGATTCCAACATCGCAATATTAAAAAACTGGCACTGAAGAAACATAAAGGGCATGCTTACTTTTTAGGCACTAGACATCTTTACTGATGTCAAGTAATTGTCAGCTTTAATTATATGGCACAAAACCTATATTATTACAATAAAACACAACTGTCATTCATTCAGACTATTAGGCATGCTAATTGTTAATTAACCATTTACCTTAATGAGCTGCTCTGTATTTTTGTGCTGAGTCTTGAACTCTGGGCCAGTTTTATCAGCCTAAAAGAAACATAATCCACAATGAGGGGTGATTTCAAATTTAAAATAGAAAAATATTTATCAATAGGTATGGAATTTGTGCATACTTTAATATACTCCAGGATGAGCAAGTCAACCTCTGAGTTGTCTAAGGTAGTGAGTAACTGAACCGGCTTGTTTTCAGAATCTACAGGAGATTAAAACATAAAAACATGGCAAAAAAAACAGCTATGATGAAGCAGACAAATAATCTTTGGAGCGTTAATTGTAAAATCAATATCAAACATTTAGGCTAAGATATGGAAGTAAAATTGTGTATTAGCAAACACTGACCCATGTACTCGGGGCACTTCAGGCAGATCTCTCGCAGATAAGTGTTTGATGTCATGTCAAAAGTGTTAATTTTCAACTCAGTGCCCAGAGTTTCTATGTCTAAGTGCAGTACGGTGATCTCCTGATCTTCTGACAGGCGGCACAACTCGACAGAAAACTAGATGACCAGAAAAAAGAGCAGGACGGAAAAAACACAAAAAGAAAATAATCAGGTGAGAAAAGTGGGACAACAGGAGAATTACTAAGCTCAGGAAAGCTGAAAACAACTTTTCTATACCGTGTTGATGACAAACGTCATGATAAAGTCAGTCATGTTCTTTGGAATGTCTTCTTTGACAAGACTTCTTTTGTGTAGGTCTGCGTAGCGTAGCGGCAGCGGATTATCAGAAAAGAAGGCTCGATCACCGATGGGAGAGCTGGGAGCATCATAGAACAAATCCTCCTCTGATCCTAACGCAGACATTTAAAAAAATGCAAGAGTGAAATGTAATCCTGCACCTGTAAAAGGATTTTTTTAACATTGTTTGTCCGTATGATCATTATGTGAGTGGAAACGAGGCAGGTAAAGTCAGAGTTGGTACCCAATGAGGTGATGCTGATGGCATCACAGGACTCAAACATGAGCGATGAGCGCTGGTCCGGTAGGTTCAGGAATTTTCTGGGAGTGAGCTGAGGAGTGGATTTTAGCTGAGGAGAAAAGGAAACCAGGGTGAGAACCACACTAGCCAAAATGTACTTTTGAATCTCTTCAGTCGTTATTATCGTGTTATTTCCTCATCTTAATTAATGTGTATTATAACATTATAACTGCACAACTTTTTAAATTTGGCTCAAGATATTTGTCTTACCTTTAACACAGGGGCTTGAAGACTGCCAGGGGAAGGGCCAGTGCTCTTTGGCAGAGGTATGCTGTATATCAACCCCAAAATACTTCGTAGTTTATCATCAGAAATGCGAAGTGACAACAGAGGCAGCGTTCCAGACATTTTGTACCTGGAACATAGATACACACAAAAGTATCATTTTGAATTTAAGTCTGACAGCATCTATTTCCTATAGTCAATTAGGAAAAAAACGTACTTTGCCATGCGGGAGTCTTTTACAACCATCGCTCTGCTGAAAGTGACTGTCAAATCGACCGGCTCTAAGATGTGTAGGGGTGACTCTCTCTGTTTACGTGCCACTTTCCAATCGCTTTCTGCCACACACAGAAATTGTTCATTAAGTGACATCACAGGGGGGTTGTTTGTGCAAGAAATATGGTTTTATCTATAACACCAAAGTCTAGTGTGCATGGTCCCAGAAGCACTTTGAAAAAATGGATTTATAACTCAAAAGTAATAAATCATGATTGGAAATTCAACCACTATAAAAAAAAATCTATTTACTTTTTTCATGTGTAAATTATGTTGACATATAAATATGCATAAAAATGTTAAACCGCCTCTTCTATATTTCTCTGAGTTCAGGGGAGTAATAAATACACTTTGAGCCTGGATGTAGTATTTATAGTATTTGCATCAGTGGAGGGACCTGGTTTGCTGTACAGGAGCTGCAGGTTGCTGAGCTGCACGTCAAAGCTGTCGTAGGCTCTGGACATGATTTCTTCAAGGTTGCTCGTGTTCACGGTCAGTTGAGGAAGATCTTTCTTGCTTAGACTTGTTATCTGAAAATAAATCAAATAGGTCGGCTTTTTATTTAGATGTCCGTTTCAGAGCTAAAGATCAGCATCATTCCTCATCATCTTTGCACAATATTCCCTCAATGTTTATATTTTAAAAAAAGACCAGATACAAAGTATGGACAAATCTTTTGTAACACTAACTACAAACTGACTTAACAACTTCCTTTCTGACCTTGAAATGACCAAGATCCAACAGCAGGATGTTCTGAGTACCACTGTAGAAACCAGTCTCAGGAACAATGACATAGGAGGCCATTAGGTCCACTTTCAGGTCAAGAACTTTCTGTGTTTCAATCACATACAGTAGACCTAGAAAACAATTAAACAGCCTTTAAACAATTACAAAAGTATAGATAAATATGTAGCAAGGTCTCAAGGTCTTTTCACAAAAAAGCCCAAAAGAATATTCTAGAAAAATATAGTTTTATTATGTGTTATAACAATCTATATGGGGGGGGGGGACTTTGGGGGAAAAAAGTGCAATTTTATGTGAACTGCAGCCATCAACTTTCAGAGGAAATAATCAGTCAGAGAGATAAACAGGAACTCCAGACTCCGGCTGGGTGGATGAGATAATGACTGATATGTAAACACAGAGGAATGTGAGCATTTGCTCATCAGAGAACCAATAGCAGAGTTAAACTGACCAGTGGCTGTACGATCTCGAAACTGCTCCAGTTTCATTAGTGTTGCGTTGGTGAGCTCATCCAGCTGCACGTCTCCTGGAGCCTTGAAGAACTCCGACATGGTGTTCACTGTAATCTACACAGCATCACAAACAAACTTTTTTTCCTTTTCTTTTTCCCTCTGTAATTTGTCATGGTTGAACGTGCAGCGTGACAGGCAGCACTCACAGCATCGTAGATGATTTCTAAGGGCTGCGACTGCACATGTAACTTCTGGTTGGAGGTTTCGTCTATTGGGTTGGTCTCAAATAAGAAGGACAAGAGCGGGGTCCCAGCTGTAGCCGCCTTCCTCGATGACAGGAGGGTAGGGGCAGATCTTTGGCTGGCCAGGCCTGTCACCTCAAACAAACTGAGCTCTGCTGTGACTCTTAGAAAAAGACAAGAGGGGTAACAATGATAGGATTCACAGTAGGAAATGTTACATTCACACTGAATTCCAGGATTTTAAACACCTAGACTTATAGACAGCTATAACATACTTGATGGCTTCTGCCCCAGACCGCTGTGTGAGTGTGGACTTGAGCTCGCCTACAGTAACCTTCATGATCTCGTTTTTGTCCTTGTCCTTGTCTTTGAGGGACAGCGACAGCCTTTCCATGTGAAAATTGATCTTTGTGTCCTCAAACTAGAACAAAGACACAACATAGTGTGAATTTAACATCAAGTATATAATTTTTCTGTTCTTTGAAGAACTATTTCTGTTCTAGCAGCACTGGATCATGAATAGAGAGACAAATAAAAATGCATGACTAAGGAGGTGGGAGTCAGGAAGGAAGTGACTCACATTCTTTGGCAGGTTGTGATTGACATCTGTCTCACTGTATCCAATGGCAGTGTACAGCTTATCCTTCTCAGCAGGCGTCAACAGCTCATCAAAGCCTAAGATACAGACGGAGAGCAACGGGGAAGAGAAATGCTAAGAAAAGTGAACTAAAATGCCCACTTTCCTGACTTTTGATCCAGCACATTATTCGTATTACTCATTTCTAAAGGTCGTCGACGATCATAGATGTAGTCACAGAAAAAGTCAGTGGAAGATGCAATTGCCAAAAACCTAAAAACTACATCAAGATTTCAAGCCATATTAAAGTGCTCACTGAGACAATGGACTCTTTCTGTAATCACAAACATCCATGCAGGTGTTTTGGATTTTTGTCCTTCATGTCATACCTCCACTTTTGACATCTTTTGGTTTTTCAGCCTCTCCTCCCCAGTTCCACATCCAGCTAAGCCATCCCTGAGACTGCTCTTCCTCCATCTTCATGCCCGGACGGTAAATGCACAACCCTGCCTTGCTGGCCTGGGGAGGAGAATAATATGACTTATGAGAAACGTGGAATTTATTTTTATCTTGTGACTTCTTCATTTATTTAAATTCATGCTACAATGACAGAACAAATTGTGACAGTGAAGATACTCATTTTTTTGGGGGGGGGGACTGAAAACCCACCTCCACCTCAGCCTGCTGTCGAGCCAGAGTGATGTTAAAAATATCCAATGTCTTTTCCGGTTCCTGAAATTAGATATAACACAAATTGATTACAGCTTTCAGCGGCTCCTTGTTTCATGTCACCGTTAATGACATCAGGAGAGGATGGTGCTGTGCAGAGCAGAGACTGAAACCCCCCAGTCTCTTACATCAAAGGCTTCATTGAGAACTGAACGAGAATCAAGCAGAAACAGCTGGACAGAGGTTCAATTTGCATTAGCAGTAATGTTTCTCTGGATCAATAATTGGACAAAAAGAATGGAAGACAAGAGTACGGAGATCAATGCTTCACAATAGGCAACAAATCCTTGGTGGTAAAGTAGGAAATGGACAAGCCTAAATGCAGGTGCAGTGGTAAGTGGACATGTCTTCAGTTTAGCCAAATTAATTGCACAGGGTTATAAAACAGACTATTTTAAAATGTGGTCTCACTTCGAGGGCCTTCAGTAACTCCTCAGTTGGTTTCTTGCTGGTGATTTTGGTCTTGAACAACTCTTTGTAAGACTTCACCATCTGCCGATGGCAGCGGATGTGCCACCATGACCACATGTGTAGCCGAGGCTTCACATCGACCTCAAGAACGCTTGTGATCGCATAATTCCACCTACAACAGGCAACAGAGCAGAATGTCACTATGCAGTCATCACTGTGTGGCCTTTTAAAATCGAAGGGGCTTGCTGACCATATGGAGGCATTCCTGTGAACCTGGACTACGGGTCTGTACTTCCTGTACGGCAGGTTGCGTGACATCATGTACACGGATCCCAGCAGCTCCAGGACACTAACATACTGGAAAGACAGGAAATCAGCAAATAAGAGGGATTCTGTAAATATTCATCTTTTCACTATTTACATTATTTCCATTCTCTCGCTCTTTTCACAACTCATGTACGCGTACTTGTGATCTGTTGAGCTCAATGGCCACCTCACTCAGATTGACCGTGAGGTCTGTTTTGGGAGAGGAGAAGTCCACATCTGACCTCGGATTCATCTGCAGTTTAGCATCCACTGATATTGGACGAAAAACTGCAACACAGATTAAAAAGATGTTAAATTTACACCATAAAACTCGTGATATGAGGCCATACGTGGCTTTCTGCTTGTATGAGATCACAAATCTGTGATATCGGATGACACACCGCACTCGCACGCTAGAAATGTGTTGGTGGTGAATCACGTTGTGTGATATCTATTTTTCACAGAAATTACAGTGCAAAATATATATCCACATGTACTTTGTATGCAAAAATAATGACGTGCGTAGAAATAAAGATGTTATACCGCGTGGATTTAGGTTGTTTTTAGGGAAAACGTGCAGAAATGAGGTGTGAGACACTCACTGAAGTCGTGATTGCTAGAATCCGAATCGTAAACTTCCATACTCCTCTGGAGGCATTGCTGCAAACACAAGGACACAAGGTTCATTTTCCTGTATTTTCTTTTTTCTGTTTCATAATCCAGTATTTTCCTAAACTCGTTTACACGACTTTATAATACATTTAAATGGTTCTTTTCCCAACGGTTCCCATGGCATTTGAATACTGAGACATCACAGAACACTGCTTTTCATATTGTGAATCCTTAAATTGCAAATTCTTCTATAGAAATTATTTTTTTTAACTTTACAGTGTTTTGGATGCAATTTTGTGAGTCTGTGTCTCAAAAGTGGTTATCAGACTCAAAATAAATCTATGTTGGCAGAGACAACGGGTCATTTTAGCAGTGTGACTCACCAAAGCCTCCTCTGTGCTATAATCGGAGAAGAGTACGGAGTTGACGTTCAAATACGAAAATAAGTTGTCAAGACGAACAAGCTGGGGAAACAGAAAAAGAAAGCAATGTGAGGAGGAAGAGAAGGACAAATAGGAAGAGTAGTTTACAATCATCACTCTGGTACTGACTGTTCACAGCAGAGAACAAAGGAAACTGCTGAGACCAGAGACAAGATCACTATCACACGGCATTAATGTGAACTACCGATGAAAGCAGCACTCTCGCGTCCATGAGTAGACATTGTTTACCGTGAGATGACCAGTAATACAAGTAGCTGAAACTACTAGAAAAGACAATGATTCCAGTTCATTTTACTCTGAAGTGGTTGAATTTTTTTACCTTGAAAAACAGCCTGGAATTCTCATCCAAAAGGCTGGGGGTCCAGTTCTCATCAGCCGTCTGTGAGTCAAACAAAGAGTTACGGGGGGCCTTGAAGAGCCCGATTTAAGGTTTAACATCTGTTACATGTGAAGCTGATTTTAGACCAGGAGAATGGAGCTATTTTCCATGTGAAAGCGTTTGCTACTGAATCTCAGTGGCTGCACTTTGCACCGTCCCGGAACATTAGAGGTCTGCATTATCGAAGCGCAAGGTTGCAGAAAAAGAAACATTAAGACAGAAGACGTGCAAACGCATCCACAGACCAGGTTCTATATAATGGAACAGGCCTGTATATTTACAGTCATATCTACTTATTTCATATTGATGCAGCACTGACATTAAGTTTATTGATTTAGCATTCGCAAAGTAATTTATTGGCAGCTGACTTCGCAGCATTTGGCAGCTGCAGCTTTATTTATATTCACTTCAAAAGATTATCCATCAATTGTAAATTTGGTTGGTGTAAGGAATCAGATGTCCAGTTAATAAAAGCGTAAGAGCTTCATTCTGAGCCAACTGGACGTCTTCTCATGTATAAAGATGTTTTATATCTCTATAGTTTTCCAGGTCTGATTAACAAAAAGCGGTCCTTTAGAGAAAACTGGGACATTTTAATGGAGTTAATCACCAGGTTACAGAACATTAATGTTGGTGGTTAAATTGAAGGGGGGGCAGAATAAATACTTGATGGACAACCCATCCATACCTGAAGACTGAGGTTTTTCAGTGACACTCCGATAGACAAAGGCGAGTTTGGATTCGTGACCTGTGAAAAAACGGAGGCGCTCACTCGTTTTGCTGATTACCTTACGGCCCAAATTTGAGCTGTACTGATTCGATATGGCAAACACAAACTTGCACGATACTCACGTTGTCTTCATAGCGCACGTGGATGTTGGAGATCTGCACCTGCAGGTTTTTGATGATCTGAGTGACAAGCTTTTCCACAAAGGTGTCCTGCTTTTCCAATGTAGAATTTTCTGTTACAATCAAACACAAAGTGATTTCATGATCTGTTACCACTATAAAACAAATACGTGTTTAGTGTGTGTGAGAGTTTGGGGGGGAAAATGTTTTTCTCCTTGTAAAATCAGCCACTTAACAAGCACATTATGACCTTCAAAGGACCTATCAACATTCATGTACATCCTATTTTATATGAGAACATTGTTCCCCAAACTAATTAACCATTTAAGTGCATTTGTTGGGACGTCAACGCATGACAGTGCACAAAACACGACAATAAAGTTCAGGCTCAGCAGTGCTAAATGTCAGAAAATAAAAAGTGTGAACATTTGGGTTCTCCGACATCACAGGAAGTCACAACCATGAAACCACAAGCAGATGCCTTGAATCTCTGCTTTAGCAAATTTTCATACCACAAATCCAGTTTTGCATACTTTTCATATATTTAACAAATGTACTGCCCCACCACCTGAAAAGAACAATTCTTCCTCCCGCTAGTTGCATCTTACAGTTTGACCAAGAGGACGACTGAAGCACCCCTAAGTAACATGATCTCCACTTGGGCAGCTAAACAAACAAAAAGATTCACCAGACTCGCACACGTTCCCCTTTTAAATCAGAGCTGAACCCTGACCTTGGTCATCAGCAGTCAACTTTGTCTCTATCTGCTGTAGTTTTCTCTGACGAGCCTCTTGAAGTTGTTTTTCCTCTTTTTCTGCATCGTACTTTATGCCTGGAAATAAAAGATACTCAATGTTTTGTATATTTGTGAAAAATGGTTCGCAAGCTTTGCTCATTTTTTGTGCTCTTACTTGCTAAGGGGACTATGAGGAGATAGACACCATCCAATGTCGCCTCTACTGACTGTGTGTAGAGGTTCTTCCATGGGATCTTCAGCTCCAACCGTCCTGTCAAAATAGACGCAAAGTGAGAAACCTGCTTCTGCACAAATAAGACAGCTAAGAGTAACGACACTCACCTATATGACCAGCTTTCACTTTAAAAGGAATGTCAAGCTGACTCTGCAAAAAGAAAAGGGCAAAATCTGATGAAAATCCAAAACGCGTGACTTATTTGGCTTATTTATACAATTACTGGATACCTACCAAAGCATTTTCATTTATCTCAAGATTAGTGAGAACTGCATCACCTGTGATGGAGGGAAAAGTGCTTGGTGATGAATGCTGCCATAAACACAACAGGATGCATTTAAGGCAGACCGCACTTGTTACATGTCTTTCACGACAACTTGTCTTTTTATGATAGTTAAAAATAATGAGCGTGACACGAAAAGTCAGAATTTTGTAATGATTTGGATCCTTGCAACAAGTCAGTACACGTTAGAAGCGGCTTCAAACCCTTCTCTGCTCTCGTGCTACGTGTTTACGAATTTTTTTTGTTATCTTGAAGCTCATAAAAAAGAGCTAATGTAGTAGAAAAGTGTTCAGTCATAATGGCAGTAGTCTGGAAGGGTGTGACCCTGCGTTCTCTCAATCTGAAATGTTGAGGGGAAAACGCCAGGGCTCGAGGAGAGCTGTTTTTAACATGTTCAGCGTTCTTTTCTATCTACAAATTAAGCTTAACTGCATTGGCTTGCTCATTCTGGTCAGTAAAGCTGAACAAACCCGCAAAACTGACACTGACAGCTGAGGGAGACTGTCACAGTGCTGCCTGCTAGCGTTATTAGCTTTAGCTAGCTAGCTAGCTCGGCGAGCCAGTCCAAGTAGTTAGTTCGTCTTACCTCCCCAGATGCCGAGCTTTAACTGAGAGCTGTCAAGGTTGACAACATAGTCTCCTAAAAACCGGTTGAGGACATCGACCACCAAGCTTTCGAAAACCATTGTGCTTCTATTTATTTCATCTGTCTATCACCATGTTTACATTCAGAGGTGTCGCCTGCTTGGAAGGTGACAGGTACCAGATCGGCTCGCGGACCTGCGCTTCTAGATGACGTCACGTATTGCGATCGCCTACACGGTTTAGTTGACGTCACGTTCTATGGCGACGGGGAATGTTTGTAACTGGCAGCTTTGAAGAATCCAACTATGTATGACACGGAGTAGAGGATTTGGCTGCTAATGTCAAAATTAAGAATAAATGTAGTGCCTCGTTTCTGTGGGCGTGGTGTGAAAGGATCAAAAGGATTAATAATTGATGATTTTGTTCTTTGATGATCAAAAATTGAACTTGGTATTTGACTTATTTTTCCATTTTCTCCTAGATTAATGGATTTTCGGATCGTTGCAGCCGTTCCAAATTGACAACTGACAAGTACTTAATAAAAATCACGATACACTGTTGAATGTTTTCCCTGCGTGCACATTTTATGCGTGACTGTGTAAAAGGTTTGACAATTAAAATAAGGTTTAAGGGGCGGGGGGGGGGGCGTGTACGTGACGTCATCTGGAAGCGCGGGATCCCGTTCGCCGTTCCCGAGTCCAAGTGAAGTGAAGTTTGAGCACAACAAAAACTGAAGAAAAAACTGCGATTTCATGGTTTTCATGCACTTAAACAAGTTAATATAATTTTGAAATGTATCGAAAAGATGTATTAAATATGGTCCAATGTTTTGAAACGCACATAAATGAACAAGTTGCCACATAATTTGAAAGCAAGCAGGAGCCCGTGCGGTTATTTAAATATATTTTATTATCATATTTCAATAACATGATCAACTTTGGCAGGATGTCAAATAAGTTGAGTTGTCACATAAAATGCCCCAGTTCTTTTCATTTTTAGGTTACCGACGTCACCAGTGTCCTGTGGCGTCTTTGAAATTTTCATTTTAAATTGTTAATTAACCAGTAACTGTTTTACAGACCATACAAACACCCTTAAACATTTTCCTTTAGAATATGCTTTTTTTGCAAAATGCCGGCCACAACCATAGTTCTGTAACTAGTGCGTTTATTACATAGGTATTGCACATTTATTATTTCCATCCATGTACAGGTATTAATGACTTAATGGTATAACCCTACACATGATCATCTTAGACTGAACCAAACTGAGTCACTCCTGTGTTTGTTTTAATATTCAGTAACTGAGATAATGGTTTGGTGATCACACCAATAACTTTCCTTTTACTGAATGTTCCAGCTGCTGGCTTGTTCAGGACTCGTATTCTGAGCTGTAGCTCCAGCACGTCTTCTCCGCTGAGCCCCGTAAAGAAGAAATCTTCATTAAAGACAGAATCCGTGCTTGTTGCACTCTCCCTTTGCTGTATTTTCCCCGGGATCAGACACAGATGCACTGCACAGTTTAATGTTTGCTGGTCATCATCGTCCCTTTTCACGGACTCCACGTGCACTCTGACTGTGGAGAGTGAGGAGACGGGGTTGGCAGAGATGATTCTCTCAGCCACGAGATGCACTTTGATGCGGCCCTGCAGGGCGAGGCTGTGCTTCTGCTGGAGGCTCTCCTGGGACCGCAGAACGTCCAGAGGGAAAAAGACGGACGGAACTAAAGTGAGAGAACTTCCCTGCAAGCTCGGGGGGCAACTCGGAGAGCTTATCAAACTTAAACTATCCAGCTTCCTCTTTCCGATATCCCCTCTGCTGTCGATTAATGAAGGGCAGGAAGACGCACCTCTAAGAAATCCTTTACCTGATGAGCTACAAGGGAATGATTTAGCACAATGGGGAGAGGATGGTTTTTTAGCCTCCCGCGAGGCTCTGGACGCTGCAGCAGCATTGCCTCTATCAAATACGTACACGGGGCACTTGGAGAGAAACAGAGACTCCTTCCTTCGAGTATTGGCGCTCCCAGACATCCCAGCGAGGCCATAGGCCTCTGCAGAGAACGGCAGAGGTTTCTTTGAAGGCTTCACTGCGTCGCCGTTCTTCATCTCTGGATCTTCCAGGGTTGTGTTTGAAGAGGCACCGATCCTGGATGAACGGTTCTGATCCTGCAGGCAGGACGCCATCGCATCAGCTCTCAACGGGCTTCTCTTGCAAAGCCGCGGGGGCAGGCAGAACTCTGGGATTTTGTCGGGGGTGAGGACGTTGCTATGCAACCTGTAACGGAAACTGGCATCGGAAGAGGGAAACATCTCCTCCGTGCTTCTCCCCATACGACTCAGCTCCAGAGGAAGCTTGTCCACGCTTTCCTTGATCTTCTCAAGGACCCACATTTTTATCTCCCAAATGCTGTCGGCTTCCTCCACACATCCAAAATTAGCTTACTGCTGCAAGAAAATAAAAACGAAGAAGGCAGATCAATGCTAAAAGGCATCTAAGACACCTAAATTCACATTAAATAGAAAAATATAGTCCTCACCTGATGGGGTCTCGATGCGTCCGCCTCCAAAGAGAGTCCTGTGTGAGAGTAACAGCTGAGCCGCTGATGTAAAGGTCAGTGCCTGGCTCAGCATCATCGCTCTTCCGCCCCCATCTGCGTGTCAGGGGAGAGGCCACGCATCACCGGCCACGCATCACCGGTGCACCAGGGTGCAGTTATTTGCATTATGAGGATGTGATGTCAGCATCTACGGTTTAGCTCATTTTATACGGAAATGCGCCTTTCTCTTATAACCAGTTTGTTATATGCAGTTAATTATAAAGTTCAACGTAGATTCTGTTATTACAGGATCTATGAGAATACTGACGATGGTTGCGTGATCAGTCGGTTTAAATGCCTCAAGTCTTCATCTCCCGTGAAGAGCTGACCTCGTGTTCAAAGGTAGGTCAAAACAGGGAACGCTCCAGAGCTCCAGAGACCACCGACCACCAGCTCCGTCATCAGTGACATTTAAAAAGCCACCTCACCCGAGGACAGGCGCACCACGGAGGAGGATAAACCCCGAGACGGCCGTTTGATGTTTCATAACTTCCTCCCGTTGGTGGACTTTTGTGGATTGATTTAAGTGCCACTAAAGGTTTTGATTAATTTAAATGACAGATTATTCTCATCGCTTGTCCCGGGTGGTAATAATCACAGTTTCTTATTCATATGGAGGAATCTGCTGATGGAATACCACCTAAAATATATTTCCACTTCAAGAATCTAATTCCACGTCCTTGGCTTAATCTACATTTGACATAATTCATTTATGACGATGTGCTCATGGTGCAAGGAAATGATCTAGATCCATATTATCTTTTCGTGAAGATTACATCCAATGTCCTCCGTAAAATAAAGCAGACACAGATCAAAGAACATTACAAACGTGTTGATGTTGATGTTGATTATCCTATTTCATATCAGCTATAACAAACAATGCAGAGAAGTCTGCTCACCATCCATATCGAGGTTTTATGAGCAATACTTTAATCAACCACAAGAGAGCATACTGTACATGGTAGATGCAGTCTCATTTGTCATCCTGAAGATATTAGTGGGATGTAGTTAATGTTTTATGGTTCTATAGTTTATACAGTTTGCAAGGATTTATTGCAAATAAATGGAAATCCAACAGTTATTCAAATCTGATGCAGTCTGCTCGAAAAAGCACAACAGATAAGCACCAATGGAGGGAACTAACCACCTGTTTTGATATGTGTGTGTGTCCGTGTGTGTGTGTGAGCGTGCGTGAGAGAGAGAGAGAGAGAGAGAGAGAGAGAGAGAGAGAGAGAGAGAGAGAGAGAGAGAGAGAGAGAGAATGGTGAATAGAATGAAGAGGATTCAAAGCACCCAGGGGTCAGGGGGTATTTTGTGGTAGTGGAGATCATTTTTATTACACTAATAAAAACCCAGAGTGCTCTCTGTAACAGAGAGATAAATGACCTGGAGTCAGAATGGGACCTCTGTCTTTAACTCTTGCTGCAATTCCAATTAAGACTAACAAGAGAACTGGGCATTGTTGCCAAATGCAATTAAGTGCATTAGAGTGAAAACTTTTTTGTTCTGAACTATATTTTTGGTTCCGAATGGAGGCGCCGAATATATGAACAAAATATCTCCCATTGGCCATGTTCTCTAATTCTAACATGAGCCAGTGCTAGACCCTCAATATCATGCAGGTTTACAAGTAAAACTCTCTTTTACTAAATCATTTTGGCAGCATGTATTGTTTTTTCCTGCACTTTGAAATTCCTCATCCTTAGAACAAACACAAATGGGAATAGATCATTTTCAGGACTTGTGGTTTAGGCTCTTGGTAGCATTCATTCACATGTTTGTCAGGTAACCTCTGTTTAGTTTGAGCAACTGGGACTGAGGACGTGAACTCCTCACTGGTGCCACAATGAGCAGGTTGGTGGAGGGTTGTGGGGCTCGAACCAACAAGGCAAAATGTGAATTCTTAAAATCCACCGTCCACTTCTTTACCTGGGTACATTATAATTGATGTATTACAATTTGTAACTTCATCCCTCCAACCACCTGCCTGGAGCTAGAAATGACCCTGTAGCCTTAATTCATCATAAGAGAGGAACAATAGAAAGACCGTCTCTCATTTCATGGAAGTTTATTTCTCGCCCTACCTCAGTTCAGTCGGACAGGAAGTGTCTTTGCTGCTTTGTGATCAGATTTCAAAGGGAAAAATCTTTTCCTCTATTGTAAAATCCCCAATCCAAACATCTGCTTACAGAGGGAAAAAAAAATAAATGAATGTGATTTAGATGCACAGCAGGAACAAAACTTTAAACCTACACAAAGCAGATCGTTCTTCATCCACCGGACCTCTGCTACCTTGTTAGAATTGACTAAAGGCAGTTTTGTTAAAGGTTTTCCTTGGTTTGCTCTGTAACTGTCAGGTCTCAACAGTTTTATGTGAGAGTTTGGTCTCCAAAGAACTTCTCAGAGAAAAGAAAGAAGTCAGAGAGGAGAAAGGATGGGAAGGAGGCCAAAATGACTGAACCAACGACCCATATTGAATTGATAGTAAAATGTAATAATGGCTAATAAGGTGTAATAATTTGGGTCAATAAAGATGGCTGGCAGATTGAAGATGATTCAGAAGACCTTTCTTGAAATGGCGATGGCGAGACAATACACTCCAGCCAGGAGGGGGCTGATGGAATTTGACCTCGGACAAGTGAATCATTGTCTAATTACTAAAGAGAAAGTAAAAGACTCGGGGGAGGAGGGGGGGGCTGGAGATAAATCTACAAAAGAAGGTAAGCGATGATTAGAGTAGCTTTTAGAGGAAAATCGCAGAAGAAGAATCCTCTATGAAGAAGGAAGTCAGTGGGGAAGATGGGGGGGGGGGGGTCATCAGAAATCTTAGAAGTGTGACATTGATGTGGAACAGGACAGATGATTTACTCTAATGCGCTGCTGTCCAGGATGACCTGTCGTAAGGACTCTCACTCCTGACAGCTTTTCCCTGTCTCCAGGCCTGATGCCAATATGCTAATTCCTCTCAGATGGCCTTTTCATTGGTGGTGGCTGTGCCACCATTAAGGACCACCGCCCCGGTGACCATTACCAGGATGAGAGCGGTTGCAGCCGTATGCCTGCTGCCGCTGCCACTCCATCATGTCCCAATGACTTAGAGGCCTGCTGCCCACACTGAGAGCAGACGTCCATAACTCCACGTGCGCGACATCCGCAACCACAGCAAATATTTGCTGCAGCGTGTATCTAAGTGCAACTTTAGGAGTCTTTAGAAAGGCCCATCATGACCAGGTGCTTGGATAAGTGGCGCAGATATTCTCTGTTCTTTCATTATTTGCTGAATTACATTTGTTCTGCTATCTCAGGATAAATCCCAGTTGTTAATCAGTTTGAAACTAATGTCTTCTGCAACTATTTTACGTCTAACTGGAATTATAATTAGAATTTTGTCACCATAGCTTGTCTTATATTTTCATGCAGTAGTTAAAATGTTAATTAAACCAGTTGTATTTAAGAGTATATAACATATGAACTGATAACAGAATAAATTAAATTTTCAGGTCGTTGCTATTTCAAAATAAATGAGCATCTTTTAGCCCTAAATGTAAATAAAGACTATACAAACTCCATGCACCAGAGTGCTGCGTTATTCCGTTCATCTGTCCGTCTGTCAGTCTGTCCTCTCTGCTCAGCATCTCTTCCTGTAATCTAACTAATTTAGAAAAAGAAGAAACCTCTTAAGAATATTACACTTTCATTAGTTCTGTGGGAGGACACAAAGGCTGAGTGACCTTGTGGAGCTGTATCTCTGTCAACACTCCCTCCTTTCTTTCTTTCTTTCTTTCTTACTTTCTTTCTTTCTTTCTTCTTTCTTTCTTTCTTTCTTTCTTTCTTTCTTTCTTTCTTTCTCAAGAAAGGATATTGAAAGTCATTCTTTCTATATTTTTAATCCTGATTTTGTAAAATGTAAAGCTATTTGAAGCATTTAATCTTCCAGTTAAAACATATTTATTGAGTCGATAAGATTTCTTAGATTTGGCATCGTTGAAAGTTTAACAGTTAATTTAATGTGGATTCATGCCTCATTTTAATGTTGAAATGGCTCCACTAATGTATTTAATCATCACTCAAAATGTGACTGAAGAAGGAATTCTTGTACAGCAATTATAGGTTTAAAGAAATTAGAACAAATTTATTTTGCAAGGTTGCAGCCGTCGGACAAAAGACTGCCGTCTGGAACAGAGAATAATATTTAGGGTTGTTTTTTTTCCACGTTTGTGTGTGTGAATATGTGCACACATGTCAGCACGCTTTAGTTAGTGCGAACAGATCCGATCAATGAATTAAGTTGCTCATTATGATGTCCTGCTCTTGCTGGTCATTAAAAAAATGCATGTAAAATTTGCCACCCTGGCCCCTCTGAAGTGTGGGTAATTACCACTAATGTATCATCGTCTATTCAGGAGCGCAATGTTTCGATTCAGAGGGCTGACAGTGAAACACCTCTGACCTGAATGTTTTATTCATTCATATAAATCAGATTATTCATTTCTGGCTCATATTTCACCTAATGAACAGACTTCTATTACTTTAATGTTTCAGACTGTTTTATCAGCAATAACAGTTTTCCCTAATGACAAAACTGTTGGTTCATGAAATCAAACATCAGCTCCTCTAAATCCAGAACCGTCTTGACATAAACAGTACTGATTTATTTCCATTTCTCCAGGATTAATTATATTGGCTGGTTGAAGACTTTTTAATAACTGAAAAGTGGAAATGAGTTTCAATGTCATTTCTTTCTTGGCTTTTTTGATTATTGTTATTGTCACTATTAAATGTGTCCTGTAAGCAGTTGTGATGTCTGCAGGCTCCTGTTGGCTCGTCAACAGTTTTGAGAAAAAGAAATAAAAAATCAATAAACTGCTGAGTAAAATCAAATATATTTTCTACATATGTATCTGACACCAACAAGCCAGCCGAGTAGGTTCATATTTACTAAAGGAAAAGATAAATATAGATAAAGATAAGATAATATATGCTGTCTGTGTGTGTGGGTGTGCATGCGTGTGTGTGTGTCTGCGGCGCGCACGTGTTTGTGTTTATATATAGTGATTAAAAACATTTATATATAAAGACATAATTAACCTCTTACACAAACCTGAAGAGGAGATTTATTGTTGTTATTGTCTTCATAAGGATATAAACAAAACATATAAACTGTGCCCCCTCCTCCAAAACATTGCATAAACACATATGCACTTTAGGATGTGCACGTGTGTTATTATGATTCCACAGGCATCTAATGCCAGTGTTGGGAGGACAAGGAATCATGGAGGGTAATAATGGCTGTATTATTACCCCTCTTATTGTGTTAATTAGTGGCATTTAATTATGCACTTATGCAGTGAGGGCTATTAAAGACACTGATGCCTGCTGATTAGGGAATTAAAGCACGCACACACACACACACACACTCACACACACACATCACTGCTTCCTTTAACTAGGAATCACAGACACCCTGCAGCAAAAAATATGGGTGAAGCGTGTAGATGACAAAAAGTGTAGTAAGAGATCACCTCTGGCTGTCTATTTGTGTTAAAGCATCTACACTAAAAGGTTGTTAAGATCTATATGTTGGAAGAACATCAGGGCCATCACGATGCTTTGCAGCCTGCTCGTTAACGGTGACACCCAAATTGGTTTTAAGATGCCACGCCTCTCCTCCAGCAGTGCAGTGGTTTGTTCAGAGGCTGGTGTGACGGCTGCGTCAGGTGTGTGTGGCTGAGGTGGTGAACAGAGGAGCAGGTCCCGCGTAAGTTATCTCCAGCACGCTGAGACCTTTGCTTCATGATGCCGGAGAGGTGGAACTTCAAAAGCTCGACTTAAAGAGAGGAAACAAAAGAGCAAAACCTGATCCAGTCACTTTGAAGTGGAGCAGCATCCACTTATCCATCGACTGAGGACAATGTCCATGCTTTAACACACAATACACACACTTCTTAGAATGATTGAATGATATAGTCATGATTTACTGTAGCAGAGATGGTGCCCTTGGAGCGTAACCTCTCAGTGTGGAGAGTTTTTCCCTCAAATGGAGGGCACCCATTATTCTGGCATGGTCAGCCTTTTTAAAGTTAGTCATTCTCCTGAATTAAAATATTCAATAATATTTTGCTTGTAACAAATTCATCGCTTTCCAAGGAGATTCTTGAATTTGGCCCTCATTAGCAGGTTTTATGTTACTGGATTCAGTTACAATAGACAAATTACTGCACAGTCACGTTGCACTTGTCATTTTATCACTAAGATAAAGAAAAAAGTAATAAAATAACCTGCTGCATTTCTAACAAAAAATAAAATTACTGATCTGAAAGTTTAAAAAAATGACATCATCCTGTGACAAATGTAATGATTTTCCCTATTATTCCTCACTATCATATAATTATTTTAAAAAAATCAAAAATATATTTCAGTTCTAAATCTCAGGTCCAAATAATCAAATATTACACAAATTCTTCTGATATCTGAAAGAAAAGTGGAATTTAAATTTGGTGCTGGGGGTGGGGGGGGCGGAGAAACATTAAGTGCGCAAATAACTACGACAACAGAGATGGTTTTAAATTCTTTATAAATATTCTCAGATAAATAGTATTATGATGCAAGCAGAACGATTTCAATAGAGCGCTGTAAGACACAAAAAGGTGCAACCAACAGGCCAAAAAACCCCAAAACAAATACAAAAAAACAGCATGGAGGCCTCAAACTGTTCGGCCACTGCAATTAGATAAAATAAATAGAATCAGGCCAAAAACGATGAGAGTTGTTGATTTACATTTCGGGGGAAACTTTAAGTCTCTTAAAGCGTTCTTTGGGTTCAGCTAATTCTTGTCTGATTGTATTTATCAGTGCCACATTATAGTATGTGGTAAATGCCCTCACAAATTGTGCAAATAAATTCAGGTTTTGATTTTTTTTTCTTTTCAATCACCGGGAATCTAACTAAAATAAAAGTGTTACATATAACAACGTTCTCACTTTATACATTTTTCCTATAGCTGCTCAAAATTATTACTACGTATTTTGATGCAATAATGTCTTCCTTGTTTGCGTAACGTTTCCCCAAAAAACGACCCGTTAATTACCGGGTTAGGACAGAAGGAGTGCCGGGTGTAGTGAGTTGTTTTTCCCTTCAAGCAGATCACTTTTCTCCATAACTGCAGACGGCGAGCAGAGTTGGGTCGGGCCGGACTGCAGCCCTGTCAAAGTGGGCACGGGACCCAGCGATGGGGTGGGTTTTATTGGCACCGGGACGGCTGGCAAGCTCTGCGCATTGGCGTACAGGCCCTTTGCTGACATGCCGAAGGGTGCATAGTCGGATGTGGCGGGCACTGGCATGCCGCTCATGGACTCCGAAAGCATCCCGACGTGCGGCCACATAGAGTTGACCACGCTGTTGAGCTGCGGGGGGACCGGGTAACCCAGGTGGTGCATGACCGAGGTGAGTGGGAGCCCGCTGGCCATCACACCTTTATAATCCCGTCCTATTATGTTCTCAATGGCAAACGGGTGTTTAAAGCCACCGGGCTGCGCGCAGGTAATGCCCCCGTAACCCTGAAAGTGAGGAAGGCGGCCCACCGTACTGACCGGCGCCACGGAGCTGTCATGGTGGCCCGATGTCGCACCCAGCTTGCTGCCGGTATGATGGTGGTGGTGGTGGTGAAAATAATGCATCATCTGGGAGCTCTTACAGGTCATGTGCTCTGCCCGCTGCACCTTGAAGCGTTTCCTCCTCCTCAGGAAGCTGCCGTTCTCAAACATGTCACCGCAGTCCGGGTGGAGAGCCCAGAAGCTGCCCTTCCCCGGTTGGTCGGGCCGTCGGGGGATCTTGATGAAGCAGTCGTTAAAGGAGAGATTGTGTCGCAAGGAGTTCTGCCACCGCTGGGTATTCTCACGGTAGTATGGAAAGCGGTCCATGATGAACTTATAAATGTCACTCAGAGGCAGCATCTTGTCGCTTGAGTTCTGAATAGCCATCGCTGTCAGTGAGATGTATGAATATGGGGGCTTCTGGTCGCTGTAAGAGTTTTTCCCGGGACGTGGCATGACTTCTTTAAGTTGTAAAGTCTGGATAATTTAAAAGACGGTTGTTTTTCAAGTATTTAAAGGGCTAACAAAGTTGTGAGCCATTCGATCAATACTGTTTTGAGTCTATAAAGGAATAGAATACAATAAAAATGCTTCCTAAAGAGCCGCTGCTGTCATTTAAAAATCCCGAAGAAGTCCCTGCATCCCGGGAGAATATCTTCTGAAGACTTTTCTCAGCCAGATCGGGCTCTTGCGCTGTGCGTCAAAAGAAGGTCTGTGCGTAAAAGTTGAATGTTCGTTCCAGTTCCTTCCCCGTTCCACTCTCGGTTGGAAGATGTGAATGGGACCAATTTGCTCCACCATCTGTGTGTGGTGTCCGCTCCTCTGTTCTTTTCTGGCGTGGTGCTCCGACGCACTGTTTTTGTAAGACCCCCGCAGGTTGCAGAGTGTGATCCGGGCACTTAAGCATGCATCAGGGACGGTGGGAGAGAGGGGGCAGAGAGAGAGAGAGGGAGAAAGAAACAGGGAGAGAGAGAGAGAGAAAGAGGGGGAGAAAGAGAGAGAGAGAAAGAGAGGGAAAGAGAGAAAGAAAGAGAGAGAGAGAGATGGGGCGTTTAAATGTGTCAAAATTAGCGGTGGGAGGTGCATTTATTTCACCTCTAATCTGTTTGTCAATCAAGAAACAAGCAAACAAACAGGAAATGCATTAAAATTGCTTTAAACTGCTGACATTAATTTAGAGTGACATTCAACAGCCTCAGAGAGCTCATGATGACCTTTGACCTCTTATTGAAAGGCTGCCTTTCTTTTTAAGTTTGAGCCCATAGTGTCCATGATGATTCCTTACTACATAGCGAAAACATTCTGAGAAAAAAAAGATACAGTTTATTTCAAAGATTCTAAAATGACTCCTGGGAAAGTAAATAAAATTAATATAAAATTGGCTCATGATTGTTGTATTTGTTCCACTTTGAAGACAAACAATAATTCATATATGGCACAATCAGAGAGAAAGAGAGAGAGAGAAACGTAGGGAGAGAGAGAAAGAGACAGAGAGAGAGTTGTTGATTAATTGTTGAGAGGGGAGTCCAGCGGCTGTCTATCTGTTCAAATACTCTCTGGTGACTCCTACAAGGATGTAAACAAACTTCCTTCCCCGAATGCTGCTCAGGAGAGAACAACAGTTGCTCCTTCCCCCGTTTATTTTGTTCTCCAGCCAGGTGTCACGGCTGGGTCCTTGACGGCTTCTGTCTTCCAAGGTGCCCCGATGGGCCCCCGAATACATTAAAATAATTAAACCTTGGGTGATTTAGCCTCCTAGGAGAGAAGTCCAACAATGTAATTAAAGACAAGCTCGCTGTATTAAGTATGAATATTCAAAACTGTGTCAATTAATTAGCTGTATTCTTTCCTGTTACGTCTCAGTCCTTCAAGCTCACTCGAAAGGTCGGCCGTACCCACGCAGAGCATAATTTAAAGACGCGCGATTGCACTGAAGTCAGTTTCAGTGCTGCCTCCTTTCTAATCTTCGGCTTACTAAAGACATCCGCGCGCGTGTGTTGTTTTCCTGCGTGCAGTTGTTTTTTTAGGGGCCTGAAAAATTTGTTTTTGCGGGAGTGAGGCCCTCAGAGGCCAACATGGGCAACAGCATCGTCTTTAAATGCCCGGGAAAGATCAATATTATATCTGTTTTCACAAAGGGGGCCGTTAAATAGACACCGTGGCTGATATGCATAACAAAATTAATTAGGTAGTCTTCGGCTGCGCCCAACTCGTGGACAAATAAGAAGTTGTAAAGTGCACCTTCTGGGCATACGGAACATATGCTGGAATTACCCTTAATTGACTAATTACATAAATTACTCATTAGGTTTACAGCACATCAATTATAAAAGATGTATCAATTAATTTTGCATAAATTACAAGCAGCACTCTGCATGAAGGGGGCAGAGGGAATTATGGGTCGACAGGAGGGGGTCTAAGGTAGTGTGTGTGCGTGCGTCTGTGCGTGCACGTGTGTGCATGCATGTGAGTGAATGACGGCCGTCTGTTTGTTTCACATCTCTAATAATTATTTGCTCGGCTTAGGGGCAACAATATCTTTTCTGCCCGTCTCCCTGGTAAAGTGTGGGGTAATGACAATTACACTGATAATAATAATCTTACAGATCTCTCTCTGAGTCATAACAGGCTCAATCACTGCAGCGAGAGCCATTAAAATCAATTAAAGCTGTTTATTGTTTTCAATGGAAAACAGCTTTTGGTACTTTAACATAAGCGGTTTTTGTGACGGGGATGTACAGATTTTTCTAGTCGGTCATTTAAAGAACAGGTGAAACAGCAATAGTCAGGCTGCCGTCTCAGGTTTGTCAAACCTGGTCAATTTTGCCTGGTTAACGTGTACAATGATATTAAACGTTCTCTAAGTAATGAATCACAAACATGCACACTGCTGTGATGAGCAGTGATCCATTGGTTCCTGTTCCAGGGTAGAAACAACAAGTCCAAATTCATGGATGACAGCAGCACGTTAACACATTGTGGCACCAGTTTTAGGATTTTTGGTGACAGTTCTTTGAATAACGCTGCCTGTGGAGGGTCTGCTGCGCCTTTGCAGCACTGACCATGAGGAATTGAAGCTCAGATAACCTCGATGATCTCCAACAGACGATTGGAGGGACGTTCCTTTAACGCATAACGTGCTCATTTAAGATTGATGAAAGTCCCTGTCTAATAGAATATTTATAACTAAATATTACTCACACCTCTTCTGAATTTCCCTTTGGTCTCATGCTTACAAAAGCCTAAATAATGTGTTTTCTAAGCTCTACCGTTGCCCTTCAGACATTCACCGGGATAGTCCAAATTATGTTTGTTCTTTTGAAATGATGCCTCTACATTGTCCTTTTCAACCTCATCAAGCAAAGTTTGGTCATGTTTGACAAGCCAGATTCGCTAGATGTTGCTAAAACTTACAGTGTGAATTGACCTTTTTCCCCTAAACCCATCAGTTAATTATGATGATGATGATGATGATGATGATTATTATTAATATTATTATTATTCCACTGTTTGTTGACCCATCACTATCAGAAACCATAGAGGAAAATGAGGAGATAGAAATGTCAGTAATGATGGCAGGTAAAAAACACATCAGATAAATAGGATCGTGTTTACCTTGTTTACTGTTGCTGTGCAATCACTTTCCTCTGTATTTTAAAAAGATCAATTAGGTATTGACGACAGAGACAGGAAGATGTTGTGTTTCCTTCACTCAGCTGCTCCACAAACCCAACTCAGCCATTTAGGACTTAAAGACCAGAGGAGGAAGAGGAGAAACTCAGCATGAGATGCTCCTGGTGCTCCACTGCTGTAACAAGAGTGTTCCGTTATCTCCATAGATAGATAGATAGATAGATAGATAGATAGATAGATAGATAGATGGATGGATGGATGGATGGATGGATGATGGATGGATGGATGGATGGATGGATGGATGGATGGATGGATGGATGGATAGATAGATAGATAGATAGATAGATAGATAGATAGATAGATAGATAGATAGATAGATAGATAGATAGATAGATAGATAGATAGATAGATAGATAGATGGATGGATGGATGGATGGATGGATGGATGGATGGATGGATGGATGGATAGATAGATCGATCGATAGATCGATGGATAGATAGATAGATAGATGATAGATAGATAGATAGATAGATAGATAGATAGATAGATAGATAGATAGATAGATAGATGGGCGGACAGACAGACAGACAGATAGATAGGGAAGGATTGGTCAGATGAATATTCATTTTCCATGTATGTTTATACATAAGGCCCTGTGGTGCAGGGCCTATTATCCAGTCTTGCTCATATATTAGCAGAACAGAAAGGGAAACAGCAGGATAACCTAAAGCTAACGTGTTTTCCGCGCACCTTTGAGCCTCTGCAGCTGTTCTATCCGCGGTGTTAAAGCGCCGCTATTCATCATTCACGCACATTTCGCTGCGCTTTTTCATTGGGTGACGCTGCTGGTGTAAAGCAGGTATGCATGCGTGCGTGCACGTGTGTGCGTGCATGTGCTGTGTGTGTCCCTTCTACCGCAGGGAGCGCGGTTGAACCATGGAGCGCGCCTCCGCCGGAGCTCCTCTCTCTACCGTCACACCCACTGCTCGGCGCGGCTTCACCCCAGAGAGGCGGACCGACGGCGCGCACAGCAGCACGGTGCTGCAGTGCGAGCGCAGCGGGGGATCCGGGAGCTGAGGGAAAAACGCACGCGCGCGCGGACGCACGCGCCCGCACATCAACGCGCGCGCGCACACACACACACACGCATCCTTTCGTCGAAACTTGGTCCATGGAGAGATCTGCGGCGACAGTGTAGCGACGCAGGCTGGGATGGAGGCGTTTCTGCGGAGGGTCCGGCGCAGACTGGGGGTGAGTTAAAGAGCCTTCAGCGACAATATGAGCAGATTGCGGGTGTTCATGAATGAGACCATGACGCTGTGCTACAGGCTGCGTTCCTGTTGCTGATAAAGCTCACAGCACCGAAAAAAAGGAGAGACTCTCACATCATCGGTGCCCACAAGCACCTGTAGATCGACGATGCGACCATATAGATGCACAGGGAGGTGTGTTCGGGCCCCCGGATAATAGACTCAGTGTGTTTACAGCAGCATTAGGGAGCGAATCTGAACGAGGAGCTGATTTTTAATGAGGGGGAGGCGTGACATCGACAACTTTAGCCAGAGGCTGTGCTTCCCTGCTATCACTGCAGATACTGGGGAAATTTGCATTCAATCAGGCACTGCCTGTGTCCTCATATCAGTCATCATGGAAATACTGATCTATATCGCCCACACTGTGAGGCGGAGGGCACACCTGCTACACTGTTGACGGTTCTGTGTCCAACCATAGCCCGTGTCCATGCTGAAAAGCCTGCAGAGCAGTCGGTCATATCCTGACATGAAGGGTGTGTATGTCTCAAGGCCGTAGAGTTGAGAACTGCTCCTCATGCATGTGCTTGTTAAAATGGGATGGCCATGTCCTCGGTTCACGGTCGTGGCTGTGCCGTCTCAAGGTTTGGAGCTGTGGAGAATCGCAGCTCTAAAGCTTCTGTTACCATGGTCGACAGTCACGATATGATGAAACCGTGTGTTTTAATGGTACCGGTTGTTCAATTACTTAAATGGAATCACTCCAACACACACCAAATCTGTCTCTCCCATCATCAGTTTACTCTCCAAACATGTCAGTTTTCCTCTTTAACCCAAGCAGGATGTTTTAAAGAATGCACGATGACTCTAATCCAAGTTGTTGACTCTCTCACTTCAAAGGCCGCGCCGTGGAACTTCTCATGCTCTTCATCAGCAGCTTGGAATGACCAATATTTAGTTTCGTTGGCAAATATTGGGCTGCGGCGTTCATCCTCTCACCTTAAAGCTCCAGATTAAGTTTGCGTGTGCGTGCACCCATTTGCTAGCTGCACATCTCACCGGTTCATTCTCGTCACGTTTCCGGTCGGACCAGCGGGAGTTACAGGTCAGCACAAGCGTGCAACAGCCAGTAAGTAACATCATTCAATGGCATTAGAGAATCGGATGTGCTAATCCACATATCGGAGCACAGCGGGGGGGAATGGAAGCATAACTGGTGAGTGGTGCGGGGGCCGCAGATAAACCGATTACCGTCCTCATTTTTCTCACGCGCTCATGTGTCGTCTCTGATGTGCCTCAAACCTTGATGAGTCACGTTCATCCCCCCCCCACCTCCCCTCCGCCTGCCATCTTTACCCTCTCCATGGCCTCCGTCCAGCACATCCATACCGCTAATTGGCCCTGGCTCTCAGCGTTTGCTGAACTTTCTCTTGGTTTTTGTGCGTAAAGCTCCACTCAGCTCGCAGCATAAGAAAATGCTGAGTGTACTTCCTGCATCTGTCCACACACACACACACACACACACACACACTGCTCTGCATATTTAATGTTTCTAGTTGCTATAATTTCTCTCCCTTTCATGCAAGATGGGCACAGATTGATTGAGTGGCTAATAGGGGATTGGCAGTGACATTGTTTGACATTACTGGGCAGGAAGTTACAACAAAGGGTTCTTCCTGTAAACGGCTTCTCTGCTTTAACGTTTTCCCAATTTCAGCAGCCTGAATGGAGAGTTTCCTCTTCCACCCTTTAACCGTGAATTTGAACTGCACGCCGGCCTTCAAAGCAGGAGAGGAGCATGTAGCTTTGCTTCTGGAGTGGCGGCTGATTGCTGGGAAAGTAAATGACATTTAGAGGAGAGGAGAAAGGAAGAGGAGAGGAGAGAGGGAGGGAGGGAGGAGAGGAGAGAGGAGGTGAATGTAGTTAGATGGGGAGATAGAGCTCAGAGCACTCAGATTGAAGGATATCAGATAGCTGATGTGCACACACACACACACACACACACACACCTACATACACACTCTCTCTCTCTCACACTGGCCTTTTCTCCTGCTAATGTATCCCTTCGTTTCTAGTATTGATTTATCCTGCTTCTCTCTCTCTCTCATTTTCTCTCTCTCACTCACATACACACTTCCTCTCTGATCACTTCATTCCTTATTGTCTCCTATCTTCCCATTCCCACCTCTTCCCTCCACATTTTCGCTCCCTTATCAGATTTCTCCCTCTTTGACTTTTCTTTTCTTTCACTCCCACATTTTTCCACCCAACCCTCCTTCCGTCTTTCTTCTTCTCTTTGCCTTCAGTCCGTCCTTGTCCGACCTATCAAGCCACTGCCCATTTCGAAATCTGTGGCTTGGCTTCCCTTTTTATAAGCCTCTTTGAACCCATCACCCTTCTTCCTGCTCCTTCCTTTTACATTTTCAGTCTAATCAACGGGCTCTAACCTCATTCCCTCCCTGCGCTTTCTTCTCCCATTTCCACTCCCCTCATTTCATTTATCCATTTGATTAGCTGAGCTTTCAAGGTGATGATTCGTGGATGCACTCTAAATCAGCCCGATTAATCGAAAGTGTGGGATTAGATTATATTTTCAGATAAAATAACCTATATTGGCTGGACTCGAACTTTCCCTTGGAGTCGTTAATAAAGGCAGATTTTGATGTTTCTGACTGCATTACGCTCAGATTGATTGGTTACTTCTGCCATCCAGTAATTACAGCAGAGACGTCTGGGGGGGAACGTAGATCGCAGACTCTTTTTTTTTAGTTTTGTTTGTTAGAATGTTTTTCAGCCTGGGGGTCCCTCAGTCATTTTTTCCACTATTCTGTTCCTCTGCTAGTTCTCGATGCAGATATATAAGTGATGAGCAGCTCAGGCTGCAGGGCTTCAATCAGCTTTCACATGAAACAGTACACATGAACACCCAGAGAACCTGCGTTTATAGCAACACTATAGAATCAGGCTTTTACACCCAGACAGTTTCTATCCTAGATTAATTTTCTGCCCGTTTCACTCAGAAATGGTCTAATCCCATAATTGAGCTGACATTAATGCATACTTAACCTAAATGAGATGTGTTTTCTGGATTGTTTGGTAAAGATAATGGAGCTCATCGCTTGTTTGATAAAGGGTCTCACTTTGTACGTCATTAATAATGAAAAGGACCATCCCAACTGTTGCTGCCCTTTAGTGCACGTTGATTACAACTCTCTTTTAAGGACAGAAGCTGATCTCGCAGCACTTTCATTATTAATGCATGCTGCTGTTGCGAAGCAGTCCTCTAACGCGGCCGTGCTAGCTCAGGTTTCAAGCGATGCATCCGTATGAGCTATTAAATCAAACCTTAACCCTCATGTCCCAGCCTGTCAGACAGTGTGCTGGATCAGAAGGAGTCAGCCAGCCAGGACCATCATGTTATATTTGTGTTTCTGCAGGAAGGTGACGCTCTGGTCCACGTGGTCCTGGGCGGCCCAGAGCCCGACGTCGACACTGTAGCTGCAACACTGTGCTTGGCGCTACACCTCTGCCAGGTAGAATTATTGCGTTTGTTTATGTGCTGGTCTTTGCTGTGTGTTCATAAAATGCAGCTCTGACCACTTTACGTCTTCCGTTTGCTCTGCGCGTGCGTGTGGTCTATTTAACAGCAATCTCTACACCTACTCTAAAAGGGATGTGTTGCAGTGCCTCTGCGGCCCACGAGGGATTCAGATTCTTCTCTTTGACAACTGGACTTGTCACCTGAAAAACAGCTTTTTTAAGGAAATAATGAAAATCAAAAGCAACAGGTGTCCTGTAGCAACCAATGCTTCTTATGCTAAACAGTACAGTGGGGAGGAAAGATTCCTTTATGTGCAGCTCTCAGTGAAACCGAATACATTAAACAACATTAAATACAGCCGAGTGCTCGGAGAAAGTTTTACCCACCTTGTTTCCCTGCAGGATACTTAATAGTTCCGGTTTTTTGAAACGTTATCCATAACCTTCTTTATGCCTTCCCGCCGTTCTGCGCTTATATTTCTTTTGCTAGTCTTTTTCTCTGCCACCCATTTATAAACAGATGTGTTATTCTGGTGCAGAAGGAACCGTCGAGCGAGGTGTGTGTGCCGGTGCTGAGCAGGCGCCCGTGCGATGCGGCGTTGCCCCAGGAGACAGTCAGGTATCTGCGACGGTTGGAGATCTGCGAGGACTCGCTGCTGTGGAGGGAGGACGTTGACCTCATGAAGCTGCACCGCGCCAAAAGACTCTCGCTCACGCTGCTGAGAGAAGGGCTGCTCCCGAGGTAAACACGCAAAGCCGGCCGAAGCCCGAGCGGCAGCCGGGTCGCCCGGGCAGATTCTCTTAGGGACGAAATAAAAGATCCCGCTGAATCTAAGGTCAAAGGCAAATACGGCGCTCGACGCCAACGGAAGGAGAAGCTGCTGATGTAAAGATGACACGGGCGGTTTGAGCCGTCTGTTTTAACCCCGCGTGAAAGTGGTGCTTATGCAGATCTTCTCCACAATCATCTCCCCTTCCCCTGCAGCCACCCGTATCTCCTTATCTGCTCCCTCTCCCAGCTCTGAGTGCCACTCTCTGGAGCCCAGCATCCAGCGAGTGGTCCATCACGGCGGGCAGCAGGACGCGGCGGATGATGGCTCATCGTCCGCGGTGACAACAGTCACCAGGGAGCTTCTTCAAGAGGCAGCGGAGCACATCAGAGCAGCGCTATGGGAGACTCTCGGAGGTGAGGGAGGCGCAGGCAGCCCCCGTAGGGGGAAGTAATGGGGCAGTGAAGGAGGACACACAAATCCGCTGACATGACTCGCTTAACACCCACCAGGAGAGATGGAGAAGAGGTGGTGGCGAGCGTGAGTAAGGGAGAGGGCAGAAAAGGCACACAGAGTCCTGTAATGTCATTTTTTTCTCCCCCTGCAACTTTAGTTTGTTAAGATGTTTTTGTTCCGTGAAGTCTGGAGAAAAGTCGGGAACTCTCTGGGGGGAGAGGTGAGCAGCAGATAATGAAGAGCCGAGCGCAGGCAGGGACAGAGACGCGTGTGTGCTTTAGCGGAATCAGCTGGTGGGACGCTGATGGCGAGGCGGGCAGGGGACGTGATTTATGGCTGTTCAATAATGGGCGCGCTGTTTTCTTCCCATAAGGACGGACAGCCATCGCCTGTCTGGGGGGGGGAATTAAATTGTTCTGAGAGAAGTCCAGTCGAACTGCTGCTTGACGGCGCATTTTCAGGTTCATTGATTACTTCAGCAGGGCCGGCCGTCCAGCCCCCCCCCACACACACACACACACACACACACACACAACCCCTCCAAACTCTCACAGAACACAGAATTACCGGCAACACAATCGCAGGGTCTTCAACAACTGGTTATGACCCAGGTTTGGGTTTCCATCTCCTTCGGTCACAATGTTGTGACTTCTCTAACTTTATTAATGACTTCTCTAACTTTATTAATGACTTCTATAACTTTATTAATGACTTCTATAACTCTATTAATAACTTCTATAACTTTATTAATGACCAACGTTGATGGATTCTCGTCCGTGCAAAAGCTCCCAGGGGATTCAGGAGTTAGCTCTTCCTATCAAATATACGCTGATCATTCCGGCCTCTGGACATAAAATGATCCAAATGCTGTGGAGTGTCTGGTTTCCGCAGCTTTTCAAAAGCCAAAATTCTCCAAATTTTCAAATTTGCTCCCGTCAGTGAACCCTGAAGAGCGCTTCAGAGCGCAAATGTTGTCATTTTGTTCCTCTACAGAGGCCTTGCGGCTACAAAGCGAAGCCTTCCGGAGCAAACACGGCCATCGGTCTGCACAGCTGGAAGAGCTCCAGAATTCCCTGGAGCAATGGAATGGCGTCACCGTGGGTCAGCAGGGCGACGCAGAGCCACAAGGTGTGTATTTACACACACACACCGCAGTGTGGCTTTGACTGAGCTAGCAGGGATTACACAGGCAGCAGTGGAGAATGACGCACGCCGCGTTTCTCTGCGGTCGGGATTTTCGAACTTTGTAACCAAACTAAGTTAATTTCCAAAAGTTCATCAGGAGCTTCACTTCATCTGCTTCGTTTAGATCTGAGTGTTTCCAGCAACACCAATAAATGTACTTGAATCATGACTTGAGGCACTAATAAGATTATCTGCCACCGTTTACAAAACGAATATTATGTCATTATTTTCTCATCTCTGGAAATTAAAGTCCACAAAACATTTCACTGGGAAAAACCATTCCGCTGAATTTCCAGACAAAGAAATCAAGATGCAATTAACTCGAATGATTTAAATTTCCTTTCATTTCTTTTTTTTTTTTTTTTAATTCAGCGTTTACAATTTGAATAATGCTAAAAGAGTTTGAGGGGAAAAGTAGCGTGTGCATGTAAAATAAATGTTACATCTATTTTTACATTTTCCAAGTGGGACGTCTTATCGTTCCGGACATATTTTTCCCTTGTTTTTGTTATTTGGGTCAGACATCAGATCTGCCGGTCACATTGTGACTGCCCCATCTGATGGTCCCAGTGTCCCAGGTACTGCCCCATCTGATGGTCCCAGTGTCCCAGGTACTGTCCCATCTGATGGTCCCAGTGTCCCAGGGACTGTCCCATCTGATGGTCCCAGTGTCCCATTGACTGCCCCATCTGATGGTCCCAGTGTCCCAGGGACTGTCCCATCTGATGGTCCCAGTATCCCAGGTACTGCCCCATCTGATGGTCCCAGTGTCCCATTGACTGTCCCATCTGATGGTCCCAGTGTCCCAGGTACGGTCCCATCTGATGGTCCCAGTGTCCCAGTGACTGTCCCATCTGATGGTCCCAGTGTCCCAGGTACGGTCCCATCTGATGGTCCCAGTGTCCCAGGGACTGTCCCATCTGATGGTCCCAGTGTCCCAGGGACTGTCCCATCTGATGGTCCCAGTGCCCCAGGGACTGTCCCATCTGATGGTTGCCTGGACAACCCCCCCACCATCGCACACTGGCTCCCTGTTGTCTTGTCCCACGACCGTTGTCATGTGTTCCGTTGCGTGTGCCTGTTTTAACTGTTGTTGTGCTTGTGTGTGTTGTACGGGACCGGATGTAGACTTGGAGCAGCTGCTGAGTGTGGAGCTGAAGGAGTTCTCTGATGGAGAGACGACGGTAGCACTCACCTCAGTCACCACAGATGTGGAGGTATGGTCTTTACCATACAAGAGCTCATCAATGCTGCTTCGCTTTTAGCTAAACATCATGCTAACGGGGAGAGTTCTCACAGCGGGGAACTTGATTAAATACATTTAACTATAAAACATTTAAACATGTGACGTTTGTCTGTAAAAGAAAAGCCAGCGAGGCGCTTAAGAGTAGAGGGAGATTATAATTCACTCTTCAAAAAGTTACTTTTGAAGCCTCTAATGCGTTCGATGCGATAAAACCTGGGCTGTAAAACACTATATCATTCTGGGGAGGTGTTGCGGGCGTCTAAAGGAGCCCCCTCTGATGTTGTGATGCTCTGCATTTGGATGAGATGCTGATGAAGGACGCCTCACACACAACCAGGTACACCCCCCGAAACAACGCTTTCAAAACACACACACACGCACACACACACATATTTGGGATATTTGTGTTGCAATCGAAGTCAGTTTTTTTTTTTCTCCTTGTACCTAACACACACAAACACGCACACACACACACTTTTCTCCCCGCTGAAACTTCTAATGTGTTTTTGCCCCCTTCTACCACCCCACCCCCCCAAAAATAAAAATCATTCATTATTTCTTTTATATCTTCTTCTCACTTCCAAAGCCCATTTTTCTCAGCAGCTGCCTAGCGTGCGGTATTAGGCTATGTGTAAAATAAATGATGTCTGTAGCCGTGGGGGTATGGCTCTGCCTCCCCCAGAAAACTACCTAACGTCCAAGGAACATTAAACACCCAGATCCTCGTTTAGCGAATAAATAACCATTCATTTGAATGGCTTTGTCTGCGTGTGTGCGCCGGACTTTCTGTGCATATTTTACCATCGCTGCGTCTGCATGCTGTGTGTCAGGCGAGCGAGAGAGAGAAAGAGAGACAGATAGAGAGAGAGAAAGAGAGACAGATAGAGAGAGAGAAAGAGAGACAGATAGAGAGAGAGAAAGAGAGAGAGGGGGCCCATTAGAGACTTAATATAGAATAAATGGCCAGGGGCCTCTGTGTCGCCAGCGGACCCTCCAACTCTGCAGCCTCATGTTGGGTTACTAATGACCTGAGATCAGCTCCAAAATGAACTCCTTTTATGCATGTCATTTGCAGTGTGTGTATATTTATATATTATTTTTTAATTGTGTTTGAGAAGAGAGTAAAACGGTATGAAAGTGTCATTTATTGAGGGGGCTTAGGGAAGTTCTGCCTTAAATGATTCTTTTGCGAAAACTAAATAAATTAGATTCAATTAGTCTTAATGGTCTATGTGCTATGTGTGTTTTTGCCTGTGTCCCTGTATGTGTGTGTGTGCGTGTGTGTGCATGTGTGTGTTTGGTGACAGTCAAAGAAGACACAGTTAGATTACAGTTAAAAAAAAGCCTGTTATTGCCTCGTTAGCTAAAAGAATGAGCTGTAGTGTACGTATCGTATAGATTCGAGGAATCTGTGGATATTGGATCACTTTTCCTATCAGTGGTTTTGCGTCATTGTTCTGTTTAACATCTCAATACATCAGCTGACATTCTAGATTTTATAAGTTGCATTCAAACATATAGAAATAAGCAATGCGTTTTAAGTCCAGACCTGTAACGTTAGCGCGCGCACACCATCTGACATCTGTTTTATTAGCTTTTATGGAAAATTACGTAAAAGAAATGTAACTGAGTACGTACGTTGATCCTACGTTTCTCCAATTAGATGGTGAAACGGCATCAAAGCTATTAAAATTTGTGAACATATTTGGAAAAAAGAAAATTTGCATTACGAAAACGCAAACATATTGACAGTGTGTGTGTGTGTGTGTGTGTGTGTGTGTTGTGTGTGTGTGTGTGTGTGTGTGTGTGTGTGTGTGTGTGTGTGTGTGTGTGTGTGTGTGATGCCTTGGTAATTAGCACCAGCAGATGAAGTGCTGGTCGAGTAAAGCGTTACCATGCTGTGGAGTTGATGATCCTTACGAAGGACAGGCGTGAACCCACTCTTCCTTGGTTTTGCATGTTATTAGAGATGTTTTGGGGGGGTTGTTTGTTTTTACTTCTTTTAGCTCTTTGAGGCGGCCAAGTTTTGTTTTTTATAACCGCTGATATAACTTCTGCAATTGTGGTGTGAACGTTTGAGAACCCTCTTGCACGCTAATATACAGCGACTTGATTATTGTGGGAGCGCCAGTGTCCATCTCTCTGTCCACGTTATGTTTTAAGTTTCATTTGGCCCACGTTGATTGTGCTCTAATGTGTTGTTTGTTCACAGTCCTCCGGCCCTCCTGTTTGTTTATGCGGGGCCAGTTTTGCCCTACGCCACTTGCACAAATAATTACGTTCACTAATGAAAGGGCCCGAAGCAACGGCACTCTGTAAATGCCTCTCTGATGAGAGGCACAAGGAGACAGCAGGTGCAGTGTTGGCCTCCCAGGGACTAAGATTGAAGACCAGGAAAGCAGGGCGTCCCGCCTATCCATCCTTCCTTCTCTCCACTGACTTCCTGGTTGGTGGTTGTGAGGTCCCTGTTCTTCATTTATTTGCAAAAATGCGAAATTTTACCTGTTCTAAGGCCGTCAGGACCCCGCTCACATTCCTCTTAATGCAGTTATGCTGTGTACAAAGATGCTAGTAATTTGTTTGGCTGCAACAGATGTAATAGGATTTGTTCTGTACACAAAAAGAAGTCATTTATTTAAATAGGTTTAGAGAAGTGCTGCAGGAGACGTCTTAATGCAGCGTCCTCAGCAGCTTTCGCTGATGTTTTTGTCTCATCATCACACTGCTGAAACTCATTCTTTCTGGCCTCCGATCTGCATTCTCTCCCCATGGTTTCCCATGGGCTTTGAGGGCAAACAAATAAACAAAACAAAACATTTATAGACCCAGCGCTTGCATCTATAGCCCCTAAATCCCTGCACTCAGATCTAAGTGAAGGAAGCATGTGGAGAGGGTCCATATGAGAGAGGCACAAAGACATTTGGGCTTCTTTTTCTAACTTTTACCCCCTCTCATATTTCTCTCTCCCTCCAAAAACTTCATAAGCTGTTACTGCTGTGTGTGTGTGTGTGTGTGTGTGTGTGTGGTGTGTGTGTGTGGGGAAGGGGGGGTTAGCGGTATATGTTGCACATGCGTGCGCGCATTTGCATGCATGCGTGTTTGAGCTGGGTGGTGTCAGCTCGCTCCTTGCCACCCCATTTGCTGTAGCTGTACCGCTGTGATCACAGACAGATGTATAAATCAAACCTCGCTTGATGGATTCATCAGGGTGGCGAAACGATCGCCTGAGAAGAACTCGCAACTCACTTAGCATTCTGTGTTCTGACGGAAAGGGTATGCAAAGAGCCTAAATGGATGAACGCTTGATTAATTCTTTGCCAGAGACGGTGGCGACAGCAGGAAATGTGTTTTTGCTTTGACTGTGTTTGCACGGGAATTTACGCGCACGGGGCGTGAGTTATGAGGCCCGAGTTTTGTACCTTAGGCTATTGTGCATAATGACGGCAGGTTGGGAGAACTGCAAGCCGCCGCTAAAGACTTGCTACCTGTGGAGCAAAGACAACCAAAGCGCGCGTGTGTGTGTGTGTGTGTGTGTGCGCGCGTGTGTGTGTGTGTGTGTCGGGGCTTTGTGCAGGAGAAAAGTGAATCAAGCGTATGAAAGCAGGAGTTGCAAAGGCAAAGTGTGAGGGGAGAACAGAGCCAGGTGAGGCAGGGGAAAGATGATGAATGGAGATATACAAGAGAAGAAGAAAACGCTGCAGCACGAAAAAGCCACGAGTCATTTCATGCAATTTGTGTTTAAATGTCTTTGAGTTTGGATAATGGCAGAGACTGTTGCTAAAGCAGCCGCCAAACCCCTTAAATTGGTGTGAACTCTTGTACTCCTGTTCAAAATAGCTCCAATATTGCCAGTTGTCCTAAACTGTCCTGAGTGTGTTCCTCCCCGATCATCAATTACTGGACCTCCCCTGTCAGTCGCATTTATTTATAGTAAAGGATCTTACTCGCAATCTTTGTGACTTACCACAGACCCAACAATAAAGAAGCGCTATAGTGTACTTGGAGGCTGTTAGCAAGTGGATTTTCGCAGCGATCGTGTTGGTAATTTATAAGAAAAGGCAATCTGTGTATCTGAGGGTGGCAGAAAGAGGGAGGAAGCGGAGGGGTGTGCAATATGAGTAGTAATTTACGCTGTTAAGAGCCAAATGGCAGACAGACTGTCGCCCTGCGTGTTATCAGGGAGATTTGCACTCTGCTCATTTTCTGACTACATTTCCCTGTGTGTGTGTGTGTGTGTAGTCAGTATATCAGCATTATTTTAGGATTTCCTTGCATGTTCAATTGTAAATCACAAAGGTTTTATTGCCTCATCCCACAATTTTACATATAAACATAATTATTGGTGCAGCTCGCCCGCGGTCGGTACCGTCGTGCACACGTGTTTGTGTCTAGAGCCTCCTCGTTTTTGTGTGTTTGCACTTATGTGAGTGAATATGTATGTTTTAACAAATCTCGGGAGGCTTCATTGCACTCATCAGGGTATCAGCGATGAGAAATGGGAGTGTCAGTGGAGACACGAGTGTGAGTTGGTGTTTGAGCGTGCGCGGGTGAGGATGGATGGGGCCCAGTCTGACAGCAGCCATATTGTGCAGGGAGAGAAAACTGAAAGGGTGGAGGGAGGATCAGAGGAAGAGCGCTGCAGCCCGACATCCTCCCAGGTTAATATTGACACAGCCTTGGAGGATACGGCGCCTGCGGCGCTCATCACTCACTTCCAGTAGACCTAAACATATACATATACATCACACACACACAGGCCAGACCAACAAGGGGCAACACACACATTCCAAGCGAGTGTAACCACGCAGAAAAGAGTCTCCTAAACTTCCTGCGCTTGCTTCGTTTCACTTTTGTTTAAAAGTTCCTCTTAAATAAACTTGACAACATCGATTCGGAAAACCTGACAAAATAAACAGTCGCACAACAGCTCTGCATTAATCAAGCAAACATGTTTTCCAAAGTACAGCTCTGCGCGCTGTATATGTAAGCCGGCGTTGCAAATGATGGCTTTCCCAGCGCTCGTTGTTAATCATTCCCGAAAGAAAAGAAGAGGGAAAAAACAAGTTCGCTTGACAAACAAAACAATTAATTAATGCAACTTTCTCTCCATCAATCATCGCGCCTGGCATTGAATTACCATAATCTGTGCATGGTGGCACTTTTAAGAGCAAACAGTTAATTTCCAAACAATAAATCACAAATTGTCTCTCTACCCCTCTGTGCGTCTTGACAACTTCGTCTTTCATTGCCACAGATGAAGGCTTATGGGAGAGAAGAGATTGCGTGTGCAGTAAACGTCTGACAAAGTTTCTACAAAAGCCGTAACCGCAATATTGCCATGTCAGTGGAAGTTAGGATGTTCAGAACTATCGTTGTATCGTACAGTAAATGCCGTGTAACTGGATTTTTTTCCCAGGACTGGTACGATGATGTGAAATCCTTCAGTGAACAACACGACTATGACGGGCTGGTGGTTCTGTTGTCCATCACTGCTAAACATCCTCCTGACCAGCAGGTGGCAGTCTTCTCATACCACACAGATCTCCTGAACCAGGTACTAATTGTAATTAGGGACACTCTGACCCTCATACTCGTACCTCATATGTAAAATTCGGTGACATTTCCCCGATGACAATCAGCATTTCCAGAGCCATATGTTGTTTACATATTCAGCCTTTTTAAAGTTCATCATCTATATTTGGTATTACTAATCAGGGTCACTGGCTTTGCTGGTTTATCCCAGACGTCACTGGGTGAGAGGCAGGAATAAACCCTGGCCAGGACACACATACACACACGCACACACACACACACACACACACACACACACACACCAAGGGTTTTTTTTCAGTCTACAATCAAACTAATAGGCATTTTGTGATTAAAAGGAAGAATAAGCAAACTCGTTGAAAAAGATATCAAAGCATATTTCTTTAACATTACGGTTCACCTGCTAACAAGTGCAAAATCTGGCCAATGATGGATGGATGGATGGATGGATGGGTGGGTGGATGGATGGATGGATGGATGGATGGGTGGGTGGGTGGGTGGATGGATGATGGATGGATGGGTGGGTGGGTGGATGGATGATGGATGGGTGGGTGGGTGGATGGATGGATGGATGGATGGATGGATGGATGATGGATGGATGATGGGTGGGTGGGTGGATGGATGGATGGATGGATGGATGGATGGATGGATGGATGGATGAGTAAAAACTTGCACTTTTGTGGCTTTGATTACAGATCTGCTGTGAGTTGGAAGAATCTTCCAGCTGGTGTCTTTCTGGTGCACTGGAGGCCAGAGACAGTCTTCAGGTGTATCACATACCTTTAAACACCCCCCTGTCCTTTGGATCTCCTCCTCCGCTTGTAGAGGACATAGAGGAACTTCTGAAGGGCTTCGTCAACAGGCGGAGCTCGGTGTTATCCTGCCACCCCAGCAGTAGGACCTCATCCACAGAAGGAGTAGCGGGAAGCGTAGAGTTCTCCCAGGGGTCATCTGGTATTAATGACATGGACGGCTCTGACATGGAGCGACTTGAAGGAGGCACCGCAGATATGGCGGCGTTACCTAAGTAATTAAATGCATCTCTTTGATTTTCCCTCTCGCCTAAAAATGTAGCAACTGTCATTAGTTTTTATCGGTATTTTGAGGTGATTACATTTTAAAACCTTTTTCTCCCTTATTTAGTAGAGCCACAGCAGAAGATGACACAGGAGGTGAGGTGGGGGCCGTGGTGGAGCTTGTGAGCCCCGACAGCGGCATGACCACCATCCGTAGCAGCCGCTCCTCCAAAGCGAGCTCCGTGTTCCTCAGTGATGAGAGCCCAGTAGGCGACATTACAGCAGGAGGGGTGACACCTGGGGTCTTAGTAAGAAACCAGTCTCCGGTGGTTTTCTCTTGTCTCTCCCCTCCTGTCCCACCTGAGAGGAAGAAGCATCGCCACAGCAGAAATAAAAGTGAAAACCTTGACTTGTTAAGCTTTGATCCTCTACGCGGCAACGATAACTCAGCGGGAAAGGAAATGACAAGCTGTAAATCAAGAGGAGCAAAAAGAGAAGAGAGCTCCAGCTTTTCAGAACTTGAAGAACTGAACTTGGTGGACTTCTCTGGTTCCAGTGCTGTGGAGGGGCTCCAAAGAAGGATTTCCTCGGTTGACCAGCACGATCAAATCCAGAGGAATGACACGATGGACACTGTGGTTCCTCCAACTCCGGTCAACAGCGTGGTAGGTAGCCGTCCGCCCAGCAGTTGTGGCGTCAGGTTCTTCCCAGAAGATGTTGTTGAGAGGATCAACAGCTTACAACACAAGGACAGCATGTCCTCGTCTCTGTCGGAGACCTGGGATGAGCTTGACACGCAAGGCGCATCAACCTCCAGCGACAGCACTGCCTGGAACCTGACCATGGATACCGAAAGTCCGATAAATATCATGGAGGAAGTCAGTGGGAGAGAACTGACAGAAAAACGAAATGAAGATGAGTCTTTACACTCAAGGGGGAGATTTCAAACCCTCGAACCCCAGCTTAGTCTGGTCATAGAGCCAACTGAATCATATGACACCTGGAACCCAGATTCTATAGCTAAAGATCAATGGAATCCCGTTTCTTTGTCATATCTGCAGTTGACTCCACCGGAGGAGGACGAAACTGGAAAAAGCAGACTTGGTGTGATTGGAGTGAAAGAAAAGACATCTTCACTGTCCAGGAAGAAAGCCGTGTTCAACACTTTGACACCAGATACATCAAAAGAAGAGGATGAAGGGACGCAAGGGAAAAAAGGAGACAGACAGATGGAGCTCCTGGACTTCTGGACATACACAGCTCAGAAGGGATTTCTCAAATCCGACAGCGGCACGACCACATCATACCCTGATTCATTAGATATGTGGAATATGACCATCCGGGATGACAGCCTTTCACCTCTCACCACCCCTGACAACGCATCTGAGACTTATGGTTCTTTCTGTACACTGAGCCCCACTGCTGGTGCTGAAGCCACTGTGGACAGTCCACAAGGATTCACTGATAGTGGGATGGCAATGTGGAACACGACCATACAGGAAGACAGCTCCTCTTCTCTAACAACCCCAGAAGCATCTGAAAACGGAAACGTAAATTACATGGCAGCACTGGAGGGTATTGTTTCTCCCGAGCCACGTGAAAATAAAGAGAAAGTTACAGAGAAGGACATAGATACACACAAAGGGCTTCAGCAGACTCTCCATAAAGTGGAACCTGACTACAATGTGAAAATAGTCATTGAGTCAGTTGAGGATGGAACACTGGACGAAGATAAACATCCACATATTCAGAGCCAAAAGGATGATCTGCAAGAGCTGCGCAGTGCTGACATGAGCATACCTGTTCCTGGTATGGTCACCTCTACTTCAGAATATGACAATGTAGGTTCTAGCAATTGGAGCCTCGCCTCCTCACCCGAGGCCTACGTCAGCCCTGTTATAGACCTTATACAGCTGGAGCAACAGACCAGCCCCTTTGTAGCCGTGACCAAACCCAATCAGATCAATGAAGAGCATTATCAATCCCAACAGGAGGATTATCTGGGGAAGACCGCATACACAGCAGGGCAACAACAGGAAAGCCAGGTGTTCCAGTTTGGAGGAACTAGTGAGTCTGGTCATTTAAGCAGGGGAAGTTCAGTTGAAAGTAAATATGACAACAAAAGTGGAGAAAGGTCAGAGGAAGATGCCGATTGGAGTGAGCAAACCAGTAATCACTCCCCATTTCTTCTGGTAGACATCCCCGTAATCAGTCATGACACCTCAGCCGACCACCAGTCGAGTCCAGGGATGATGGATCTGACCGGAATAACGACTATCCTGGCGGCGGGCAGTGGCAGTGGTGATCACAAACACGATGGAATCGGGTCAGCTTTGTCGCCACCTGACTTTCAGATCGCAATAAGTCATCAAGACGATGGGTCTATCCATGATCTTCAAAATAAACCTACCAGTAAGAGTACAGGGGGTGGGACAGGTATAGAAACAGAAGCCACTTCTCTTCATTCCAGCAAGTGGGGAGAACAGGAAACACTGAGGTGCAGCCGTGAGAGTCTTCATCCCGGTAGTCAAGATGACCTCAGGTCCAATTCTGATGGGGACTCATCCGGCCTGGAAATGGAATACATCATTGTGTCCGGCACAGTAAAAGAGGCTGAGAGAGAAGGCTGCAGTAGGCGCAAGCAGGTTCACAGGCAATCAGATGAAACAGGAAAGGTAACCGAGATGTTTAGCAGGGTCTCCTATGCTGCCAGAGTACAGCAAGACCAGCTTCAAGCTGTGCATCGTGATCAAGAGAACTCTGGAAGTGCTACCAGCAGGCATCCAATGATGGAAGTAACTAGTTACACCCAACCAAGTCATTCTATTCAGCCACTGGTAGAAGATGGAAACCATGATGGAAACTCCAGCAGCCTGTCCAGCAGCCTTTCTCCATCTTTAAGGTACCCATCAGATCACTTCCTGAAAGCCAGAGAGGAGGTTTATGTTCATTCACAAATCTCAATGGAAGACTCAGACGAAGGTGGGCAGTCCCCCTCTGCACCCCCCACTTCTTTGGGTGACATTCAGACATGGAAAGGCCAGTTAGCAAGGACGGAAACACCTCAGACCACATCTGAACCACAGTCCCCCATCATTAGCCACAGTTCCCTGTCCCGCACCAGCTCCTCTGGTACCCCACTAAGTGAATCAGGTGTTTCAACGGACAGAGGTCTTGGTTTGCCATTTTCTGGAGATCTAATGGAAGAGGAGAACGATCAGGCGGAACATGAAGAAGACATTAATCCAACACCGGATATTCTGGGACAGTGGAGCTCAGAAGGACGGAATGGAAGGATGGAAGAAGGACACCAGTCTGGATCTGCTCAGCTCTTACATTATGCTGAAGAGCTTAACGAGGGTTCTCTGCTTCCAGAAAGGGACAAATTCCAACAGAATGCAGCTGATTACTGCGGCGGACAGCTCGTCAGTTCTGTCCTTGTTCAAGACAAATGGTCAATCAAACAACAAATCAGTGACCAGGAAGCTTCTCGGGACACCTACCCTTTCGATTTAAGGTAGAGTAATAACGCTGAACACATGCTTTCGGGAGTAGCACATTAGAGATAAAGCTACTAAAGCATAACATGATGAACGTATATAAGCAGATCAAATTTATACCTAATCTAATTAAGTTCTTTCTCCCAACTCTTTCTCTCTCTGCTCTAACTCTCCCTCTTATTCTCTCCATATGATCATGTTTCTGAAATGTGTGAACGAGGGACTATTTTATTAGCGTGACAGAAACGGATTACGCGTGAGAAATGGTGCATGTGCACGTTAGAGGATTTCATGCATAGGCACCCTAAAAGTGCGATGGGCGTTCATCTGCGCTTCTCTGCGTGTGTTTATAAATCTGTTCACGCCTCATTAAATATGCATTACCTGCCTCATTACAGCCGTAGCTTCACCACAGCTAATAGCAACTGCTCCCCTAATGCTACAAGGTGTGTTTGTGTTTGCGTGCACGCTAGGAAGTGAGGGCCAGAATACACTTTTCATGTGATACGTGAGGAAATGTCTGTGGTGGGCTGACAGTTGCCAAGTCCTCTCAATTTTAAATTGCTCTTCGAGTGTTAAGACCTTAAGTTAGGGTAATTAGAGTTAGGCATTTAGTGGTGACGGGGTTAAGATAAGGGGCTGCAGAATGTATTATGTCTATGAATGTCCTAACAAGGATAGAATTATCAACATCTATTCCAACATCCATCTATTCCATACAACTGTTGAATAGAAGTCTAAATTTCTTTTGTCTCTGCCTCAACTTTCCTAAATGAAGGCAACGAAAAGGCGGATCTCAGTTTCCCGCCCAATCAACCAACCGCAATGCTGCACTCCAGTGGACGGGAAGTGACAGTGAAACTCAAGGTCACACCCAATATGGCTACAATTACCATCATATTGACCAAAGAACAGAAAACCAAGGTGCAAGCTCAGCCTGTCTAGATATCAAGCCCAATTACCAATCAAACAATTCAGACGTTTATGCTGAGTTTACTTCTGATGCCTCAGTCATGCAGTATGGACCTGAGCAGGCTGAGCACTATTATGATTCTGGAGTCCCTGCTGATTACAGCTTGGATGAGCCTGGTTCCAGGTGTAATTACATGTCTGGAAGCCAGTATGGAGACTCTAACAGCAGGTACACTTCTGGGCTACCGCTCTCTCAGGATCAAGCTGATGGCCAATGTCAATATGAGCCCAATCACACTCAGTACCAGTTTGACGGTCATCCGTGCAGATTAAACGTCTACCCAGAGAGAGACGTTCATCCACAGTACAGGCCAGAGGAATATGTTGACTTTCTCCTGCAAAGGTAAGCCTCAGTTGTGCTCCAACAGCACTACACGATTGTCGTCACAAGGGGGCAGAAGATATCCTTTAGATAGGTCACCATTTTATTCCCGTACCAAAGAATTTGACAGCTTACATCTTTTTTTTTTACATGTTTTTCATAGCTTAATTAATGCCATCATTTAATTCTAGTATGTTGCCTCCACAAGGAATATTTGTGCCACTGTACATGCCTGTATATATTAATCTGAGTGTTTTAGATGATCTTTAGTTGCAACACTGTTCACTATTGTCAGCACAACCCACACACTGCCTAGGAATGAAGGAGTGACATAATTTCCTTCTGTCTGCTTGTCGTCTCTTATCTTTTACAGAGTCACCATATTTCCCTCGCACCCTCTCATGAAAAGACTTAGATTGATTGGCTTGATAAATGTTTGTCCTTGGTGTGTTTGGCCCAGTATTATTTGTGGCCGTGACTATGCTAGCAGCAACGATAGCAATGTTTATTTATGCAGTGGCTCATTACTGTGTTTCTGTGCCTTTGCGCAGGCAGACCCAACAGGGAGAGGGTTCAGCAGGGATGAAGATGATGATGAAAATGGTGCCCAGTGAAGAGGTTGCTGAGCACATGGACAACAGCGCAGGTAAATAAACAGAAAATTCAGCTTGTACTGTTAAACATCAGAATGTGAGTTGTTGTTTTGGTATACTGTATTAATATTTCGATTCACACTTACAGTTTTATTTCAGGTGATCAGATTTTGAATATTAAGATAAAATATTTGGACTCAGAATAGAATTAAGTGGGGAAATTACATATTCAGAAATAGCATTTTCAGTTTAAATGAAAAAGAGCCAAAGAGAAGCAAATGTAAGAATGGGAACATGTTTGTGATAGCAGTCCTCTCAGCCTCTCTCCTGTAATGAGATGGCAACATGAGTAGAGCACTAGTGCTCTGCTTTTATCAAACTGACACAGTCCACTAGACTAGATCCAAAAACATCCATTTAAAATGAACTAAGGGATGGACGACAGCTCTGTGAGCTGACAAGTATAATTCCTCCTCTGCAGATCTGCCCGCTGGGTCCCACCAGAGCAGAAAGTGGTTTTCTCCACAAGCGGACGTGTCGCTGGAGCAAAGTGAGGGTTCTGTCCTGTCAGAAGATGCTCTCGACACAGAGGACGATGCTCTGGACACCGGTGACGACCTGGATGTCAGCGCCGATGAGCTGGACACTCCGGATGAAGCCGACCGACACGGTCATTTCACCAATAGAACAAACAAGTGTATCATCAAAAACGTGGAGCATAACTTTAGGAACTGTAATAAAAGTCTGTTAATGTCTTCCTGTGGCAAACAGGGGAGTTAGAAGAGTCGAACCTGGGTGCAGGAGCAGAACCAAGTGGAGCCGAGAACGGCGACGACAGGATGTGGAGGAGCATCGCGATGGGAGAGCAAGAGCATCGCATTGACATGAAAAGCATTGAGCCATACAAAAGAGTCATTTCTCACGGAGGTATTCAAACGAAAATGATGAAATTTCATGCAAATTCTCCTGCCTGTCTCATCGATTTAAGATAAAGTTAAGCTAAAATGGTGTCCCCCCCCCAGACAGGCCTGGGCCTCTTAAAATTGTACAAGTTCTGAGCACTGGTAAATCCAGTGTTGCCAGATTGTGTCGTATGCGTTAGTTTGAAAGCGCACAAGTCTGCCCTCTACTGGATGCGTGCGGTGCTCACAGTCAAGGGTCCGTCTGGGTTTATGTGGTGCGTTTTCAGTGTTTTCTCTCTCGTTTACAGGCTTTTACGCCGAGCGAAACGCCATCATTGTGTTTTCAGCATGCTTCCTGCCAGACAGCAACTGTGACAATTACAGTTATGTCATGGAAAACCTTTTTCTGTAAGTAGACGCCACATGGAGCAGTATCCTCCAACAACGTTCATTTGGTCTGTTTTTGCCAGTTGTGTTTTTTTTTTGTTTCTTTGGTGTCAGACACCAAAAGTGTCCAAGAGTGAAGCTCAATAGTAGACAGATTTGAGCTCAACGGGGGCATGGAATTATGTTACAGTGACACAAACGGCTGTTTTCAAATTGTGAGCAGAGAGAGTGTGAGTTACCCTGGTTTATGCAGGTACGTCATAAACACCTTGGAGTTAATGGTGGCAGAAGATTATATGATTGTGTACCTGAATGGCGCCACACCACGCAGGAGACTACCAGGATTTTCATGGATGAAAAAGTGCTATCAGATGATTGATCGAAGGTAAGATTCACACATGCTGCCATCAAGGCCTGTTCTTCTGCATTCCTGTTTGCTACTAAGAGGCAGCAGTCAGGCTCTGAACGTAAACAACATTTATGTTTTTCTGGGACGATTGTGTGTTTTATGTTTGTTTTAATTCTTCTTTGATTCTCCTCTTTTCCCGCAGGCTGAAGAAAAACCTTAAAATGTTCATCATTGTCCATCCTTCCTGGTTTATACGGACTTTGCTGGGGATCACAAGGCCCTTTATTAGGTTCCAGCCCGCTTTTTTAACTTTTAACGTTCCTTATAACCACTGACGTGCGGTCATGCTGACCAAAAAAGAAGAAAGAAAGTGTACATAATTAAATAATAATATTTTCCACTGATATGTGTTAAAAATGCATTTGGAGTATGACTACACATTTCTGCCATTTTATTGAGTAAAAATTGCTGAATTTGAGTTTTTCCGATCAAATCCAGGGCAGAAACCGCGGGTGAGGCAGGGGCGAATTGTGCCTCACGTCTGACTGCATGATCCAATACAAACTGGGTTGCATGAGGTGTGCCAGTTATTGTTCCTCAGCATATCGCTAATATGAACTTTACAGAAATAGTCGTTATACACCATGACTTTCTGCAGTCTATGTAATGTCTTTTATGCATGTGTGAGAGAACTTTTCCTGCTGATCGCACAATAAAGTGCAGAGAAAAGTCAGCAGGTGAGGCAGGCAGTACTCTGGCTCACCTCAAGGGGGCGTGCGCAGGTTGGCAGGTGCTTTCTTGCTGCAGCGCTGGCTCATTTTAATAGGCAAACTTTATTAAAATTTATTGAAGCACCAGAATTTAAAGTTTGAAAAATAACAAAAATTCAATTCGTGCTGCAAACATCTCTGCACTTTAATTTGTTTACAGTTTATATGAATTTCTTAAAACACAAGGTGGGTGCTCTATCCATAGCTATAAAAGAAAGTTCTTTATAGGACAAATATGTTCCTGTCTATATGTTTGCGTTGGTTTGTGAGTGTAATTGAAAGAGGAATGCTGATGGGATATGAAGCATTATCAGTAGTTGTATGCTGTTGGAAAAATAAGATGCTTTTTTCAGTTCTTACAATCATAAATCTGACTCTTGAGGAGTCAGTGCCTCACCAGCCATGAACCTCACCGCACGTGACTGCTTATAACTTATAAGGTTACTTCCTCGTAAATCCGTTGATCTAGTAAACTCCACGTCCCTTCCTCAGAGTGGCATCATTACCAAAATATGGAAACATTTCACAAGAAAATAAAGATCAAGATTTTGAATTTCAGAATGTTAAAAGAAAAGCAATTTTGGTGATTCAAAAAAATGGATTTATTAAAACTGAAATGAAACATTTAGAGGAAATGTTCCACCCATACTCTGAAATGTACGTCGGTAATGTTGGAGCAGCTCACCTGACAGTTCACCTGAGTTTGTAGCAACTTTGTGACGGCACATTTTACATACGTGACGTGACGCTTTTGTGTTTTTCTTCAGCACAAAGTTCAGCAGTAAGATCAAATATGTGAACAGCCTCCAGGAGCTGGGACGGATCATTCCGATGGAGTATGTCAACATTCCAGCCAGCATCATCCGGTCAGTCAGTCTGTGTTTGCTATAAAGACAGAATGAAACATGTATGCTATGACAACAAACCGCTGTCATTTTATTTTATAACAGAGTGAAAGGTGTCACATCAGAGCAGCATTAAAGCTTGTTTGAGAAGCAGGTGTAGATGGAGCTGCCTTCCAAATCTGTCGCTCCGATTTAAAGCACAAAGTTCAGCACAAATTTAATTTCAAATGTAATTATTTGCATTCTGCCGGTAACCCGTTAAGCTGATTGGCTGTGTCTCAGGCTCTCAGGGCGCAATCACCCTGTTAAATACAGCAGGTAAAAATTCCTTCCTGTACAAACCAGACACCTGGATGTTTCCCACAGAAGAAGCTGTCTAACCTGTCGCACTGGTTTGCTTAATCTGGGCGTATATCGAAGAGGTACGCACCCAGGATCTGTGTGCCAAACTGAAATCAGAACAAATAGAAATCTGTGTGTGGGGAACAAAATGAGAAAACAGAGAAAAAAGAGCCCCAGTTGACCTTTGCTGATCCTTGCCCACCTCTCTCCTATCTTCTCTCCAACCCAGAGTTGACAAGAAGAAGACCTGGGATCTTTGACAGCCAGCGTGCCGCCCACACCTACACACTATTGTACTTATGTGTTAAGCAGATGTAAATTGTGCAGCATGGTGTGACTACGTGGAAACGGGGAGCCAGGCATCGAGCAGAGGGTGTCACCATGCTGGAGTTGTTCAGCGAGGAAAATAAAACTGCACTGACAACATAACTGGCTTAGTGGTGTGGACATTTGGAACTGACTGTTACAAGGTCGAATGTGCTTTAAACTATACTGATGTATGTCAGTCAGTCTGCTCTCTTTTATTCTTGGAGTTCAACTTAATTCAGTTTTTTTATTCACACAAAGGAAAGGCAGTGGTGTCATCCCCCCGTCGTCTAACACACCAGAACGCTTGCTTGGTCTTTTCTTCTCCCTCAGCGCCGCAAAAAAAACTTGCTAATTTGTATATCCAGTGTAGCACGACCCAGTTATGAGTTGAGTTTTCCGTGTGTGTGTGTGTGATAATACCGAATGACCACAGCGCAGGAGTTAGTCTACTTTTTAAATTTACATTTGTATCCCTTTTGGCCTGAGGTGGGATTCCTTTATTGTAAAATATGCCAAGTACTTCATTAAAAGGAGATTCTATTCAAAACTGCCCATTCAAAGAGTCCCAATGTGGTTGTTTTGTGTGTGTGTGTGTGTGTGTGTGTGTGTGTGTGTGGTTGTGAGACCATGTACGGCATCAGCTTTTCCCTTTTCTCTCTCATTTTCTCTCCTTTATTTTATGTGGCACCAGCAGCTGTGCACGCTGGCAGATGTGCCCAGATGTTGCCCTGTGATGGAGACACCTGAGTGGAACGCGCTCATTTGATGCAACACAGCAGCACTGGCGTCACATTCTGTCCTTCAGTAAATGTGTGGATGCCAAAAAAAATACTGATGTACTGATTCAACTTTTCTACTCAAGTAAAAGTAAGAAAGTAAAGCCTCTGAGATGATTAAGCTAAATAAGTAACAAGGATTGATTGATTGATTGATTGATTGATTGATTGATTGATTGATTGATTGATTGATTGATTGATTGATTGATTGATTGATTGATTGATTGATTGATTGTTTGGTTGATTGATTGATTGAGAAACAACACATCCTTTGATCATCTCAAAAAAAGACTAAAGTTCAGACAGAATAATCCTGCTTGGAGCTGCCAACAGCCCTTAAAGAGTCTTCTTGACCTCAGCCACATATGTGGATCGTCTTGCTTCTCCACATGCTTTGAGGCCATGAAGTGCAGCCCTGAAGCGTTTGTACATCCCACCTTAGTGTGGGTGTATCACAGTATTAGTCAAAACAAGATTTAGTGCCTTTTAATCCCTGGCTTATTTTATAAAGCAATGGGTTTGCTTGGTGTCAACACTCATTGCTGGACCTGTGAGGAGATCAAATACCTTCTGCTTTATTTCAAATATTTCTCCGTCTCTGCGGACTCAGTGTTTCAAGCGTCTAAAGATGGCTGAGGGGAGCTTTCAAAAGGTTTGTGCCTGTGGTCTTCCAGTTTCTCCATTGTAGGTCCTTTTAGTGGCGTGGGCATTTGTAAATGAGGCTGCCTTACCGGACCGGTGTTAACGGGCCTTTGGGAGTTTTCAGAGTTGTGTGTGTGGTTCTGCTACTGTGTTGGTATTTTTCTCAACCTGCATTGCATCGGTCCAGTTACCTGGTTCTTGTTCGTGGGTGAATTGTGTGTTGTCCGTGCTGTCTGTGGTGGTGAGAGGGGTTCCTGGGTTTGTCCAGACTTTTCTATTTCTAGTGATCCTCTACCTGATGCCTCAAGAGTGTTGGTCTGTATCGTGCAGGTGAAACCTGCATTATTACAGCTATCATTGCATTATTGCAGCTATCATTGCATTATTACAGCTATCATTGCATTATTACAGCTATCATTGCATTATTGCAGCTATTGTTTGCAGCTATAACAGATCCATGTGGAAGGAGCGACCAGATCACAGACGGGGACGAAGGGAAAGTCATCACAACTGTAACTAACAAATCTAGAAGATGGAGCGAGGAGTCTACCGAGCGGAGGAAGTGGGACCATCAACCGGGTTGAGGGGATGTTCATTCCAAGGACGGAGTGAGGGGTGGGAGGAGGGACTGTGTCAGCATCCAATGGGACTGGAAGAAGAAGACGAGGTCATCCAAGAAGAAGGACTGGATTGGACTGAATTAGCATCTGTTGGATTGCAATATCTCTCGTGTGTCACTGCCATTCCGTGTGTTCTTTGAATGAAGACTTCAAGATGAATAATGCCAATTTCAAAATGTATTTAACAATAGAACCAATTCAAGATACAAATATTACAGAGCTCCGGGCCAGTTCATAACCCTACAATAACAGAGTCAATTGCCAGGGCATGAAGTCTGACAACCTAACTATCCCTTGGCCCAATCTTTTATAGAAACACATATGTAAATTATTGATGCTAATTCAGTCCAATCCAGTCCTTCTTCTTGGATGACCTCGTCTTCTTCTTCCAGGCCCATTGGATGCTTACACAGTCCTTGCTCTCCGTTGTCTCCCAAATGGCCAGTTCAAAGTTCACCTTCTTGCAGAGGAACCTATCAACACCAGTAAACTATTCTGTCACGTTTTACGATGGGGGTTTAAACCTTTCCGTCTGACTGTCTCCTCGTGCCTCCAACTGTCTAAACAACATTCATGTCAAGGAAGAGTCAACTGACTGCTTATCTTTATTCCACTTACTAAACATTCTACCATTCCTAACTTCTAAAGTGCTTCTAACAGAAAACAGAAACATATGGTACAACACATGATAATAAAATAAAGACAATTCTCTTCACATCAATACTTTACATATGGGTTTCTATGAAAGACTGGGTCGAGGGATAGTTAGGTTGTCAGACTTCATGCCCTGGCAATTGACTCTGTTATTGTAGGGTTATGAACAGACCGCTCGGTTATGAACCGAGCGCTGTAATATTTGTATCTTGAATTGGCTCTATTTGTGAAATACATTTTTAAAAAGTCTTCATTCAGAGAACAGGCGGATTGGCAGTGGCACGTCATATATCAATCCAACAATGAACATGCCCGGAAAATCTGTTTGACAGAATGTCATGCAGTGTCATGTTGCACTTGTCTGCACCTGCAACTACAGAATATTGTTGTTTTGCTCATTATGTCCTTTTTTTAAAACACACAAACACACACACACACACGCTAGTGACTCCTCACAAGGCTCTTCGAGTTTCTTCGAGTGACATCATGTCGACGAACTGCTCGAGCCACAAAGGGGCGGGGCTTCGCTCAGGAGTTACGGCAGCGCGCATCGAAGGACAGGTGAGGGAGAGGCTGGCGGCCCCAAAACGGAGGTAAAGTTCTTTATCCTGTCGAAGTTTAACGCTTAGTTTTATTAAAATGGCTTTGGGAGGCGGCTCGAGCCCGCAGCATGGATGTGTTTCCGGTGGCTAAAGCGACTATTCCTGTTTCTAGGGTCCATCATGACCGTCCTCAGCACGGGCGTGTTGCGAAATCTGACGCTGGTGATCCTCATCCTGTCCGCACTCACGGTTCTGTTATTAATGTACTTCAAGTCGTCCCCCTTCCCCAAATGTCATCCTTCCCCGGTCGAGTGGTCAGAGACTGAGAAGTCGGGGAACGCGTCGGCAAAGACCCGCCGGAAAAAACCCGTGTTGCTCGTCTGGTTCTGGCCCGAGAACAAAAAGTTCGATCTGCAGGATTGCAAGACGCTCCTGGGGATTGGCGACTGCCAGCTGTCGGATGATAAATCGTTGGCCTCCGAAGTGGACGGGGTTTTGATATATCACAAAGCAATCAGCCAGGACCTGTCCAACCTGCCCACCTCCCGCACCAGAACTCAGAGGTGGATCTGGTTCAACCCAGACCCCCCCTTGGTCTCCCAGCAGATCCCGGGCATACAAGCGCTTTTCAATCTGACCATGACTTACAGGAAGGACGCCGACATCCAGGTACGGTGGAAGGTCTCCGCCAGGAAAACCCCGGAAAAAGGCTTCACGCCTCCGCCGAAGCGGCGTTTGGTCTGCTGGATCGTGGACAGCAAAGAGATGACCAACACCTTCAATCAGACCTACAACGCCTACGTGGACCTCCTCAAGCACATCGCGGTGGACCTCATCGACAAGATGGAGGGCGAGGACTACCTGTCCACCATCAAAAGCTGCAAGTTCTACCTGTCCTTCGAGAGCTCCATTCACAGAGATTACATCACCGAGAAGTTCACCACGCCTCTGGCCCTCGGGACCGTCCCGGTGGCCCTGGGCCCCCCGAGGAGAAACTACGAGAGTTTTGTCCCGGGTTCTTCCTTCATTCACGTGAACGATTTTGCCGATTCCGCAGCCCTGGCCGCGCACCTCCAGAGCCTCGACCAGGACGAGGAGGCCTACCTGAGATACTTCGACTGGCGGAAGTTTTACACCATCGGGACCCCGTTTGCTGACGAAAAGTACCGGTTCCTGCACCCCATCTGCCAGGCCTGCCACCACCTGAGCGTGAGCAGGGTCTTCAGATACGTCCCTGACCTGTACAAGTGGTTTTTAGTGGCGACGTAAACACGCGCACACACACACACACACCACACACACGTGTGTAGCTGCACTTAAGAAGAATAATTTGTTTTTACTAAATTAAAAAAACCACCACATTCTCTTTCCCACTCTCACTTCATAATGAGGCCCGGCTCTGACCCAGGACTGTTGATAGGAACGTTTTCCTCTTTCCTGAGCCTGTTGGGGGGGGGGGGGGGGGGGGGGGTTTGTTTTTCTATTTAGCTCTGTGGTTTGATGCAAATGTTCCCGACTGTTCGTGAACAGTCCAGTCCCACCGTAATCAGTGACCAAGTGAAGTACAGGTTTAGCTGGGTAGATTCTCAGGTTAGGTGGGTAGATTCTCAGGTTAGGTGTGTAGATTCTCAGGTTAGGTGTGTAGATTCTCAGGTTAGGTGTGTAGACTCTCAGGTTTAGGTGGGTAGATTCTCAGGTTAGGTGGGTAGATTCTCAGGTTAGGGGGGTAGATTCTCAGGTTAGGTGGGTAGATTCTCAGGTTTAGGTGGGTAGATTCTCAGGTTAGGTGGGTAGATTCTCAGGTTAGGTGGGTAGATTCTCAGGTTAGGTGGGTAGATTCTCAGGTTTAGGTGGGTAGATTCTCAGGTTTAGGTGGGTAGATTCTCAGGTTTAGGTGGGTAGATTCTCAGGTTTAGCTGTATAGATTCTCAGGTTCAGGTGGGTAGATTCTCAGGTTTAGGTGGGTAGATTCTCAGGTTTAGCTGTATAGATTCTCAGGTTTAGCTGGGTAGATTCTCAGGTTTAGGTGGGTAGATTCTCAGGTTTAGCTGTATAGATTCTCAGGTTTAGGTGGGTAGATTCTCAGGTTTAGCTGTATAGATTCTCAGGTTTAGGTGGGTAGATTCTCAGGTTTAGGTGGGTAGATTCTCAGGTTAAGGTGCCACTAAACAGCTACTTTGCGTTACAGATTGAAATGTTCTATAATGATTTTGCTGCATACGGGCGTTGGATATTTTGCCCTTCACTCCAGCCGTGCAGGGTGTGTACTAAATGAAGTGTTTTACAGCTCTGTTCCTTATTTTATCAGTTTTATGTTGCTGGACTAAACTGGCATGTGTTTGACCCTGACTGCTAATGATTAACACACAATCAAATAATAACACACAATTATTTTTTGTGTACCGGTACTCAATAGAAAATCTGTTTTGTTGTGTTTCTTTGCAACTAGGTCTTTTATAGAGTTAAATAGAAGAAACAAATGGATTGATTTTTTAAAATTATTTTTTCTTAATAATTATTCGTGCATTTTAGGGTCAGAACGGACAAAAATTTCAGCTTTAAAATTCCGTTTGTTGTTGTTGCTGCTGCTCCTCATATATTCATCCAAAATCGGCAACTTTAATCATCACAGCTATGATCCGTGTAAGTACGTCCTGCTGTGTTCTTTCATTGAATGTTCTTATTCAGTTATCATCTGGCACCTGACTGTTGAATGACACATTTTGCAAAGATAAGTTGTCTGCTCGGCCTCCGGTGCCTCGTGTCTTAATCGGAAGATGCTGGAAGTCCGAAGCCTGGAGAGGTACAGTGGCCGGTGAGCGTTCAGGTACCTTGGGGACCGGAGGCGGTGCAGCCAGTTGACTGATTTTTGGGTTTTGATTCACAACAAGGTTTTTGTTCTGTGGATCTTCTTTTATTTTTGACTCATTGGCTGCATGAAATACATGAAATACAAGAACTAGAGACAATTTATCATTTGAAATAAGTAAAACCATGGTGGTGATAAGACACGAGCTTAGAGGGGGTTCAGTGATAAAAGAACAGTACACCACTGACTTTCACATGTTCACATGACTTTCATCTTTCTGTTAAGAAGCCGAAGGCAGCAAATGGAACCCTGGATTTACATTTTGGGTCCTAAGAGAGTGAAAAGCCCCAAATGTATACAAATGCCCTCGTCCTTTAGCATACATCGTATCAAATTACCATCAAAAACCTTCCAAGACTGCAGCTGTGCTTAGGTGGAGCAGTTACCAACAAAGTTCATCTAGCAGTCAATCAACTTTTACTGGATCAACAAGTTTGCCTGACTTATTGTGAGCAGTCTTTGTCAGTGTTCATAAATGATTGGGTGTTGGCATGTATGCATAGCCGGGCTGCAACATTGCGTGTCGGTCCATTGTTGCCCTACTGACAGTGACCTGTGTTGGTAGGGGAGTCGACACAGGAGCAGGATGAGCCAAACTAATGCAAACATTTCTATTTCTTGAGTATTTGTTTGGCTTTTCTATTGTTTTCCTCATGGTGTCAGTAAAAATGTTCCCCCTTCAATTTTTGTTTGCATATGACACCTGTTGGTGTAACTTTAAGCACCAAGTTACTAGTTCTGTTTGAGATCTTGACGGCAGACACCATGTTAATTGAAATAACTGTGGGCACAAAAAGTTCTTAAAAAAAATCTTAAATCCTTGGGTTTATATGTTAATCCCTGTGGAGCACTTTGGTAAACTTTTATGTATTTGGACACGTGTTGAGAAAAAGTGAATTGTATTGTCTTGTCAATCACCTTAAAACAAAACTTCATTTCCTTTTATTCTCTTGTTGTAAAGACTATCACTTAGGCTAGAAATACTTAAATTAGGAGTTTGCTGTTGGTGGTCGGGTGCGTTGTGATATCAAGCACAACTGTGGTACACCTTTATTACACTGCAGATAAGAACCATTCATTGCATTTCACCTTTCCGTTTAAAAAAAAAAGAGCTACATCCAGTTTTGATTTTATTAGTTCTGTTTTTTGAAGATGGTGCGTTAAAGAGGAAGTTGACTACACCAACGTTAATAGTGTTAATCAGGTGGTGGTGGTGTGGTAAATTTCTTCTGGTGATATTTCAGATGTGCTGATGAAAAAGGAATCTTCGTAGACACCGACTTGGTTATGACAGATGTTTATTGGAGAGAGCAGTCAGGCTTCAATCGGACGCTGAAGCTTGTCCGAGGGAGGTTTCGTGGTCCCGATGGTGAAGATCTACGAAGTGCTTTGTTCGGTAGACCCTTATATATGGTCAAGTAAACGTATTCCTTTCTTGTGACCTCGTGACACAATATAAGCAACCAAATGGTATAGAGTCCAAGAGCCCAAGAGCCTGCGGACCCCTGTACTCCTTCACAGCAATTCCACTTAGGGAATAACAAGACATTAAATCACGAGCACAGAAAAGCATAGGTGACAGGACACAGATGGAACATGCTGAGATGGTGAAGATAAGATCTCCAACGCTAGGATCCTCAAAGGTCAAAAGTAAGGATCTGCTAGGGACAATACACATTCTTCAGACACTACAGTGGCAAATGAATTCGGCCCCAAATCATTGGTTTGTGGGTCATGATTCTAGTTTTGCATCTGACCACGGTTAAAGATCAATTTCGCAAAACTTTCCCAGTCCTGGTAAACGTCAGGTGGTGGGCAGGCCAAACCATGTGCCACCAGTTTCTGTGTGGGAGCGTTGCCAAAAACAAACTCAGGTCACTATTGTCTGAGTGACCTCTGGATGAGGTGTAACATTAATGCATAGCTGTTCTTCCTAGGGTCTTATGGAGGTGAAAACATATATCAGTCAACAATGTAACATTTTTACCATTGAGTGATTGGCTGGTTGGACATGACTGAGTATATTTACAAAGCTTTCAAGCTTTTTCTTTCTGGGCAAGTGCTGGGCAAGTGCAATTCACTGTTTTTCACTGAATGGGCCATTACAGGGGGTTCTGTTCACAGTTTCTTCCTGTTCACTTTTTTTTTTTCCTTTGTCACTGTGGCAAGCAGCTACATTTTGCTCTGGACTTCTTCAATAATGCATTTTGGATTGTCCTTCAAGGTTTAAATCTCACATAAAGTTGAACAACAGCCATTATTTAAATAAAAAAATCCTTTTAATGTATATTATATCCCCCTCCAAAAAACTGATAAAATAATAAAGTAAATCTAAAATCCTTCCTATTCCTGAAACACATTTATCTTAAACCATTAGAGAAGCTTCTGCTGGGGTAAGTCTCCATTGATATAGTGCCACAGAGGGTGGAAAACTCCAGTAAAACTCAGATCCTGACCAGAATAAAAACATACAACCTTGAATTCCCTCAAAATATGAACCTATAAATCCAGAAAGCGAACACATCTAGTGTATTTCAGCCAGTGCCTTTCGTCTCAGATACTTTTCCAGGCAGTAGATTGCGAACGGATCGATTTCGGTGTCAAACTTGTTGGCAAACAGATGGCGATGTTCAAGGACCCACCAAAGGTCTCCCACGCCGTATACGCAAATCCCCCTAACATGTCTGCCTTCACATCGGGGGTACACGGCATCCCGTGAGTTGTCGACCCCTTCGTGTCCTGCCCACTTCACCAGTCTGGCAATGGCGTTGAGGTCTGTCATGTCGAATTTGGCGTGCGGGCGCCTCGAACCAGGGACACCAGGCATGCGTTGAATGGTTGCCCAGAGGAACTCATCAGGACTGTAGGTGTCTTTGGCCCACTCGATCAGTACCTGCACCCGTTTGTCCTCCAACACGCTGCGGATGTAGCCCCGGCTGACCACTATGTAAGCATTTCCTGACAGAATAGGCAGGTCGAAGGGGGGAGGCTCTTTGATTCTTCCAGTACCCTGAAACAGTTGAGACAGAAAATGAATGTGATGTTTGAGCAGAAGCCCCAAATAAGATTGCAATTTGATGTGTCAAGATGGAAGAGACAAACACCTGAATTGTCCCATTGATCACCTCGTGAACCTTCGTCACCCTCCACTTCTTTCCCTCGGGCATTTTTTCAGATTCCATGCTGTTTTCGCCCTTTAGATAACGCAACAATTGTACCATCTCCCAGTTTGTTTTCAGCGGAAAATCCTGGCCACAAACGTTAAGAAAGTATTTCCATTTGGTGCTGGAGTTATAAAGATCAGCCATACAGTTAATGTCAGCTTGAACGCGGGACCAGCTGGCATAGACCACATCCACAGGCCGGCTGACGATGAAAACGTTGGGGAAGCAGGAGACAATGGCCCTGACGGCAGACTGATAGGAGGGCTTGGATTTTTTGTCCACATGAACACAGTAAATGTTTTGAGGAGCATAAATGGCCCTCAGAAGTCTCTCAAAGTTCTGCACCTAAAGTGTAAGCAAAAAAAATATTATCACCAACTTCTCTCATGCATCTCTCCAACAAAGCTTTAAAAGGCGTCAGCATTCAAACTGCAGATATTCTGACTCTATAACGTATGGCTCCTCCACCTTGTAAAACCCAGTAAAGACTTATTGGATTCCCATACTTTATGATGCACCACCATTGAGTAGGCCAGTGGAAATTCCTCTTCTTCTTTGCTCAGTGGGTATTGTAAATACTTCCTCATTATCTTGAAATTCCTGCAAATAAATAGAGAAATAAGATCAGGAATACGGTATATGGAAAGACTGATATTTCAAGCTGTGACAGACCTACAGTCCTGAGTTGCATTAACATAATATTCATCTGGGACCTGGATGGTCTTCTGGAAGTCACGCCTGATTGCCAGAATTTTGACCTTTTCGATTTCCTCCTGGTCTCGGAGCAGGATTGCCGAACAGTTGCACACCGCATCCATGTTAACGTCATCATCGGTGATTTCTAGCCAGCTGTAACTAAACATGTGGGTGGTTCTCCAGCTGGTTGTGTGTCTGAGGACCACGAGGATCCCCAGGGACGCGACCACAACAGTCAGCTTCAGCATCAGCTTCAGTTTGATGTATTTCAGGAGCCACATTTTTGTGACCTGGTCAGAAACACGCACAAAAGCATGAAACAAAAGTAGAATTTGCACAAACCTGTTGTGAACTATATGCAAAAAGAACTGGAGATTAGCTTTTGGTTTTTTTACGTGACATTCACACCACCTGTAGAAACTATGAAGACCCCTTCTTTTCTTTGTCCTATGTGGCTGTCGATTAACATCCCATTAACCTAAATTTCACGTGAATAAGAAACGTACAATAGACATGAGTGCTGATCAAATGTGAAAGGGAGCTCATCCCTTGACACTGCTCCGCACATTCTGTGAAGCAAGTCCTAAGTGTTGGAATTAAGTTAGTCCTGATGACTGAGCAAACCTGATGGTTTACAGAACTGGTGGCACTGGTGACACTGGTGTCAGTGGTTGGGGTGAGTTAAAGGAGAGCGTGTCATCGAACAATAGATTCTTATTAAAAGACAGAGCCTCAAACTGTGCTGTAGCATTGGAGCTCCACCAATATTTGAAAAACAGCGAAGCCAAATAGTGACCCGGATAAAAGAACAAGCCACCAGAAAAATGAGTAAAGTTGATGTATAGATCACGTCTGCTGTGCAAGCTCAAAAAAATGGTTTTAGCAAACAATTTGGTTCGTCCTCCTCATCTAAATACAGCCTCCCTACTCACCCCCCCTCCCTCTCCTATTCTGCAAGTGAACAGGTGAATTTATTAACTTCTTTCTCCCAAACTACCTGCTGCACCACACCCACCTCACAAGATAACATGTTTGCACTTGTGGCGACCGGCTCCAACACGTCCTCTTTTAAAAAACTATGAATACTAAATATTATTATTATAAAACTATATTAATGAGTGTGTGTGTGTGTGTGTGTGTGTGTGTGTGTGTGTGTGTGTGTGTGTGTGTGTGTGAGTGAGATAGAGAGAGTGAAAGTGATCTTTACTCAATTTGTATCACTTGTTGCCCCCCTCACAACATTTCTTTAGTTATCTATACATTATTATACAAACATGGGCAAACTGTTCATTATTCAAAGTAGAACTACAACTCAAGTAATACACAGTAGTTATAAGGCCACGTTTATATATCATCTATACACGTTTTTCTTATCATTTGTCTACTATCAGTGAGTTGAAGTTGACTCCTAGTGACTAAAGTACTTACTACCGATAGCGACGTAACACTGTGTAGCCTATAACAGGAAGCAAGTACTTTACTTTCAAGGTGTTTTCTTGTTTGGTTTTTCATATTCAAAATTTGATTGGCAAATATCAGTATTTGGAAATAAAATGTATTCTTCTATATAATATAGCCAAAACCATATAAATTAAATATAACAACAATCAAGTGTTTTTGGGTTTTGTGTAATTAGATTATTGAACACTCGGAATAATCTTTCATAACTAACTAAAATCAAAAGTTTTTTTAAAGTTTTTTTTTTAAAAGATATTTAGTAAACTATAAACTTGGGTCGGGAAAATATTTAGTCTGTTAAGTTGTCGACAATGTTTTGAGATATGATATCAGAACACCAATCAGTGTCTTGCACGAAGTGTTTGATTTGTATAAAGTTACACATCATCATATTGTAGTGTCCCCTTATGATTTGATCTAAACCTGATAAGGAGAATGGCACACCAGGGTTCACGCAGATTATGTGGATTGTATAGTCACAGGGAAGTTGGGTATTCTTTATTCTACTGAGCACACACACACCCATTTATACAACAGGATATTTGCGTTCTAGATTACATGAATCGAACTATCCATCAACATCAGACAGCAGCTTGCATTACAGAGTCATTTGTCTGTTTTTCCTGAAGCCACAAATTTGTCTTGAGCTGCACTGGCATTGATTTTACTTCCTGGTAGATGAGACTGGCTCATTTGTATTGAACAGCTGATTTTAAAGAGTTGGTTGTTCTCCTCATCTAAATACAGCCTCCCTACTCACCCCCCCTCCCTCTCCTATTCTGCAAGTGAACAGGTGAATTTATTAACTTCTTTCTCCCAAACTACCTGCTGCACCACACCCACCTCACAAGATAACATGTTTGCACTTGTGGCAACCGGCCCCAACACGTCCTCTTTTAAAAAACTATGAATTCTAAATGTTATTATTTATATAATATTATTATAAAACTATATTAATGAGTGTGCGTGTGTGTGTGTATAGAATTCAAAATTCATTCACCGTGGAATCAGTAACTATAAGAGGCTAGAATACTTTAACTCTTAAACTGCTATTGCTTAATATACACCGCTGAGAAAGTGCTCTTGTATTCAGGGATTTAACAAATGAATTAATGAGTTCATCTCAGAATTAAAATCAACAGTCAGACAGCAACAACAATTCACGAGCAATATTTTAATCACCTTCTCAAACGCAGCAGCTTCACAGATCAAGGAAATGAAGCATTTATAATTGGATAAGGCTCCGACCATGCCTTAAGAAGGAAAGGTTTCAAATACAATACAATATTCTAGTTCTTGATAGAATTATCAGCAAGTGTGATCAACTGTGTGTGTGTGTGTGTGTGTGTGTGTGTGTGTGTGTGTGTGTGTGTGTGTGTGTGTGTGTGAGTGAGATAGAGAGAGTAAAAGTGATCGTTACTCAATTTGTATCACTTGTTGCCCCCCTCACAACATTTCTTTAGTTATCTATACATTATTATACAAACATGGGCAAACTGTTCATTATTCAAAGTAGAACTACAACTCAAGTAATACACAGTAGTTATAAGGCCACGTTTATATATAATCTATACACATTTTTCTTTTCATTTGTCTACTATCAGTGAGTTGAAGTTGACTCCTAGTGACTAAAGTACTTAGTACCGATAGCGACGTAACACTGTGTAGCCTATAACAGGAAGCAAGTACTTTACTTTCAAGGTGTTTTCTTGTTTGGTTTTTCATATTCAAAATTTGATTGGCAAATATCAGTATTTGGAAATAAAATGTATTCTTCTATATAATATAGCCAAAACCATATAAATTAAATATAACAACAATCAAGTGTTTTTGGGTTTTGTGTAATTAGATTATTGAACACTCGGAATAATCTTTCATAACTAACTAAAATCAAAAGTTTTTTTAAAGTTTTTTTTTTAAAAGATATTTAGTAAACTATAAACTTGGGTCGGGAAAATATTTAGTCTGTTAAGTTGTCGACAATGTTTTGAGATATGATATCAGAACACCAATCAGTGTCTTGCACGAAGTGTTTGATTTGTATAAAGTTACACATCATCATATTGTAGTGTCCCCTTATGATTTGATCTAAACCTGATAAGGAGAATGGCACACCAGGGTTCACGCAGATTATGTGGATTGTATAGTCACAGGGAAGTTGGGTATTCTTTATTCTACTGAGCACACACACACCCATTTATACAACAGGATATTTGCGTTCTAGATTACATGAATCGAACTATCCATCAACATCAGACAGCAGCTTGCATTACAGAGTCATTTGTCTGTTTTTCCTGAAGCCACAAATTTGTCTTGAGCTGCACTGGCATTGATTTTACTTCCTGGTAGATGAGACTGGCTCATTTGTATTGAACAGCTGATTTTAAAGAGTTGGTTGTTCTCCTCATCTAAATACAGCCTCCCTACTCACCCCCCCTCCCTCTCCTATTCTGCAAGTGAACAGGTGAATTTATTAACTTCTTTCTCCCAAACTACCTGCTGCACCACACCCACCTCACAAGATAACATGTTTGCACTTGTGGCGACCGGCCCCAACACGTCCTCTTTTAAAAAACTATGAATTCTAAATGTTATTATTTATATAATATTATTATAAAACTATATTAATGAGTGTGCGTGTGTGTGTGTATAGAATTCAAAATTCATTCACCGTGGAATCAGTAACTATAAGAGGCTAGAATACTTTAACTCTTAAACTGCTATTGCTTAATATACACCGCTGAGAAAGTGCTCTTGTATTCAGGGATTTAACAAATGAATTAATGAGTTCATCTCAGAATTAAAATCAACAGTCAGACAGCAACAACAATTCACGAGCAATATTTTAATCACCTTCTCAAACGCAGCAGCTTCACAGATCAAGGAAATGAAGCATTTATAATTGGATAAGGCTCCGACCATGCCTTAAGAAGGAAAGGTTTCAAATACAATACAATATTCTAGTTCTTGATAGAATTATCAGCAAGTGTGATCAACTGTGTGTGTGTGTGTGTGTGTGTGGTGTGTGTGTGTGTGTGTGTGTGTGTGTGTGTGTGTGAGTGAGATAGAGAGAGTGAAAGTGATCTTTACTCAATTTGTATCACTTGTTGCCCCCCTCACAACATTTCTTTAGTTATCTATACATTATTATACAAACATGGGCAAACTGTTCATTATTCAAAGTAGAACTACAACTCAAGTAATACACAGTAGTTATAAGGCCACGTTTATATATCATCTATACACATTTTTGACTAAAGTACTTGGTACCGATAGCGACGTAACACTGTGTAGCCTATAACAGGAAGCAAGTACTTTACTTTCAAGGTGTTTTCTTGTTTGGTTTTTCATATACAATATTTGATTGGCAAATATCAGCATTTGGAAATAAAATGTATTCTTCTACATACTTTAGCCAAAACCACATAAATTAAATATAACAATAATCAATTGGTTTTTTTGTTTTTTTTTAACATGTGTAATTAGATTATTGAACACTTGGAATAATCTTTCATGTATTTTTAAAGTTGAATAATCTTTTATAACTAACCAAAATCAAAAATATTTTTTAAGTTCGTTTTTTTTTAAAAAAGTATAAACGTGAACTGAGCAAACATGTGCCTGAGTTGCTTCCTACCTTTGCCTGTATCCGCAGAAGACACTTTTAGAAGACTACAATTGAGACACCTTCCGTGCATATATTCCTCGGCACAAACCCCCTCCTAACAGCAGGAATTCTTTCAAAATAATAGCACGTTGAATTGTTTGTCGCATGAGGTATTAAAGAACGTTCACATGTCTTTTACAGGTATTACACAATGTGATGATCTTCAGCCCATTAGGTGTTGGTTTCAAACTTTTAAAAACTCTCAGCATAGACTATACTTTATATTAAATCTAATACTGATAATACGAAAGAATGAGTGAATGTCGGCCACCTTGTGGCATGCTCAGGTAAAATTAGACAGACGTTCCCCAGTTTTCTCTGCTCAGTATCAACATAGATTTATAGGGGTGACATTAGTCACAGCATATAGTGGCTTTCAGAAGTAGTTTTTTTTTGTTCACTTGAATCAAAATATTACTTTTTATTTCACATACACCCTGTAATATGAATATTTAAATATGCCGATAAAACAGCACTGTAGACTGTTACCATGCATAAATCATCATCCTGCAATATCAAGGTTTTCGTGGAAAGATTCTAATTTAGTGTCATTCATGTTCTATAATTTTGATTAACTTAAAAACGAGGAAAAAATGATTATTGGCGAACGGGCGACTGACCGCGTCCTTTTTACGGCACGTAAAAGCAACACGTGATGCTTTTTGGTCACGTGATCAGTGACGTTAGAAACATTTACGGACGTGGTTGTGTGTAACACATGCATCCACCGGCATTCAATTTTTTTTTTTTTTAACCATAGTGACCCAGAGGACGTCATTTATTATTTTAGAACTATCATTATTCGCTTAACATTCAACTTCTCTGGATAAATCTCACAGGAAGGTGGGATCTTTCATGCCGCTAACAGTCGCTAGCTTAAAACTAGCATACAATTAGCTGAAGACATTATGTCATTGCTACCCGGGGAATATTGGGAAACTTTTAACTCGGGCATTTAGTCTGGACGTTGACGCTACAAGAGATCAGGACGCTTTGGGAATAAAACCTTCTGTGTTAGCTGCCATAGAAGTGTTAGCCGCCGGGGAGCGGTTGGTTAATCAGCTAGTTTGACTTCCTGGTATCCTTTCGAGGTCGTTCTGCCATCCATCTAATACTAATAGGCAGCGTTACTGTGTGGCCGATATGAAGAGTCTCCCATACTTTTGTCGGGGAGAAGTGATTAGAGGCTTCGGGAGAGGAAGCAAAGAACTGGGAATTCCTACAGGTGAGTTTATGAGGGCTTAACAAAGCATTGCGTAATATCTCCAGCCCTTATATACAGTGGTGGTCAAAAGTTTACATACACTTGTAAAGAACATAATGTCATGGCTGTCTTGAGTTTCCAGTTATTTCTACAACTCTGATTTTTCTCTGATATAGTGATTGGAACAGATCATTCTTTGTCACAAAAAACATTCATGAAGTTTGGTTCTTTTATGATTTTATTATGGGTAAACTGAAAGTGTGACCAAATCTGCTGGGTCAAAAATATACATACAGCAACATGAATGAGCAATTTTGGAGACTTAGAAAGTTGTGTCAATGACATGAGCTTCATAGCATGGCCTCTTAACTTCTTGTGAGTGGTCATGAGCGACTACAGCTGGTGACTTCTCTGAGGCCATTTAAAAAGGGCTCATTGGATAAAAACACCCACAAACGCTACAATGGGAAAGTCAAAGGAGCTCAGCACAGATCTGAAAAAGAGAATCATTGACTTGAACAAGTCAGGAAAGTCACTTGGAGCCATTTCAAAGCAGCTGCAGGTTCCAAGAGCGCAAGTGCAAAACAATTGTTTGGAAGTATAAAGTGCATGGCGCTGTTTTGTCACTGCCACGATCAGGAAGAAAATGCAAGCTGTCACCTGCTGCTGAGAGAAAACTGGTCAGGAGGGTGAAGAGTCAACCCAGGAGCACCAAAAAGCACATCTGCCAAAAATTAGAAGCTGCTGGAACACAGGTGTCAGTGTCCACAGTCAAGCGTGCTTTGCATCGCCATGGACCGAGAGGCTGCCATGCAAGAAGGAAGCCCTTGCTCCAAAAGCGGCACCTTAAGGCTCGACTAAAGTTTGCTGCTGATCACATGGACAAAGATAAGACCTTCTGGAGGAAAGTTCTGTGGTCAGATGAAACAAAAATTGAGCTGTTTGGCCACAATGCCCAGCAATATGTTTGGAGGAGAAAAGGTGAGGCCTTTAACCCCAAGAACACCATGCCTACCATCAAGCACGGTGGTGGTAGTATTATGCTGTGGGCCTGTTTTGCTGCCAATGGAACTGGTGCTTTACAGAGAGTCAATGGGACAATGAAGAAGGAGGATTACCTTCAAATTATTCAAGAAAACCTAAAGTCCTCAGCCCGAAGGTTGGGTCTTGGGCGCAGTTGGGTGTTCCAACAGGACAATGACCCCAAACACACATCAAAAGTGGTAATGGAATGGCTAAATCAGGCTAGAATTAAGGTTTTAGAATGGCCTTCCCAAAGTCCTGACTTAAATGACATTATGTTCTTTACAAGTGTATGTAAACCTTTGACCACCACTGTACATCGTGTGGCGGACTTAGGACGCATTAGGTTAAATGAAGTGTTTATAGCTAGAGTATACAGTATATTTTGTGTTGTAATTTCAGCCTTCCCCTATCGTGTGTATCACCACGTTTTAAATCATGTGAATGAACTGAAATGAAGCAACATCCACGCTGTTAGTGGACAGATGTTATGTGTTCAGGGTTTCCAGGAAGAAGATGATGTGTAAATAAGAGGCCCTGGTGCTCAGATATCAGATGTGTTGCAATATATGAACCTTTGACGCACAGGAAGAAGCATTTGCTCTAGTCAAGGTTACACATTGACAGCTTTTACGATTGTAGCTGAAGTAATGGTGAATGTCAAATATCACATTTCATTTCATTTCTGTAATCATTCCCCCTTCCCGTGTCCCTTCTCCAGCCAACTTCCCAGACTCGGTGGTGGACAATCTTCCAGCCGACATCAGCACTGGGATCTACTATGGCTGGGCGAGCCTCGGTAATGGGGACGTGTACAAAATGGTGATGAGCATTGGCTGGAACCCTTACTACAAGAACACCAAGAAATCCATGGTGAGCAGCAGAGCGTGTCAATTTACTAAATGGGAGAGAAAAGAAGTGCACATTGTAGTTTAGTTAAATTTACACATGTCACATGGTCCAAATAAATGGTGGCGCTCTTGGGATCTAGAGCAGCTGAATAGGCTCTCTTTCTTCACATGAGAAGTTTAGTACATTAGAATGTATGATGACACTGGTTTTTGTCTGTAGGAGACCCATGTGATTCACACATTCAAAGAGGACTTTTATGGGGAAATTCTCAGTGTTGTCATGGTGGGTTACATCCGTCCCGAGAGAAGCTACGACTCACTCGGTAAGATGCTCATTTCTGTCCGTCCATATGACGTTATTGTGATTCAGGGAGTGGACTCCCAGTTTTCTGCCCGTCATGACCACATGAGACCAGAGTAATCACTCTGCTGCGTCTCTCCACACGCTCTGTGGTAGTGCAAGCAGCCAGGAGAGATTTGGGGAAACGACCTCTGTGATTCGATAGTAACACTAGGGTAAAGATTCCAGACATTTAGTGTTTAGGCGTTCCACACGTGCAGTTCACATTATTGAGAAACCAATATTCAGAGTTTTCAGTCTGCTTGACCTTGTGTTCACACACACTGTGCATCTGCCCAATGGGAGGCGTGTGAACGGTGTGTGCTCTGGCTGCGTGTGCGGAGCATAATCCAAATTTCCTCAGCTTCTTTAGAAAGGCCAGTCTCTGTTGAGCCTTCTTGCCGTGCGGTGAGTCCAGGTGAGATTAGGGTTCTCCACCCCCCCACACCTGAATGTCATCAGGTGCCATCGTGCTCTGGTCTTTTCCTTCAGCCATTAGTCTTTCTCGTGTTCTTCTCGGCATTTAAGCAGAGATTATTATCCCAGTATGCAGATCACAGGGGGACAAGTGTGCACAGGACGGACTCTTGTCTTTTTTATTTTTTTGATTTTGTTGAGTCTTCTGCAAACTTTGTGTGTTCTCACTCACTTATTTCTGACCCTTTTCTCACTTTTCACGCTTGTGTTTTCCTTTGCAAAGACGCCCTTGTCACGGCCATCAACGACGACATCGAGGAGGCCAAGGTCAAGCTGGACCACCCAGAGCACCTCAAATTCAAAGAAGACAACTTTTTCACCAGTGGCCCCAGTTTATCTTCAGCTCCGCCCTCCACCACCTCAACAGTATCACAGACTATAATGAACGGTCACTGACTGCTGGCTTCAGAACGTGTGTATATATGTCCTTATTCAAATGCACAACCTCCTCCTCAGACAAGCATGTTGCTGCTTTGACCCATCGTGGACATTGTCATCAGTCCGCCGTGTTTGGAATATATTTCTTTGAGCGGTCTGTGGTCAAAAGGCTTAACACATTCTGGAACGCAGGATAAGTTCCTCACATTAACTCTACTTCATAATTTGCCTTTGTACACGTTGCTTCGAGTAAATATTTTTATGGAACCTGTTGGTTTGTCGTCTCAAGATAACGTACCCACTGATATAGATTTTTGATGTGGACGACATTACCTGTGCATAAAGCTTAAGATGTTTATTGAAGTTTAAGGCTGAAGCTGAAACAGCGGTCCAGTCTTTCCTGTTTTGAGAGATCTGGGGAATAACTAAACTCAAACATTGGTTTCAGGGTTAGTTGACTTTATGCAACAATAAATCAGAAATCATTGGGTCAATGAAAGTTTAAGTGTCCTTGCGTTCCTGTTTTATTCCTCTGCTGCTTTGATGTGATACAAGCACTTATTTGGACTGTCCCGCTGTACTATGTCATTTATGTGATAATACCACACGTATAAAGTCGTCAGAGGTTTGAAGGCAGCGTCAATAAATCCTATATCTTTATTGAAGTGCTATTGTTTTAGTTCTCATTCTTGGTTTGAAATTAATTGGAAAAGAACGTTGGGACGTACACATCTTCCACGGTGACACGCTGCAAACCAACACTGATATTTTCTTTAAATAAATATTATCAGGCCTCATTTATTTCAAATTGGACCTCCAATCAAGGCTGGGCTCAATCATTCTACAATTTCATGAAGTAAATCGCTGTAAAGGTGTTTTGAAAATACATTTTTAAAAATCATTTGTAGGAGTAACTTTCATCATCATAGTCCAGCTCAATCTCCTCTTCATCCGTTAAAAGTCCGTACTTGAACTTCCTGTAGACTGTCCCATCATTCGACATGTACACGATGTCCACGTCCTCCTCATCATCCTCGCACTCCACGACCCGGTCTCTGTAGTCCCCAGAGAAGGAGGAGGAGGAGGTGTCGGGTTTGGAAGCAGCCTGGCCATTAGACTCCACCTTCTTGTAGCCTCCGGCTTTGGGTCTGGGCGCGATGGCGAGCGATCTGGCCCGAATGCTGAGGAAGATGAAAACCCCAAAGCCCACCGAGAGGCTCAACAGAACGCAGATGGTGGCGACCCGCTTGGCGGCGCTGCCTTGAGCCTCCAAATCTTCAATCGGGTCAAAAACAAAGTTGACCCCCAGGATGCATTCATCTGAAAAACAGGTGAGATATGTGATGAGCCACGTCTTCAGAGCCTGGAGGGCATCAGCGGGCCGCCTGCTCGCCCACCTAACGCTGCCGAGCAGTTGCAGCACTCCCGGGAGATGGCTCTGTCGCCGTGGCGCATGTCATTTCCACAGCAGCTGAGGCAGCGTCCGTCATCAGACAGTAGCTGCAGCGCCGGGCACACGTTGCAGTTCCACGCACCGGGACCTCTGCAGTCGAGGCAGGACGGGTGGCATGCGGCGCAGGTCGGCTCGGGGGACTGGGGGCCCTGCGGCGAGAGGAGAGAGAGTTCATCTGATGGGCCCCTGAAGTGTGGGGAGGGTGAAGCAACACACGAGCTGTTTGTCACCTGTGGGATGGGATAGTAACCAGTCAGACACGGGGAGTTGCAGATGCCGCTGGAGTATGTGAAGCCGTCAAAACAGGACTGACAGAAAAGGGCGCCCTCATCTGGACGGACGGAGAATTACACAACCCATTTTATTTGGTCCTTCATGTGTATTTAAAGTGTTCTACTCTCATATATCTATTTAATTTCATCCTTTTATTTTTTTTCTTCTTTACTCAGTGTCTAATTCTGTTGGGATATTTTTTTTCTTCTTTACTCAGTGTCTAATTCTGTTGGGATTCGTGCTCATCGTGATGGGTTGTCTTTACCGCTGCAGGTCTTGCAGGTCGGGTGACATTTGTGACAAGTCCTGGACCTCTCTACCAGAAAGAAACCAGTGGGGCAGCTCTGCAGACATTGGCCCCGCTTCTTCACCAGGACAAAATCCTTCCGGCAGCTCAGGCACTTCTTGTTGCCGCGACCCCAACACTGGTTACAGGAGGGGTCGCACGTCTCACAAACCATGGTGATGGTGTTGCCAAAGTGACTGAAACGAGGAGAGGAAGATTAGCGAGAATAGATGGGGAGACGTTGAGCGTCCCTGTGCTCCGCGGACCTTTCCGAACAATGCTCGACACAGCTGGACCCCTGTCTGAAGAATCCAGATTTACAGGTGACACACTTCACGCTGTGACGGCCGGTGCAGGACTGACAGCTGAAGTGACAGCGCTCGCACTCTCGTTCGTCCCTGTCCACGCTGTAGTAGCCCACAGGACAGCTCAGCACACAGGTGCTGTCTGAGGGAAACAGCAACAGGAAACAGGAACCTAACTGTGTTAACTAGCATGGCTACATTTCAAACTCTGCTTTTTAAAAGAAAAAAAACATACTCAGGAGGAAACTGGGCTTGTTACAGCTCAGGCACTGGTTTTCAGCTGGTCCTGAACAACGATGACAGGTCTTGTGACACTGGTGGCACTGACCATCCTGGTCCATGTATGACGTCAGGTCGCACTGGTTTAACCACACGCAGTGTCCGCTGGCGTCTCTTTGCTTGTTGGCGTCACAGCTGAGGCAGGAGGAGGGTCCGTGTCCAGAGCAGGTCAGACACGACCTGTCACAGTCTAGGAAAACCAAGACATGTCAGAGTTCCTCTTTATTCCTTTTGCACCAGTAAACATCAACCAGTGGAGGTGCACATTCCCCACCTCTGCATTCGTTGGTGGTCTTGTCATGGTAAGTGTTGCTGTGGCACTGGGACAAGCACTCTCCGTTGTAACGGACGGCTCGCGGGTTGCGACACACGTCGCAGTCGTCAGAGCCCGGGCCGTCGCACGAGGCGCAATCAGAGTGGCAGCGCACGCACTCCTGCTGCTGCTGGCTGGCAAAGTACCCGTCAGGACAGTCGTCCACACACTGACCAGCCTGGAGGAAGTAGAACTGGTCGCAGTCTGGGCGAGAGAAAAGGTGGTTAAGGTCCACTGATGATCTCACGTCTCACACCGACTACTGAGAAACAGTGCAGGAAACAGTGCAGCTCAGGTTGGGCTCCCAAAAACAAAAAGAGACAAATCAGTGGCAGCTTCGATCCATGGTGCTGTTCTTAACTACACCCACATGCTAGGGTAAAGCTGTGTGATGATAACAATGGGTTTGTCTGTTTGAAGGTTGTGGTTTCCATCTTTTCTCCTCATCTTTTATTTTAAATAAGCCATTTTAAGCCAGTATTATATGTAATGCACTTCTCCATTTATCCAGCTAACCTGTTCTACCGACTCTACCTCCTTCACCACCCTCACCTGTACAGAGGCCATCTTGGGTGCAGGTGGTGCAGTGAGCCGGGCAGCGGTGGCATTCTCCCTCTGAGGGATAATACCCTTTCAGACACTGTGATCTGCAGGAGTTGTCCTGCAGCAGGTACTGCTGCTCACAGCTCAGACAGTGAGAGGAATCCCCCTGACAGGACGCACACTCAGGGGAACACGGCTTACATAGTCCACCTTCAGGAAACCCTCTGAAATATGAAAACATTAGCGGGAGCTGCTGCTGACGTGCAATCACGGTGCGCCGGGATGGGATGAAAAGTGTTGCACCTCTGACAAGCCTCCACACATGCCCCGTTGTCCAAGTAGAGGCCGCTGCGACAGTGCTGGCACTGCTGGTCGGTCTGACACACAACACAGCCCTGGGAACATTCTGCACAGCGGGCAGACGTCTTATTGGCAAAGGTAGCAGAGGGACAGTGAGCTGTGCAGCTCTGCTGGGCAGTCAAAAAAAGACCTGAAGACAGAAACACAAACACACTTAACATTTTAGTGAGAGAGTGAGCGACACAACCGTGCAATTGAGACCAATGTGAGTAAAATACTCCTTTACAGTCCTCAACTAGCTAGCTCAAGCGCTTCTACCAACTAACAGTGCAGAGCTATGGAGAGGGAGGGAAGAGGGATATAAAGAGGAGAGGAGAGAGGCGGTGAGAGGGGATAGGAGGACAAAGATAAGTGCTGGTCAGGAAAAGCAGGAGCTCAGTTTTTGAAAGGTTAAGTTGGAGGTGGCAGTCCTGCATTTAGGCAGATATGTCCAGGAGACAGTTTGAGATCTTGTCTATGACTGAAGGCTCATCCAGGGGAGACAACAGGTACAGCTGGGCTGCGTCTGCATAGCAGTGGCATGAAGAACCATGAGAGGGGAAGACCGTCCTCAGCGAGGTCCTGTCAAGAGCAGCGGCCCTAGCACTGGTCCTCGGAGGACCGACAGCTGACCTTGCCACAGGGTGAACGAACACCCAGAGCGGTAAGATTCAACCCAGGAAAGAGCCAGAAGCATGACTGCAGTTTATGCAGAAAAAACAGAAAAAACTCCTCTTTCTGAAGGTCCCATCTTTACCTGCATCACAGCTGCTGCAGTTCTCCTTAAATGCACCAAAGCAAGTCTTACAGGAAGGGTGGCACGGCTCACAGTCCCCCTGAACTACACAGGACAAAACAAATCACACATCCAGGCAAACCCAGTTAGAGACAACATGGCTAATGTCGTTGTGCAAGCACGCGCACACGTGTGCGCTTATTGGGAACAGCGTCATTCCGTACATTTGCTAAAACACCCGCAAAACAAAGTGTTCACCGAGGCTTTGTGACCTACCGGCGGGGAAGTGCTTCTCAGGACACAGGGTCAATTGTCGTTGATCTAGGCACTCCCCATCCTTCAGCTTTAACCCGTCCCTGCAGGAGTCGCAGTCTTCGTATCGTGGCCCTCCGCAGGCGCGACAGGAGGCGTGACAGGGCTCACAGTCCCGGCTCTCCTGGTCCGCGAAGAATCCCTCACCGCAGTCTTCCACGCAATCTCCATCTGGACGCGCACACCCTGAGGTCATTTACCGTCTCACACGCATTGGGAAGAGCACAGAGAAGAAAGGGCCCCGATTACCCAGAGCATAGAAGCCGTCTTCACACCAGTAGCACTGGGACGGGTCACAGGTCACACATTTAACATCTTCACAGGGAGCGCACGTCATGGTGGTGTCCACACTGTAGGTCCGGTCAGGACACGATCGGTGGCAGTCTGTGCCAAACCTGACAGACAGACAGACAGACGGAGGGACGGACGGACAGACAGATGGAGGGATGGACGGGCAGACAGATGGATGGATGGTGTCAGCATGACAGCAGAACTTTGGGGGACGGTCTGTTTATGAAGGAGACTCACTGGTAAAAATCCTTTTCACATGTCAGGCAAACTGTTCTCCTCGAATCGTCCGGTGACTCTTCTGCGGTGAAGACCAGACAATAAAATCATGAAGAGAATGAGCAGAAATACCTCCAGACCAGCCTCAGTTTTTGTTGTTTCGTCTTCTGATCTAATCGTGTCCCGTCAGGAGCAGTGAATGAACAAAGGACTAAAGGCGTGGAATAAAGGTACTATTACAGTGCTATTTGACTTCAATAAAACAAATAAATTAATAAAAATAATAAGGTATGGAAAATCACTTTTCACATAGCCAAAACTGTGGTTTCCTAGGTGACCAACAGGGGGCACTGTGTCACCACTCAATGGACATCTTTGTGTGTGTGTGTGTGTGTGTGTGGTGTGTGTGTGTGTGTGTGTGTGTGTGTGTGTGTGTTGTGTGTGTGTGTGTTTGTTTGGGGGGGTATTATACCAGTGTCAATACTATCAGATATATTTACACTACAAAAACGTTATTCTTGTGTCATAATTAATTCACATCATTGAAAACCATTAAAAATGGATGCTGATCAATGTCGCTGAGGTCATCTTTTAGTGGAACACTGTCCAAGGACGGCAAAGCCAAGCGGGAAGTGTGTGTGTGTGTGTGTGGGGGGGGGCTAAAAGGGAAGGATTAGAAATGAAGGAAGAGATCAAGGTAAAGGAGATTTAAAAAAGAGATGGAAATAACCACTGAAAGGACCTTCTGCAGATTTTCCCCAGGGATATTTTGAAGCAAGAAAATTCTCTATCGAGGCCCCCCCTCCCTCCTTCAGGTTGCTTCCTGCGCCCACAACTTAACACTGCACTGGTTTGCACTTCAATGCAGCCAACAAGCCTCTACCTGTGAAAGCAATTACTCACAGATGGGGGGGAAGGGGGGATACTGGGAGAAAGGAGTGGTGGGAGGGACAGAAGAGCTGAAAAATCATAGCTCTAGGCTGTGCCTGTATGGAGGGAGAAAATAGTGCCCGCATAAATATTAACTGAAACTGGAAGGGAAGAGATGAGGGATTTCCACAGAATTCAAACCGGCATAGGTGTCCTGAGGCGTGCACTTGTGGAATGTGCCGGCAGTGACCGACCAACGCAGCTCTGGTGGGACGACTATATCGACTATATTTGTGCTCCACGATGGAACACAGACAAAACATCTGGTGTTGAAAAGTGCACAAAATGAAGTCTCAACGATGCGGCGGAACCATTACATTTAACTAAATTACGTTGGCGGGAGTAAAGGCACGGGTTCCCCCTGAGAAAGGACCCGAGAACATCGCTGCTGAGCGCCAGACGAGGCCAAATTTTAGTGCCGCCCCACCGCAGAGAGAGAAAAAAAAAAGAGAGGGCTTATTTAGCCACACGCTGCTCACCGTTTTGGTTAATCACACAGGGCAGGAGCATATCTGCACACACAGAGACCAGGAACGGGCATAGAACTGGGCAGAAGCCCGCCCTCCATTGGCGAGGGAGGGATACTTTGGGACAGAGTGAGAGCTGCTGCGTCTTATCGAACACAGTCAGAAAGACGCTCAATTAAAGACGTGCAAGAGGCAAGGCTGACATAAATGTGTCAGATCTCCGATCTGCTCACAGGCGTGCTGGGCTTGCAGAGCAACGATTAGAGGTAGCAGGTGGGTGGGGGCGAGGCTCGGGGGTGGGGGGCAGGATGTGGTGATGACGTAATAACAGCTGTCTGCACCTCGGACTTTATAAGTACTTTCTAAGGATGCGAGGAATCATCTCAGGTGAGGGAATTGAGAGTTCACGCCTCTGAAGAAAGTGTCTCGGTGATCGTGGTCGCGGGACAGAGGAAAAGATCTGCCGCCTGTAACGTGGTGGGCGTGTCCTCCCAGAGGAGGACGCAGCAAAGAGCAGAGAGGGGCAGCAAGGTCCACACAGAAACAACCACAGCCTCATTTTCTGGTCACATGGTTGACCTCTTGACCTCTGATGGGCAACACCAAGGAGCACTTGGAAGGGATGCAAGTGCCTGTGCACATCAGGCGACATTTACCAGTTCAGCTGTTAATAAAATGTGACTCATTTTGTCAAGCACGGATGAGGTTATGGTAGCGGCGGCGGATAGCCCTCCAGCCCGCTTGGTGTTACGCTGCGGTTTCTTTGACGATGAAGGCGAACGGAGCAGGAAGAGACGAAGTGAACGGAGGGAAAGGTGATCTGCTCACTCTGTTTGCATTGCTGGCAGCCTTCATCACAGTGGAGGCAGTCCACCTCACCGGCGTCCACCACCTCGCCTGGCGAAATAGGCAAACAAGCAGAGAAAAACAGGTAGGTTACGGAGCTTTGCGTTGGAACGCCAACTCCTAAATCCCTCATTTTTGTGATAACTGAAACAAAAGTGAACCCAGAGCTTTTCCCCAAATGCTGCTGGAGGTGATTGTGCAGCGCGCTGAGACCTGCTCGCCTCAGATGTTTGTCTTCAAGGACACTTACAGGAGTGTCACAACTCGGCCTTGTAACACTGCGGAACATTTTCAAATCTTAAAATCCCAATGCTGCAAAATAGTGACAGTGCATTTTAAAAAAATAAAAAAAAAGGAACTCAACAGTCGTGAATCCGTGCTGTTACTAGTCTGACTATGGTGAAGGGGTGAATTCACCAGCGCGCGTGGGGCTGGTTCAGGGTTTCGGAGGTGGGTCATGTCTCTCACCCTCGCTGCACACCAGAGGGACGCACTGGTCGTCTCTCAGTTTGTGTCCCGGGCTGCAGCTCAGGCACCGGTCTGCCGCCGCACAGGCGCCACAGTCAGCAGGACAGGGGTCGCAGCTTTTTCCCGCGGAGTGGAAGAATCCTTCTGGACAGACATCCCGACACTGACCCTGGAACAGGTATCGGGCCACCCCAAATTTATCTGAACATGAGAAATGAAAGACAGGACAAGATGCACACATCAGGCCTATGGGAGGGCGACACTCAACCCACACGTTTGCACGGGCAGCGTGATGTATGCAGGGACACGCTTACAACCCCACCCTGCTTCATCAGCTCCTCCACGATCGCACATCTTTGATTATCCCTTAATCTCATCACCCGCACACGGCGAAATCATGAGGAAAGCTCAGCGGGGAGAAATGGTCTGCTGTCGGACGCATCAGTACACGTTTGTGTGTGTGTGTATGTGTGTGTGTGTGTGTGTGAGGGAGACAGAGAGAGAGAGAGAGAGGGAGAGGGAGAGAGCGAGAGAGAGCATTCACAGCCGACCAGCTCAGGTGGGGGCAATTGTTGTTTGAGAGAAATGATACAGAAACTCTGTGGTATCATTGTTGGGTCTCATTATGTCTTATGCTGTGTCTCATTGAGAGACAGAGACGGGGACAGAGTGTATGAAAAGGAAAAATGAAATCTAGCATTAATCCTCTCACTGGTTGTGTGTTGTCGTCTAGTGTGTGTGTGTGTGGTGTGTGTGTGTGTGGTGTGTGTGTGTGTGAGGGAGACAGAGAGAGAGAGAGAGAGAGAGAGGGAGAGGGAGAGAGAGAGAGCATTCATAGCCGACCAGCCCAGGTGGGGGCAATTGTTGTTTGAGAGAAATGATACAGAAACTCTGTGGTATCATTGTTGGGTCTCATTATGTCTTATGCTGTGTCTCATTGAGAGACAGAGATGGGGACAGAGTGTATGAAAAGGAAAAATGAAATCTAGCATTAATCCTCTCACTGGTTGTGTGTTGTCGTCTAGTGTGTGTGTGTGTGTGTGTGTGTGGTGTGTGTGTGTGTGTGTGGTGTGTGTGTGTGTGAGGCTCATCAGAGTAACAGGGCCATGCTGACAGCCACATTATTACCTGACACTGTGATAAACACAGTTATTAATAACAGCAATCACCAGCCCGCCGCTGCCTCGGCTCCAGCCCAATAATGAGGACGTTTGTTGAAAACAATCGCTGTTCATCACGCCGATTGTTTCCACACAGGGTTGGCTGGAGCGGGCTGTGTTGGCAGGCGAGGTTTCATCTTCACAGGGTCTTCTTGAGAAGCATCTTTCACCCCCCCACCCCAAAAAAAAGAATTGCTAAAAACCAAAAAGAAAGCCACTATGCTGATTCTGACTATTCCCTGAAATAAGATGTAAAAGATCATCAAACTGTCATTTGGAAGAAAAAAAGATAATAATCAATATTTGCACAGGGGTCTCTTGCAGGAGGAGACAAACAGCCGGATTTCCCTTAAACGCATCCATCAGTCTGAATCAGCACTTTAATTAGCCCGGTTTTATTCCAGAGGATTAATAGGTTGAGTTTGGCACTAATGAGCTTCGGTTTGATCCATGTGACGTTGGGAAAAAGCTTGATTTCACTTGACTCCTGCGTGCAGGTGGATAGAGGTTCTATTAATCCAGCACGCTGAGCGGAAGCAGGACTTCCAGAACCGAGACCGGGCTGGTTATAGAAGGTGGGTGAGAACAAATGTGCTAAAAGAAAATAAATAAAAATAAAGCACACGATTCTGCTCATTAGTGCAGCAGTGTTTACTCCAAACGACCCGATCGTGAATCTTTAGTTTACTGGAAATATGAGAATCTGAATGGAATAATTAGCCAAATGTTGCTAAAGAATTAAAAACTTTCTGTGGATCTGACTTTCAGCCCGGCGCCTGCGCCCCTGGTCACCTGTGTCACAGCTGGTGCAGTTGTCGGGGCCGTCGTCGGTGCACTCCTGACAGGTGTGGTGGCAGAAGGAGCACTGGTTCCCCTCTGCGAAACGCCCCCTCTGACACCGGACGCCACAGCGGCCCTCGTCGAAGAACCTGCAGGTTTGAGGGGCGGGGTTCGAAATAAATACAGGAAATGGACGTGCGTGTTTGGAGTGCAGGTGCCGGTGCGTCACCATGATGTTGCGCAGCTGGTGCAGTCCTCTCTTTCCGGGCCCGTGCACTGCAGACACGTGATGTCACACAGGTGGCAAGTTCCATGCGGACTCAAGTACTCTCCTGCAGATGGTGAGAAGACAAGAGCGCCCTTAAATCATCTACGACCATTTCAAACGAAATGCCACGTCCTGCAGGCCAGAACAGCATGAGCAGGTTCTACTGTCAATTCCTTTTCAAACTAGCCTGTTAGCACGCGTTCCGTAGGCCCAATTTGTGGTTTAAGTGATGTCCTGATACCCCCACCTCCCCTTTTTAAAATGATTTCAGCTACTTGGTTCTGCACCAGTTAGTCAGTGTTTCCTCACCTGTGTTGTTTAGGTCGCTGTGTAGTCCTGCACTGGTAACTGAACCTGGAGTTTTATTCTAACATTTGCCTTTGAACCCCCCCCCCCCCCCCCCCCCACACACACACACACACACACACACACACACACACACACACACCATCTGGGAACCTCCTGGAAAATAAAACCACCCCATTTATTGTAGACAGCAGAGATGCTGCGGCTGCCCTCAGCATGAATTTAATAACACTGAAGGTTGACACCTGCCTTCACCCAGACTCCTGCACCCTCCACGCTTGCACGTGTGCACGAGGGTTTGACAGGTCAGGAGGTTTTTGTGGTGGGAGCGAAGAAATTGTTTTTCAATTTCTGCGATTCTAAAAAAAAAAAAAGAAAGAAAACGGCAGCAGTCGGCTGTGGTGACTGCCAACGTCACAGCGAACCATCGCCCAACAACATGCAGCGGTACAAAAACCACACTAGCCTTCAGTGAAGAGGCGGGACAATGAGATCTCCCGGAGCTTTCTCTCCCGGGGCGACGGATACAAACCCAGGCGATAAGGACCGATACTTGTGCGTGAACGTCCTTCAGGGCGGCAGCAAGGTTGTCCGGACTCTCTGAGAACCCCTCGATCCTTCTGCTCTGAAACAAAAGGGCTCCTGTGCAAACAGGAGAGGACGGAGCGTCCCAGTCACGGACGCTCGGCTGAAACCGTTCAGAGCGCCGTCGCCCCCTCTCTACACCCCCCTGGCTGTCTGTCACCCGGACAGAGACACAGGTCAAGGCTCTCCGCGGACAGAAAGACAGAGCAGAAGCCATTTTGACTCCAACTGTCAGGAGGGAGGAGAGGCGAGCAGAGAGAACAGCCGTCACTCCCGGGAGGAAAACTTTTCCCTGCTATGGTTGACCTTGTGAGGACGTCAGAGGCCTCCTGTGAGAGGAGAGACAGATTTCACGCTCGCACCCAGCGCACCTGCTCCTGAATCCCAATCCCCCCCCGCCCCCCCGCACCACCATCCGCTGATACCTGCACAAGCACGGTTCAACAAAGCGGACGGGCCACTAAACCCTGCAGGTGGTCCAGAGAATATTAAACACACCCATCTGATATCTCAGACCCGTCACCGCATACATGATTCAGTAGAACAGGTTGAAAATGTTTGACCCAGCCTGGATTTGCTTCTTTTCTTTTTTTTTTAAAAGCACCAGCTGGTGGCAAATTGTTCCCAAAGAGTCATAAAATCCAGGTGTAAGCGAAGCAGTCATGAGGCCCATTGTTGCATTTTCAGCTGCTTTTCTTTTCAACTGGGTTGATGGTCAAATTCAAACTGCTCGTTTAGGTACGGAACTTGCACCCTCATCTCGTTATTTTTTTAACTTCTGTCAATCAACCGACTTAAAAGTTTAAACCAAGTGCTTGTTTATGGCACTTCACACCATAAGAACTACCTTTATTAACCCAATACAGTACAGTTACATACTTAAAATGTGCATCACATTTTTCTTTCATTATTGCAAAAATGGCTCCGATCTTTGTGTGTGTGTGTGTGTGTATATATAAAAGCACCATTTTAATATTTCAAAATAATCTATTCACATGGTGAAGACTCTGGGTCAAAGGTTACGGACCATGTGCACTCAAAAGGCAGGTGGAAATACTCCGAGCTGGTTATGATGCTTGTCATTATTATGCTAATGTTGGCCATTAATGCAACAAACCTTTGCCAACGGATTGTTACTGAACACGTTTGGAATCCTCATTCTAATCAAGTCCTAATTTAAAATCAAATAAAAAGCTAAACGCAAAGACCTGTGGTTTAATAATTCCCTTTCACACATCTGTGGAGTTTTCAAAAGACTCAATGTAACTTAAACATGCACGTAGAGGTAACGTGACTAGGCTACGCTGTCTACAACATTAGTGTCCAGCTGAAAAGATCAACTGAAACGGGGAAAAAGAGGAACAGATTAAACATTTTAATAAGAACACTTAAGTAAAAAAAAAAGAAAAGAAAATTCAAAACTAGGACTTTTGAGTAACATTAATTATGCATGGTCACAGATATGTCACAGGTACACAATAAAAACAGCTTTTATACGAGGGGTGTGTGCAAGTCTACTAACACGCAATCTAAACTTACTTTAAGTCATTTTAAACAATGACCAAAAAGAAGTTTTTGTTAACCAAAAAAGGGGAGTCATCAATCTTTATTACAAACCATCAAGAACCATAACCAGGTGACAATACAACAATTTATCTAATACTGTAAATGCTCAAGCTGCAGGTTGGAAAAACCCACACGAAAGAATTTTAAACATTAAAGTTGCTGTTGGACAGCGGCGCCGGCGGAGTCTCGTCGGGACGACTTGGCGGCTTTTCCCGCCTGCTAACTGATTGGTTTTTCACGCCCTCCTGAGCCCGCCGCCATGCCGCCTGCTCGCTTCCAGTTCTAATGGCAAAAGCGGGCCGAGCCGGGGGAGGGGGGGGTTCTACCGCCATACGCGCTCGCGTCTGAACACCGCGATCAAACAGGAATCCCTTCTTGTGAAGTAAGCGAACGCAGCCCGGACGTGCGCTCCGCTGCGCCTCGGGCGCCGTCACCTGCAAATGAGACGCAGCGTTGCAATATTTCCCTCCACGGTCGGCGACCTCGTGTGGCCCGATGGAACGATGGAGTCTAGAAACATCTACGCCTCCTTTCTGGAATGCAAACCGAGATGTGAAGGGATCCCGTATCCCGTGACTGCGATTTGCTAATGTGGATGCACGACCAACACAGAAGAAATATAACTTATATGGGTTTATCCAGTGACATCAGGTTTTACACAGTTCGGACAGAGTGATGGATGGAATCGGGATGGAAGTGTGGCCAAAAGGTGGAGCATCTCCGTACCGTGAACTGAAGCTTTCTACAGAAGGAACGACTATCGACTCATCCAGTTGTACCTCTGGAATGAGCCGACGCCGTCTGGGCTTACATTAAGAATTAATGCCGTTCTCCTACGCACATACACACAGAGACACACACGTTCCATTAAAGACAAACACGCAATCTATTCAGAGGGCAGGTCTGTGGTTTTAAATAAAATGAGCTGAGGTGGTTTTGGTCAGTCATGTGCATCAGGCTTGGGTTATGGTGACACCGTAGCATCTTCAAGTGGTGGCCGACTGGTGTGTCCACTTCGTGTTTCAAAGCGCATAAGAGTGTGTGTGTGTGTGTCTGTGCTGTGCAGATTAATAAGGTGTGTTTGTGGGTGTGTGAATCATCTTCCCGCTCTGAGCCCAGATATTGTTTTCACATTACTAAGAGAGCTTTAGTTTTTGTTGTTGTCTACTTCCAGGCAGGAAAAGTCAGCCATTCCTACAACATGGCCACCTTCCCTCTGTTTATCGTTAACATTGCAAAGAGAGGAGGAAGAGGAGCCAGAAATTTTTTTTTGTTTGTTTGTTTTTTTTAAAAATGCACACAGACTTATTTATAGATTCACAAGCAGAGCGGCTCCTGGTTTATGCTATGTTTCCTACACTGGCAAGAAAAAAAAAAAAAAAAAAAAAAAGAAGGTTCAACTATTTTGGCATCGATGCTTTGGTCACAAAATACCGACCCTTTTATTCTTTTTTGTTTTCACTTATGTTTTCATTTGCTTGTGTAATAAGTCCCAGTCCTTTAAACCCTGACCACGTGTGTGTGTCCCAGTACAGAAAAAAAGGTAGGTTTGTTGTAGTCCTGCCATCACACCTCCGATGCAGTCCCTTTAAGAGGCACAGATTATTTTATAAATTATGTGACTGTGAATGAGTGGGCGGGGGGCTTTGAGACGGAAGGGTGCCCGCTGTGCCCCATGTTCCTCCCCCCCTCCCGTGCTCCCGCTACGCCCAGCGAACACGTCCCGTCAACCCTTTTGCGAGCACGTCCTGCAGCACAGCTGCTGCAGCACCTTCCTCTGGCAGAGATTGTTCTTTTTAACGAGCACGCAGAAGCTGCCCTCCGCCCAAGATTCTTCATTTGCTTTCCACAGACCAGGAAGAAGAAGTTCAGGGGTTGGGGTGGAGGGGTGGGGTTTGAAAAGAGGGGAAGGGGGAGACACACACACACACATGCAGAGACACGCAGGGGACCAGAGCCACGTGATTGGTCAGGAGAGGTTTCAGATGACAGGAAGAGGAGTTTTTTGATCCAATCACAGGTGATGTTCATCGAGGCGGAAATGATTGCGGTCCAGTGGAGTGATTGGTTCCACGTCAGGAGAGACAGAAGATAGATTTGACAGAAAACAACAAAGAGAGAGAGAGAGAGGAGAGATCACACAATTAGCAATTTGAAGATACTTGAAATTCAACACTTCAAAGCATTTTACATCAGAGAAAAAAACTTAAAGTTGACCCAAAGTCTTGTAAAACCTTTAAGCCAATTCTCCATAATATGGCAAAAGTAGCCAGTCCCCCCCACCTCCCTTTTCAAATGGAGCTTGATAAAATGACTGAGTGTGCACTTTAGGTGTAGGACTCATCGATAAAAGGTCACACAGTAAAGACGCATTTTTCTTGACAGTTTTATCTCAACCCATGTTTTTCCAGACAATCTCCACCCTCAGAGGAGAGTCTAAAGGATTTCAGCAGGAAGTGAGGCCAGCAGAAAATGGAAAATGAAGCGACTAAGGTAGAGGGGGAAAGCATTCAGGAAAGCCAGGAGCAGCGTGCTGCACAAACGTTGGTAGCTTATGCAAAATGTAGTCTAACAATCAGGACAAAAAAAAAAAAAATATCACAAAGAAGGTTAGATTTGAATCCTGCGGATGTAATATTAGTCGCCATCAGAACACAAATTAAGCCATTTGACAAAAAGCACAGGAGTACAAAGCAAGGATGAGCTGCCCTTCTGCTTTCAGGAGTTAGTACAAGAGCTGAAAAAAAATGAATCCCAAAGGTGAACTGAATAAATCTGCCTTGTGCATCGAATTTCCGCATTCATTTTCAGGCATTCGCAAGAGTTGTGAGTGAGAGTTAAGTGGTAAAAGCTGCACCTCAAAGGACTTTTCCTCTGTGGTTTGTATGGGAATTTTAGTGAAAACCACCATCATTTCTTCACATCTAGACACACACACACACACACACACACACACTAGACAAGTGGACGACTCACCATCTTTGCAGATAGTGCTGACCACACAGGCTCCGGCCTCCAGGTTGTAACCGCTCACACAGCTGCTGCAGTTTCTTTCACCGGGGCCCAAACACTCGTAGCAGCTATGGTCGCACCTGTGGACGACAAGGTGGATCAGAAACACGCCACCCTTAAATCGTAGTTTGGCTGCCGTGCACTAAGGGCGAAAGAGAGGCTGACTCACTTCCTACAGGAGCGCTGCACCTGGCCGCTGTCTGAAGTCTGCTCCGACAAGTAGTAGCCGCTGCTGCAGGTGGACACGCAGCGCCAGTCCTCCAGTAAGTAGCCCACTGCACATTTGGTGCACGCCTCGACCCCCGTGCCTGAAAAGTGCACGGACAAGGGGGAGGTTTAAAAAAGGAAAAAGGGGGGAAGTACCCCCCCCCCCAATGAAACGGCGGCAATAATTTTGAGGTACCTGCACAGGTGGCACATGCAGGATGGCAGGCTTCACAGGTCTTTCTATGGCCGTTATAATAACTCCCCAGGTCACAGGTCAGCTGACACCTGTTTCCTTGAAGACTGGAACCGAAACAGAAAATACTTGGTCATAAATCCCAAAGTACAAGTGACTGAAAAAAATGAGCCACGCCGTTAATAATAATAATAAAAAAAGGCGACAGTTGTGCCTGTGTATTAATGAGATGCTGCGTTCACAAACGTGGAACGGAAAGTCACCTGACCTTTGACCTCCAAAATCTAATGAGTTTCTCCAATGAGTCCTTTGTTCAAAGTTGGAAGAAAATCCCTCAAAGCATTCCTGAGATGTCTTACTCTGAAGGACGGACCAGACAGACAGACGGACGGACGGACGGACAGCCGGAAAACACAATGTCCCGGGCCCCGGTGTTCGCAGCAGCGGCGATATTGTGTTATGGAATTCCAAAAGATTAAGCAAGTGTCCAACGTGGGAGCTGAAGTAAGCTTGGAACTTGTTTTTGAGACGTCTGTGAAGTCACTCTGAGGACACTTGGTCAGACTGCTGTGCTAAACTGCAGAACAGCTGGTCGGTGTTAGCGAACGTTTCCCAGAAACAATCTCATCTGGTCTTCTCCTTCTCTTTGGCACTTAACTGCTGAAGTGTGTGTGTGTGCGTGCGTGCGTGCGTGCGTGCGTGTGTGCGTGTCCTCGCTGGTGTTCAGAAGAAATTACAGCTTACAATCGTCCCCATCTCTGACAATAATCAACACTTAAGAGTCAGGTTCAAGACCACAATGTGTTTTACAAGTGTTTCCTCTTGGACCCAGCAGAAATTACAGCACTTTAAAACCCCCTGACCTCAAACAGGTCGAGTGCAATTGGTGAAGTTTAAACAGACTTGTGGGGATGTGCCAGAATGTGTCTGCATAGAATCCCAAAATGTTAAAAACAGGTTATGCAAAGCCCATTTCATAGTTCCAAATCTAGCAGGTCATTTGAATTTGTGTAAAAACTTGGGCTTTATAACGGAACGTGTGTGGGATTAAGATATAACGGGTGCTAACAGATGCTTTGGTTGACAGCAATCGTACAAGGTGCTTTAAATCGAACAGGATCTACATGCAAAATACAACATGGCTGGAAATGGCTACGAGCAGATTCTCAGCATGGCTCCCACCTCACCTCAACCCGGGTTTACATTCCGTGCAGATACTGGCGGTGGTGCACCTCTTACAGTTCTCTGGACATCTCCTGCAAGTGTTGGAGTCTGAAAGAGACGGAAGCAGTCGGTTATAGTGGGAGGCTAGTGGGAAGCAGAAGTGGAGATGCTTTTGAAATAAATATGGGGGCAGAGGAGGAGGACAATGATGAAGAGCAGACAAAAGGGCGAGAGTGAAAGTGGAAGCCCTGTAGGAGAAAAACAGGAGGGGGAGGAAGAGAAATGAGCCGGAGATGGGGCTGATGAACAAAGCAGGAGGACAAAAGGCCACAAGGAAGAGATGGCAAAAGAGATGGAGAGCGCCATAAGCTAAAAGCTACGTGGAGTCGTTGAGAGAGGACAAGAATGTAGATGGAGATTTCAAAAGGCAATAACACGCTCTGATAAAATGCACATGGGCATTTCTGCCTCCGGCACTCAATATTGCCTCGGAAGACATGTGAATAATGTGTTTTGTTTTTCCATAAAGTGGAAAATGACCATTAATCAAAAGTGCTGTTTTTCAAAATTTGGGAAAAGAAGCCTTTGCTTATGTATGACACAAGCTTTATGGTTCCCTCTGTAATTCATACGGACAGAGTTAAGAATAGGAGACTATGAGTAAGGGAGCATTGTTTAAACTTAAGAAAATCTGAAAATCATTACAGGGTGGAATCCAGACAGTCACGAACACATTTCCAAGAAAGGAAAATGAATCTGTGTTATATTTCCTTTAAAACTACAGAACCTGTGGGCAAAATAAGAAGGGAGGAAAAGGGGATCGGAAACAATAGTTTGATGGGTTTTCTGGTTGGTACGCGCCAAGACTTCAGAGTTGGATTTTACTTTTACTTTGAAAACTCGATAAAAACACAATATTCCACTAAAAAAAAAAGTTACTACTCATCACAAATAATGAATAAGAGTGAATAATGAGTGAATAAGATGCTGCAGCTGCAATCTGGCACCCTCATTACACGTTATACGGACGAAAAATAAGAAGTCAACAAGGGGACAGACATCATATCCAGGCTCCACCGTTTCCTTCCTTAAATCCAGCCTTGATGTTATTTTCATGTCAGGCTCCAGGCTTGGAGAGCTCGAGCGTGGGCAGGCAGCAGTGAACCGAGTCTTAATTTAGGGTTAAAAATGGTACAAAACCTCAAAATGACACGAAAACGTACCGTGGTCGAGGTAGGAGCTCTCAGCACAGCTGCTCACACACATGTTGGTGCCCTCGCTCAGATGGTAACCAGCCCGGCACGACGTGCACTGGTCGCTGCGGCTGCCGACGCAGGTCTCGCACACCGACGAGCACTTCTTGCAGCGCTTCTTATCGTCGCGGAAAAAGCCGCTGGGGCACTCAGACACGCAGGTCCTGGCGAGGAAGGAAATTAAAGAGAGAGGAGAGGGGGAAACATCAAAAGCAGTTGATAAACTGTACAGAAGTGTGTGTGTGTGTGTGTGTGTGTGTGTGTGTGTGTGTGTGTGTGTGTGTATGTGGATGCCAAACAGGCGCAACATCTGTCAGACAACTTCACAGCCCTCCATCACAGTACATGCAAACACACACACACACACACACACACACATAACATAATATTCACATACTGTGGCCTTCTGCCAAGAAACCCAACATTAATGCATGTTTATGTACAGGCTGCCACCTCCTCCACCCTTACCTTGACTCTTCTCTGCCATGCGGAAATATTTATGCAAGTCACAAAAAAGAATAGAAAAAAAAAAAGTAGCAGGAACTGGACCACAGACCAGCCGTTTCCAGACCGCACAGCCAAGCAAGATGTCAGCATTTAGGATTATAGAGATGTGAAATCACAGTATAATATAGAAATAAGGGGAGAACTTTTTCTTTCTATAAAATCAATGGTGCCGATTGTCGGGACAAATACATTCTGCAAGTTGCTCAGGTCAGGGTTAAACGAGATGGTTTCTGTTGAGACGGGAACAAATAGAGAACCTGGACACGTTCTCAATAAATCAGTGAACATCTAACAAACGCCACAGCTGCAGAGACGGGTTTAGTCGGGTTTCAAAGACCTGCGCCGTCTTTGGGCGAGTCTCGAGCATCAAACACGGATGTAGCCATGTAATTATCTCAACATTAAACACCACCACCAGCATCCCTCCTTCCTCTCTCAACTCCCCTGGTCCTCATTCATCAATTGCTCCCTGTGGCGGCAGAAAAGGGCAACACACCCCTAAAGTGGGCTAATGATAAGGAACATCCAAAGCTTGCACATCTCATGCACCTTCATTGGTTTGTCTTTTATTAGTGCAGAGACCCACAGACACAAAGGCAATTAGAGCAGACTTTGAACCTAATGGGATCTTAAGGGCGCGCACACACACACACACACACACACACACACACAAACACACACACTTAACAGGAGGAAGGAAGAGGTGGAACACGATATGACTGACGGTATCCGTTTTTATGAATCACTAACCGACGTGTCACGTAGTCATAGAAGAAAGGCAGCATCCAACTGGTACCGCCGTTCTTTTCTAACCATTAAACACAGCTGAAACACCGAACTTGTCCGACGTTCTGTAACACTCCTCCGCACTCAGAATGTTTACATTCACAGTTTAATTGAGCCATGTTCAAAATTAGACTGAGACTAAGTTGCATAACTGACCACCTCCTCCTCAACGCTAGGTGGCGATATGAGTCTTTTCAGTGGGTTAATGCGGCCCCTTCTTTCTGTCGACATATTACGTCACGCAATAAATAAATCACTGACGTCCGGTGGCAGACTGACATTTTTAACAACAGCGAGATGGATAATTGCACATTCGTCTCATACGTAATGTACACGTGCCTGATCTAGATATCATTCACCCCATCTCTCTGGGTCAATTTTTTTATTCCAGGGTCACATGCCAATGTGAGCATGGTGGAGCATGTGCACAAATGTTGATGTCCAATCACTATCTGGGTGTCTTAATCTGGTAAAGAAGACTCTGATATTAGTCAGACTAACTTGATGTCCAGTTATAATGGGAATAATTGGGTTTTGCAAGTGCCATATAAACGTGTTGAGTGATTAATTATCACCCTCTGACCTGGTGTTGTTTTTGAACTTGAGGAAATAATGGAGGCAGTTGATGCAGTGATGGGGTCCAGGACCTTCACAGCCACGCTCGTTGCACTCTGGATCGCAGGGTCCTACAAAGGCAACCTTTAATGATTTTACCTGCAGCAGCGAAACGGAAGCTTCCAAAACGATGGTTGTACTCTGGAAAGCTGCGACAGTGGCTACGCGTGTGGAGATTTATCACATACCGTTGTACTCCTCTGTGAACTCCTCGTTGGTGTGCGTCATTATTTCTGCAGAGCGAGTCTTTTCACTTCGCAGGATGTACGGGTGCACAGAGGTGCCATACAGCACCAGCGACCACTCCTTCAGTTTGCCTGTGGCAACAGGAGCAATGAGATTGTAGAAGATCCACAGCAAGCCTTGTTAGTCGGCCTTTTTATGTGTCTGATTCTTTAAAATAGTGCATTTGATGGCTATGACATGATAGATTTTGTTCCCCTCAAAAAAAAGAAACAGTCACAACCTCCTACTTTAAATCCTGATACTCTCAGCTTCATAAGTAATGCAGGATTAAAACTGTATGGTACGCACAAGAACCTCAATCAAATGAAAGAAACCAAAAAAACTAAAAGCAATTAATAACAATCTCACCACCTACCTGGGACTTTCTGGCTTCGCAGTTGAGAAGGTGAGTCGTAGATCTCCAGGACCCAATCGCCTGCTGCCTTCTCGCCCCAGCAGTGGGTGGTCATAAACTCCCAGTTCTTAAATCCCTCCATGGAGTGATCGAACAACCTACACGCACAAACATCCGAGAGGGCACAACTCAAGTAGGAATAAATGCAACTCAGTTGAGTGTCTAAACACCGTAGAACCGGTATCCATCATGTACCTGTTGGCGAGCAGCTGAGACTTGGTCCCTGAGGGGGAGGTCAGGTTGATTGACAGGTCACCACGGCGGGGGTGTGTTATTGTTATTCGTACGACCACATGCTCCAGGTAGATCACATGGTTGGGGTTATCGGTGCATCCCGTGGCCTTGTACACAGACCGGACCACGTGTTCTGGGCGGATAGTTCTGAGACAGGAGGGGTAACAAAAGTACATGTGATGAGAAAAGAAAAAAAAAAAGCTTCTTAAAGAGCAATTTTGTGATGCTAATTTGACGGGTTTGTATTTGTAATAGGGATCATTTCTGGTGAGGATCAGTAGCTCTCATAGGTCTCACATTCAATATTTGGTGTTGGGTTCAGGGACCGGACAAAGCCAAGTTAGTTGATTTCCTAATAAGGTGCTGTGTAAACCCACAGCCGTTCTGACAGTCTGGCCAAATTAAATACAACGTGATAAAAATTGTTGTTTCACTGTGATTAATGTAGTCGGGTCTACATATTTGGCAATAAAGTCACCTACTATCTAATAGTAAATAATAGCAAATCCTAAAACATTCTCGTGGTGAGCCACATTATGCGTCATTTTGTATTAGAGACTTGTTTTTTTTAGTATTAACACAGCTAAAATGAATTTAAAATTCATCATATTGCCACACATCACTGACTATCTTCTTAGTTTTGAAGGGAGTCATGCTCAAGAGCTTCTAGGGTGACGTAGAGGAGAGTGTAAAGAGTCAGCGTTCTGAAAGGTGAGGGGACTAATACGAGTCTGATGGCGATGAGTTAACACATGGGCCATAGGAGAGCAGATCCACTTCTGAGGTGAACCCACCTCAGAAGTTCTCCTGGTGTGCGCTTCAAGTGGAGTGAGGCGAACAACGCGGAACACCCATTACCAAATCAAACACCATAAGAGAGGCCAGCCAGGGAGGGGGGAGGGGTGTGTGTGTGTGTGTGTGTGTGTGTGTGGTGTGTGTGTGTGTGCGTGTGTGTGTGTGTGTGTGTGCTGGAGCACAACTATGAGGTAGTCCACTCACGTAGTAGCTCGGGAGCCTGCAGCACACGTAGAAACACTCCCAAAAACACAATCACCCCCCCCATAACAAAAACAACAACCGCACAATCACAAGCTCTGTTTTCAAACAGTGCTTCGCGGAAACTTTCACGATTCTTTGCCTGGCTTCCAAAAACCAAACAAAGCCTTTTGTTTCCCGACGACTGCCTATTTGCAAGCCTGTTATTTGGCCCGGATGGACTCTGTATTCTGTTTGTAAACGAGGCTTCAGCCGCCAGGCACCGACCGCTGCGAACAGCTCGGAAAGCTACTTGCATCGAAAAGGAACTGCGCGCACTTTGACGCAACGGCAGCGGAAACCTCTCCAGAAGATAACGCGTGCAGCATGTCTATGGGGTGACTCCCTCTAGCATAAGCCGGGCTTCCCATAAGCCCCCGTTATGGGCCGACTTGTGCGCTGGAGCAGAACAGACAGAATGACACTGACAATGCTGCGGTCGCTGGCCACCGAGACTTGGGCTGAAAGCAAACCAGTGGAGAGAGCCCGGGATCAGCCAGCCAGCCAGCCCCACACAGAACAGCGCTCAGGCTTCCAGCTGCATCAAGAATAACAAGCTGTGAAGCCTTGGCTCCGTCTGGGTGTGTGTGCGTGTGTGTATGTGTGTGGAAAAGGTCTTATGTGAGAACCACCCTGCCAGAACTAATGCTTGGCCCCTATCAAGGTACGGCTTGCACAACGGCGGCCTCAACCACATGTCTGTGCATAAAACACCAGGGAAATAAAGGAAACAGAGAAAAAAGTCAGAAAGCCATTCATGGTCTGGACATCAGACAGCATCCGATTCCTATATGAGAGCAGCAGGAGACTAAGAAATGTATAGTTCTAGAATTATAACGGCAGGAAATATGAGGGCAAATCCAAGGGTGTGGTAGAGGAAACTGGCAACGCAGTGATGATTCCAGAGCCCTACATTTATTTATTATTTCGGTTGACTAGGAATAGGATGTTGGGGTGATTATAGGTCCCCCCCCCCCCACTGAACCTGAACCAGTGCATGGTTCCTACCTGATTTGGCGGTCTGCGCTCTCGACACAGACGTGCTGAGCAGGAACTTGCTTCCATCGCTCCGCCTCCTTCACCATCGCCTCCGCGTCCATTAGGCCGAAGCCGTACAGGTGGCTGACTGCAGGAAATGGCGACAGGATATGACAAAATTCTTATTCACATTTATAGTTTTTGTCCACAGTTGACTAAAAAAAAAAAAAAAAATCATTTATTTAGTTGAGCAGCAGAAACACAAATTCCTTCCATACTTCTGTTGCCCCCACCGTCCTCATTCTGTTTCTCTTTAGTTCCTCTTTGAAAAACCTGGACAGTCTCCAGACACACTGGGCCTGCAGCCCGACTGACCCCGAGTTTTCATTCTTTCACTCGCACACGCACAGATGCAGGTATGCACGCACGCTTCAGCAGACAGTCGCAAAGTCAGACAACAAGGCGACCAGCACGCAGACCCTGACCCCCGGCGGCTGGCACAGAAGAATGCTTAAAGAACCAATCTCAACAGGAACACGAAACCCTCCGTATCAGACTAACATATCGCTATTAATCAGAAATGCAGCTTCATTTTCTCTGCTGAGGAAATGCCCATAGAATATTTAGCGCTTCAAAGCCAAAATAAATAAAAGTGAAGTGCAGCCGCTCAGAGAGTTTATGGAAAGCTAAAATGTGTGTTTGTACCATTATAGCCAGCGGCGTTGGTCTTCCAGTCAGGCGCGCTGAGATGTCCGGCTTTGGAGGTCTTCACTATGATGTGCTGAACATCTCTCCATGTTAGAAGAGAACTAAAAGAAGAGAGCGCACAAAACAGGCAAAAACACATTTATTAATTTAGCGTGTAGCAGAACCTCCGAGGAGGATGTCGTAACTGATGGAGGGTGAACAGAAATCTGGCAGGAACGCTCGCGTTGCCGAGCAGAAAAATACATTTAATCTGTACATCCGCGCTGATAAACTGGACAGCGGCGATGACAGGAAGCTGAATAAAGCTTAGAAAGGAAGAAAGAGAGCGAAATGCAAAACATGGAAAAGGTCATGAAGCTGCGAGGGAACATGCCAGAGAGACCTAAATGGAGCGCCCGATCACTGGGCCCTCGCCTCCCAGATCTCATGTGAGATCCATTACGAGATGGCAGCCATGTGTCTCTGCTTCTTTGATGTCAAAAATGCTACATTAGAGAGAGAAAAACCAGGAAGAAGTGGGTCACTAAGTTTCCTGGGATTCCCTTTCAATCTCATATGCCGACCAGATGCTCCATTCCCTTCCCATCACGTCCCTCAACATCTGCACTCCACATCGGCCGACCTAAAACCATTAAGGGTATGCTAACCAACGTTCAAAGATTCCAAATTTTAGGAAGATGCATTGATATGATGGCGTCCAGGACTAGAATGAGCCTGGTGTCGTCGTCACACATCAGCTGCCGTCACCTTAAAGTCATCGCTCATCGCCAACCACTTCTGTGCAGATCAATGCATCTTTTATTAAAAATAAACTTCCCGCACGTTCGCTCGGGAGCAGAATGTCGATCTGCTTGTGCGACGCTCCACAAAAGACAGAGGTGTCTTCGGTAGAAGCTCAGATAGCGCCTAGAATGGTCACCAGGTTATTAGCCGCGCTGCAGGTGTCACATGTGCAGGAGAGATATATTTTCTGTCGCTTGGCTCATGCTGATCAGATCTGGCTGGATATGAAATGTTAAGTGCTCTAAATAATGATCAAAAGGTTGGTGGCACTCAGAAATACTATAAAAAGTAAATTAATGTCGCAATCAATATTGAATGTCAAGCCGCTACCCTGTCATTATGGTTCCATGAATGTTTTAAGGTCATTAATTAAAAGTGGTTTTGGCGTCGTTATCTGGGCCGCAACAGCCGTCTCATAAACAAGCCAATACTAATTAATAGAGTAGCTCGCATACTGGGGAAAAACCAGCCCAGTCAGATCACTGGGTCTGGAGTCAAATGTGGGTTTACTGGTGCATCTCCAAAAGCTAATTATGGATGAAAAACCAGGAAGCAGCAGTAAGAGCCAAAGACGGAAAACATTTCAACACCCTATGATACCTTATTTCAGGGCAGCAATGTGAGATTACAGTGGGGGGGTGACAGTAACAGATAAAAGTGAAGTGTGTTTGGAGGAGGAGAAAAAGCCCCCCCTGACGCTACTGGAGGCACAGTTAGCATGTCAAGGAGGACGCGATGGCCACCAGAGGAGAAGATGGCAGTTGGCAGAGCGTGATAATCTTGTTACCGGAACAGGTTTACGCGCCCGGTTCTGCCTGGAACCGGAGAATATTTTGTGCTGGATTGGATTATCCGGGTTAAACGAAGTGACCTCCATCAAGTGAGCGGCTCAACGTGTGGCGATCGGGGGAAAGCCCAGTTCAGCCAAGTGTGTGAAAGTTTCAGTCAGGACGGATGCAACACTACTTTTCTTGCTTAATCTTTATTCCCCGATGCAGCAGAGATGCTGATATGTGCTGCAGTGGCCACATAAAAGGATAAAACACTGAACGGCTGCGTTTCAGCCACAGTTTGGTGCATTGCTGTCTGAAAACAGCTTTCTGTACACAAGCAGCTTCCTTCCTGAAACCTTTACAACGATTGTGAGGCATCACCACATTCTGCACCTGAGGGAAGACAGCAGGAGGTCTGGAAACATGCAGTTCTCCAGCTGCCCACCAGGGAGAGCATCCAAAACAGAGCAAACCTCACTTAAGAAATGCGTTTTCACACCATAATACCAAAACATGGCAGCACTCTTATTTTGATATCACTATAGTGTGATAGCGTCAGCTCATACATGTGATATAACACGTACATTATTTCATACGTATTACTGCTGAGCAAGATGCGAGAACAAATCCAGAGGGCATTGAAAGGCAAGCAAGAGAGCAACAAGAGGAGGTTAAGTGGATCTTACTTTGCCTCCAGGGCCAGGGCAATAATAGCAGCAGCCATGGGAGCTGACGCTGATGTCCCTGTGTGACTGTCTGTGCAGCGGTGTCGCAGGTCCGTTGTGATCTGTAAACAGAAGAGAGAGGAGTCACAGATGCCGGAAGAGAGGGATGAGAGGGTGGTAGGAGAAAACAGCAATAAAAACAGGGGTTGGAGTTTGAGAAAGAGGAGAAAATGGCGATGGCAGCAGGAAGCAGCAGGAGAGGGAGGAAGATGAATGAACAGAGGGGATTTGGGGATCACAAGGATTTAGGCACACCTGAAACACACATTCCAGCTTTGATGCCAAAATGTGGATAAAGCACACACACAAACCCAAGACACAAATGATTGGCTACCCCAGGAACTCAAAGAATCAATTACACAAGGTATATAAAGCATGTCCTATATGTTGTTTGTGCGGTATAGTGTTGATATTCCACCATTCTCTGGGAAAACACGCACCCCATTGATGCAATGCTAACCCTAACCCCACAACAAATTCTTAACCCTAAAGCAGCAAAGACACACACACACACACGAGAGAAAATCAAAGTATTGGCTCCAGTAAATAGGACCAATAAAGACACACATCCTACTGTGTGTATATTAAGCCAGAAGGAAACGATAAACATTGTGTTAGGGTGTAGCATCAATATGGGGAATGTAGCAAGACGGTTCCAGTCAAACTAGCTCATAGTGTCACAGCCCATTACACAAGACCAAATCAACGCCAACAACAGCGAGAAAAAAGTCTGGAAACCATCAGATAATTTTGCCGATGGTGTGAGAGAAATGGAATGACTTGGCTTGGGCTGAGAGATGGCATCTGTTCTGGTGAATGGCTGCATCACAGACACACGCGCACGCACGCACGCACGCACGCACGCACACACGCACGCACGCACGCACACACTCTTACAATCTTGCGGTCGTAGTTCTCCCCGCTGCTGTAGGTGGTGGTCAGCGTGGAGGAGCACTCCTCCAGGTACCACGGCTTGCGTCCGCTCTCGGCCGTGCTGGAGATGGAGATGGTGTAGATGGAGTTGGTGTAACCGTCGCAGGAGCAATGGTCCCTGCTGCGCCCGCCGTTACCTGAAGCCCACACGAAAATGGAGCCTCGGCCCTTCCTCCCCTGACAAGAAAAGATGCAGAGAGGTTCCAGTAAGCGGCTGCACATCTGTCTCACCGCTGCTGGCCAGACCACCGCGCCTTATTGGTCCAAAATGTAACAGGAGCGGCAGCGGCGTGTGTCGCAATGATGAGGATTAAGGTTTCCAGCAGCTGTAATGTAATCTGATCTGAATTCACTTATCGTCGTCTTTAACACAGCGAGTCAATATTTCGTGCTCCTGGGGGGGGGAAAGGCATTTGTTTACGAGAAGCCCTTTACCGATTCTCATCCCGTTTAATGTAACTACACCCAAAGCTGTCTAATTAGGTTTCCATTTTGGTGCCTAGCACAGCCGCTTGCTCAAGCAGGTTTTTTTTTTTTACATTTGTAAGTTTGAAGTGTGGAGCGCTCTGTATTTTACAGACAGAAAAAGAACCAAAAAAAGAACCAAAAAACCGCAAAGAGCTACTGTTGAAATCGAAGGAATTGTACACAAACGTGAAAGCGAGCAGCGCGGTGAGGCCAGACTAAGCATCGCAGAAAGACGTCTCGTTCATCTAAACTCCAAACTGAACAGAATTTGTCCAACATTCTCTGTGGGTGAGGAACATGGAGACATTTCTAGCAAGTGATTTGTGGAAAAACTCAGCTCAGCATGAGATATACATCCCAGTTATTCCATATGTATCGCTCTACCCTGATTCCAGGCCAAACGACTGCGATTATTCACTGCGTTTCCAGAAATGAAGCAAAGTTCTTTAGAAATGATCTAAACAGGCGGAGCTTAACACACGACGCTGATGAAGACCGGCCGTCAAGCGAAGGCAAAGTTCAGCCAGCAGTCAGCAAACTGACCGAAACAGTAAATCACACACCCAGAAATACAAGATGAAAGGTGGTACGGAATCCTCCAAACACAGGGCTGCACATCAGGTCCGAGCAACAAGTTTAAGTCTCGGTTTTTAGGCCTGTGGGGCACCAAGACTGAACTCCCCCTTCACATAGAGCAGCACCAGCCAGAATAGAAACTGTTCCACAGCTGTGAGTGGTTTCCGTGACGCCTCATCTGTGATAAACGCTTCAGACACGGCGCCGCGCTCGCCAGCCTGCCACCCTGACTCGGATACAAACGTGCGGCAGCGAAAGGTCGTGTGTAGCCACGCTCAGATATCAGCTCCAGCTCTGTCGACATAAAAGGCTAATCTGTCAGGAACAAACACTCGTTCACTCACTCCATCTCCCCCCCGTAACATGCAACACTTTCTCTTTCTGCGCTCTTCATTTTCTCTGTGGAAGAAAACCAGTAGCAGCACGGGCTGCGTCTGTGTCCATGTGTGTGTTCTAAACACATCCAGTAAGTGACTTCGCCCCTCTTAGCTGGGAAATTTAGCCTCCTCACTCCACTCATGGAGCGTCACAGACGCGCCTTTTCAATATGCAAAATGATCTATGAATATGTAAATGAATCTATGCTAATACAACGCTGATCCCTCATCTCTGCAGGTAGAAACCACCGGGTCGGCCTGTGGAGCATATAGATATGCTTGAATCGCACATCACATTTGTGCGTCTCCCCCGCTTAGCATCTGCATACCAGCCGAGCAATGAACGATATGTTCGGCTGGACTTGTTTCTGTCTCTCATCGTGCCCGCCCGCGTGCACATGCTCACCAGGCGGATGCCATTCTCAAAGGCCTGTCTGGCCAGGGATGCTGGCCCGTCCACGGTCTTCCCGTCATCGTCCGGCCCCCAGCTGGCGCTGTAGATGTCGATGTGCTGCGGGTGAAGGCTCAGAGACTTGGCTTCCACCATATCGGTGACATCTCCATCCAGCATTCGCACACCTGGAAGACAGAGACAGAACACATCATTAGAGTCGATGAATGCAAACATAAACAAGTATGTTCAGGGTAGTGTGACTGTTTCACAGTGGACAAGGTTGCTGAGCTGGAATGTATGCGTATAATTCATATAAAGCAACAACTGTTTCTTTTTTTGGTCAGATCTGATGTCAACTCTTTCGCTGCCATTTAGCATTTTAGCATTTGTAGCAGCTCCTGCCAGCAATCAGCCTTTTTCTACATGGAGCCAATGTTCAAGTCACTTGACAACATCAGCTTTTCGTCTAAACTAGTGGAAGAAGTCTGACATCAAGAGTGGACAAGTAAGGAAAGTGGATTCACTGGGATTATCGGGAGGTTTCTGAAGTAGTCTGAAGTACATCCAGCCCAGATGGATGCTCAGCATCAGTCCAGTGATGACATGGTTCCATTAAAAACAAACTTCCAAGACACCACAGAACAACTTACCTCCTATTCTGGCATTGTAGGCAATTCCCACAATGCAATGTGAATTGTTTGCCGATGCAGCAACTTCTCCTGCACAACGTGTCCCGTGTCTGTGGAAAGAGCAGGGGGAAAAAAACACTTTTACAATTCACACATCGGCCAGAGGTGGAATTTACGATCCACGTTTCACTGATGATTCTCACGAATGACCGACTGATGCCTTGTATTTAAAACATTGCAACTTCTGTCACTATCTTTGCAATTCTTGAGAAAACGGGGACGTTCCTGATGTCGCAACAATCAAGTTCGGCGTTCGCAGCCAACAGAGGCGCACGCAGCCTGGCGCATTAACCGCTGCAGATATCAGTGATCCTTTAATCACCTCTGCTCAACACATTTGTGGATATTCTAGCACACCCACACAGCGAGGTAGCATTGTACCAGTAACTGCAGTGGTGCCAATCAGCCTGGGTCAGCAGCCGGCATAAACAAACGCCGCCTCCCTAAAACACCATCATCAGAATCAGCACGCACCACATACAGGGAACACCTGCATCGAGACACCCATGGAAAAAAAATCTGACCGCTACCATGGAAACCCTGCATCTATTATCCCCCCCACCCCCGAGAAGATCTTGGGACGATTCACAGTGCAGGGAAGCACTTACTGTGAGAAAAATACCGACCTACAGCTTTCAGGTGAACATTTATTGACTGGACAACCTGATCAAAGGCTTAAAAGAAATCCATCCTGAGACTTAACAGTTTTGGTACATTTTAGGGCAACATCCGTACTGGGCCGCTGGCCTGGATAGGTTTGCACGTGAGCCCAGACTCACTCAACCCTGAATCTCCTACTTTGACAAAACTGATTCAGGAGTAGAAAACTAATCCGGACTGACGTCCAGATCCAGATCCAACAGATGTTGGATGTGCTGTCAAACCAAACCACCTAGAAACCTTCCAATTTCTTACCAAATGGAACATGTTTGCCATTACAGTCTGCATCTGCTGTCCACACTTTCAAAACATTTTCTTTCTTAGCTCTTTTAATTCACCGCGAAAAAACAAAAAAAAGAATCAAACAAAATGGTGGAAAAAAAGCCTTTTTTTTTTAACCACAGTTAATAAACCGCTGGCTTGGCTCCCTTTCCCAAAATGCTTCAACAGTCTGCTAATCCATAAAATTGTCTGTCTGGCCTGATTCCAGTCTTCGTGTTTGGCTGCAGTGGTAGTTTTTCAACACATCTGTGTCACAGTCACTCAGGGATTTCTCTGTGTTTGAGCCAAAGTTTTTGCAAGGGATAATAGAGGGAACGGCTGCAACACCAACTAACAACTCATCCTTCCTCATATGCTGTGTAGGTTTGAGTTTGCACCCTCGTGCCCACCGCTGCCCTGCCATGACGTCTCCAAAACGGCTTGTACCCTCAGTCTGATACAGTGAACCTGTAAGGAGGAATTTAAGTGAAAGGAGAGTTGAAAGAATAAAAAAAAAAATACCTTTGGGAATTCGAGCAGATAAGCTCGTCAGTGCTTGGCATTACCCCTGCCAAGGAGGTAATGTGATAGCCAATGTTTATCTGTCCGCCTGTTAGCAAAATAACTCGGAAAGTTATGAACGGATTTTAATGAAATCTTCAGAACATGTTGATAACGGGCCAGGGAACAGATGATTAAATTCTAGTGATTTTCCAGAGGGACTGTGGAGGGACCCTTGATCTTTCATGGATCGAGGCCGAGGCCGTTGATCATAAGGCAACCTACTATGGTATTATGTAACCTTGTATTGTTGCTTGTCCGACTGCAATTCTAGTTTAAAAAACATGTGGGCCCAAGTGACCTGTGGACAGATGTTGCTGTGCAACATATACCCACATGTGCGACTCCAGAGATGCTTCAAACACGATTAGCTGATGTGACTTCCTCCGTCTAAAAATCCAGACATCATGTCATTTCAGCTGCTAACCAAGACAAAGTTTAACGGCGTGCCAGGTGTTTTTGTTTAACTCTTCCCTCCACGTGATAACGCCTACCAGTGATTTCCTGCAGTAAGACAGAAAGTTAAAAATATTCAACACACGTGACTGGAGTCTGCATAAGACGCATTCGTTTGCATCCGCAGGCCTCGTGTCTCTTTAAGACAATACACCGCCAGGATTCCGCCAGGATTGCGCCACCTTTAAAGCACACGTGCACACACATATCAACGCCAAACGGGCGCTAAACAAGTGCCAAGCGAGACAAGCGAGGCTGCTTCTCTCCTGCTGCCCCCCCCCACCAAACACACACACACACACCAACGCTTCCCATCACAGAAACCACAGTGTGGCCGCGAATGTCACAATCAAACCACTAATGTCACTTGTTGCACCCACAACAATGTCGAGACGCAGCTAAATACCAGCAGAGCACAACACAGAGCTTCTGGAAACAATCAATCAGGAAGTCACGGATGCAAGAGCGCTTGGCAGACTGTTGCTTCCAGACACTAAAGCCACATCCTAAATTTAACTTTGGCTTTAAATTACAGCTCTCTTTGATGCAGGATGGATTTTCGTCCTTACTTGTTCTCGTTGCTCGCATCGTATCGCGGCATGGGATCCATGTCGTTGCCGTTGACATCGTAACTGGCCTGAGGGTCCTGGAGAAAATGCAAAAGCAGAGAAATCTCAAAATGACAGAGTGTAATCATTATCAGAACAGAGGAAACATCCAAAAGGTAAATTCATTAGAAAAGGACGCCCGACAGGAGCCATTTGTAGGTGACATATGCAATAGACCTGTGGAATGCCAAAAGCTCCTCTAATCCAATCAAACAGTTCACATTAGCATCACTCATGACAGTTTCGCAAATCGAATGCAATCAGAGCTAACTGGAGCTGCAGCTGTGGACGGCCTTCGGCATAAACAATTCCAGCAATAAGAGTAGCTAATAACAGGGACGCCGGCCTTGTCAAACAAAGAGTAAATCATTTTATCTGCACAGCTGATTGATGACCTCTTTAGCCGCCTGAGGATGAGAAGTTGCTCAAATGATCTGGTCTCAGTCGCCTGTGGGTGCACATTCAAGGCATGACTGTTGAGGTCAAATCAAGCTCTGCAAAGTTTAAGTAAACATAGCAGAGTTGGGAGGGTTTTTTTAACAACAGTTAATAAAGTGTTGACAAAGTTGCCAACTACTATGCAACCAAAGGCCCACTAATCATCATCTCTGGGTTTGACTTCAAGTCCTGGAGGTTTGATTCTATTCTATAAATAGTTTAAGATATATCTCGCGGTTAAATTTAATTTGACTGATGACTATCTGAGGATTCACAGCTCTCACACAATCCCGGTCGTGTCCAGAGCGCACATGCATACATACACACTCACGTAGTTCTGAAGGAGGTCCGGGTGGTTTCTTTCGATGCCGTCATCTAGTATGGTCACAACCACATTTTTACCCGTGAAGCCCCTCTTCCAGGCGCCCACGATGTTCATGTCTGACTGGCAGTTATGAACGTCATCGTTGCAGTGCTGGAGAGACCATGGTGGAAACGAGGAAAAGAAAGGTGAGTCCGGGTTGCAAAAAGGTAACAGATGATTTGGGTTTTTTCATTTATCTACTTAAATCAATGTGAAAATTTATCAACTGGGGGAATGTTTTTGATTTCTGCATGAGCCTTAGGGCACAAGGTTCAAAGAGTTCTGGTTTCAGGCTAAATAAAATCTGTTTAAATCCTCTGGTCAAAGTATTGGGTATTATCTATAGGAGGTTAATGATCGACAGATCTGAGGACGTTCAACGAACTACTCCCATGCAAACTAAAGGAGCAACGATCTGAGGGTGTGTGCAAACACTCACGATAAGCCTGCAAATCTGTGTAAAATAACGTTAATGTGTCTACGTTAGTGAGTGTGCACATACGAGAGCATGAGCACGCAAACGCACCGCTGCAAATCTCAGTGGAAAGATTTTGCAATGCAGCAAAATGAAAAATGTTTCAAATATAAACTACCTCTTTTAAAGCCAAAGAAGGTCCAAAACACACACACGGCTCCCTCATTGAATGTGCAGTCATCAGGATCCTGCTAAGACCTCCAATGACCTTTGACCTACAACCTCACTAAATGTGGGCACGGGCCTCTGAGATGAAAAAGGCCCTTAAAGCGACGTGATAATTGTGAGCGTGTGGGACATTTGTTGGGTTTCAGTGAAATGCTGCGAATAGGCAAAGGGAAACAGAGATTCCCTGATAGGACGTGCACTCACAATGTACCACATACTGCTCCACTTGGCATCATTATAGAAGATGTTGCCCTGGGCGGGACTGATGTGGGCGGGGCTAGACAGGGAGCGGGGCGGGGCCGGCTTGTAATCCCTCTTGATCCTCCTCTTCACCACCTGCTGCTGGATCCACTCCACCTGAGACACACGCAGACACAACCCGAGTGTGCGTCACACAACGCGTAAAGCTTCATTTGATACACAGTGGAAATTTTGATTCCGTCCCACCATCTTTTTTTTTTAAAAACATATTCCATGACACCAGAAATAGAGATGGTGGAATTTTCTTTATCAGGCAAGAGAAAATGTCCTGTTTTTGTGTCAAGTTTTAATGAAAAACTTTCTCAAAAGATTTCAAATAACAGGGATAACAGGAATCCCCAGAGTCCTGGAATATTCAAGATATCCTGGTCAGTGTGGAAGAGCAACTTTTCACTCAAATTCTTTTCACCCTGTGTGCAAAAAAAAATAAAAAGACAGGCCGACGTGCGCATGTGCTCCGATGACATATACGCCTCATGTGTAACATCAATCTCTCAAACGTTACGAGCCTGCTTCAAGGCTCAAGGCATTCCTTGGCAAGGACCTCGCTCCATTTTCAGACGGAATTTTTCCGATTTTCAAAAATCAGCATTGTTGGACGTGAACGTGAGGGCTGGACGCACGCGCTTGGCTCTGGCCACGTCCTTTAAAAACCTTGGAAACTTGTGTTTAGTCTGTCTAAACTCAGAGGACTTCACCCGGCTGAAAGCTAAAACCTCGATGAAAGGCTGGGCCGCTCCAGAACGACCACATGTGCAGACACAAAGGTAACACAGCACATGGGGGGAACATGTGTGACGGCGATGAATCATTTGATCTAATTCCTGGATTCTTTACCCCACCTCTGCTGTCTGCACAAATTTAGCCCGTCTACCTTTGAAATTACTGCCCCCAAAAAAAGTAGGGATACATCAAATGGCTTTTGGTGAACAAGGTCCAAATTTAAACGGATTCAAGTAGGATTTCTTCACATCAGGACAACTCGAGCAGACAGGGAGCAAGAAAAAAAAAAAAAAGCTGGCAGGAAACGCTGCCGAGCGATTATCGGGTGTCATGCACTCAGACTTTCCTGAGAGTTGCAGTGAGATGCAACAGGACAAGAAAGGAGGAGAGAATGACGGACACAAGCACCACCAGGGGCAATAAAAAAAGAGGAAAGAATGAGGGAGTTTAAACTAATAGCAAGATGGAGCAAGAGACAGCGAGAAAGGAGAGGAGGACTGATCGTATAAATAACACTGATTTAATAACTGAAGTATGAAGCTGTCCAGGCTTAATGAGGAAGGAAGAAGAAAACAATGCCTCGGGTGGTGTAATTTAATAAAGAATTCACACCTCTGGTTCAAAGAACAGAATATCCGATATAAAGAGAGTAAACCAAAATGAGGCATCAGCACAGGGCTCAGCTCATTTCACTCCAGTTCTGATCAGATTTGGCTTTGAAGGGACAATTTACTCGCACCATTAGACTCAAAGCAACACAGCCATGCACACTTTTATCATAGACTGGACTTGTAGTCTTTGATAGGGAACGAAACGCATAAATGCTGCCCTTTTTAACCTTTTCCTTGATTTTTGGCGTCACCGTCATCATTAACCATTAAATCCTCCTCCAGGTTCGAGCGCTTTTGCCCCCACCTGGGTCACCGCTGGGGAATTCTGGCTCCGATACGTCCAGATACTCTGCAGCCAGACCTCTCACCTGAACACAACCCTGGAAGCACATCACCCTAACCCTTATCCACCGCTGGCTTTCTGTCAAGACGTGACTTACTGCCAAATCCTCCCGCTCACTTACAAATGCTGCAGCTATAAGCTAGCTCATCATCGCCACCGTTATACGGGTTGTGCTCGTTGCCTTTCAGCACCCGTTCGACACCTCCCCGAGAAATGGGTAATAAGTGGTGTTTTTCTTATTACTAAGAGGAGGATTTAATGATAAAGTGAAAGCAAGGGAGCCCTCCTCCTCCTCCTCCTCCTCCTCCTCACGGTGTCAGGAGACTCATATAATAGTTTGATCACAAAAGACAATGAAACAAATGCAGGTATGAGGATGGACCAGGCTGCGCGGCTACTTGGGTTGTCGTCAGTAGCAGTTCAGACCAGGAGGTTACAGCAAGTATCGAAATACTGATTGGCTGGAAAACATTTTCCGTCTCACACATAGCACCGACTTCTTATACGATCGTATCGAAGGCCGTTAAAAACAAATTTGAGGAGAGTATATTCAAATCTGAAGGTAACAACGCTGCCCCCTCCCACACACACACACACACACACACACACACACACACACACACTCTAACTGGTCTTAAAAGCTTAAGTGTTTAGACTCCACTCTCCCTGCTCAGTGCTCGCAGATTTGGATCTGTGCACCGTCTGTGGCAATGCATCATGGGATGATTTCATTTCAGTACCTGTAACACAGCAGCCAGGCCGCTTCTGATACAAATATTTGCATCTCCCACTTGGCACCTTTACAGTTAAATCTCTGAAAACTGAGCCAGTTTCTCCTTTTTCCTCAAAGGAAAATATCATTAAGATGTTCTATCCTCCATATTGATTCATCATTTGGAAATAACAGTTAGGACAACTACCCTCATTTGTCATTATTGTGCTGGTCTCCAAAGCTCATGTGTTTAGACTCCACTTTTCCTCCCCGGTGCTTTCAGGCTTGGATCTGTGCACCAAACGTTGCAGTGCATTATGGGAATACATCATTTTAGTACTGCATTTCAGGCCAATAAATAGATAATGTCAGGGTCCGGTAGTACCTTGAGCCAGGTGTGCTCCTTGCACCCTGAGGTTGATAGCAGTCATGATTTATGATAAGATACAGTAGTTTAACGGAATGTGGGATAAAAGTGAGTGTAAGGGCTCTCATTATATACTGCATATCCATTCATTAATAATGTGACTCTTTGTATTCAGAAAAAAAACTATAATTTCTGGTCAAATCATTCGTTTCATAATCTGCATCCTTGAGACGTCTGCTGCGTGTTCCACGTGTCTGCAGGAAATTCCTCGGTTATTGACGCCACCCTCGCCATCAAAAGTAATTCACAGTAACAGCCGCCGGTTATCCAGATCAGCTGTGTCACGTTTGGGCGTCTCTGTCCAAACAACAATATTGCCTCTATAACGGCTCATGTATCACAGCCTTTGTTTCGGTGCCAACTCTCTGGGAGGCTCCGGCGCACTGGGTCGGCTCTAGGATGGGCTCTACTATTTAAACTCCAGCTGTAAACACCTGTACCAGCATCATTCATACCTTTCCTCCAACTCCACCCCCCCCCTTTCGCAGCGTGTCGGGTCTTCCTCTCCACAGACGCCCACTTTTCACTGACACCGATTGTCTTTTTCCCTTTCTCTCTCTCTCCCCCCCCCCTCTCTCTTCCACTCCAGTCCTCTCCCTCCTCCCCCTTTCTCCCTTCTCTGTGTAAGGGTTTGCAGGTGGCCGTCACTGGCTGGGTCAGTAACCAGGGGAAACTGGGGAAGAGTTCATTTCCATAGAACAAATGGGAACAAATTGATCTGCTTTCACTGCTGTGTTTTGGAGATGGTGTTTTGAGGTTGAGGTTAAAGAGCCAAAAGCAGCATTTTTTTTTAAAGGGTTGTGAAAGACTAATGCAGCAAAACACCCAGAACAATCCTCCGACAACACCGAAAAGTTTAGAGACTGAGCACAACTTTTCTCTGCCAAATCCCATCACCGCCGTGCTCAGACAGATTTTGCATCACATTTGCATCTAAGAACACCCGAGTTTGCAAACCAGTTATTCTGGCCTAGGTTCTGCCAGGTGACCTGAACGACCATGTACCTGTAACGTTGTCTGTTACTATAGTAATGCTGTCCATGTACAGCATATTCTGTTTAAAGTCCATATTCTAGTACAGTGCTCCAAATGGCATGTTTACACAAGAAAGTTCCCATTTACATCCACCAGCAGATCCCAAACAAGCAGGCACCCTGTGAGGCAATCTGACATCATGGCACCGAGCTTCAGTTGTTGGAAAACAACACTAAAATAACTGAAGCTCGGGGCCTTGCGATACTTTCAAAGCTGTGGAAATGATCCACTACAGAACCCTGTTTCTGCTTTTCCAGAGAGCTTAAAATGACTGGGAGTCCGTTTGAAACGAAGCATGGCTACACTCTTTCACAACAAAAGCTAATATCACTGCACAGCTCCGGCCAAGAAACAAACCCAAAAAGAATCCTTCCACAAAACCCATCCAAATGTTTCTGGAACTCCCAATTTACTTGAGTCATGAGTCCACATCAGCTCAGCAGTGTAGAGGTGCAGGTTTGTCCGCACCATTTAAACCGTCACATCAGTTTCAACTTTGTGTTTACGGGGACCACGACATGTAAAAGGCAGGAAAAAAAAAACATACGATTGCACCAAGTTCTGTAAATGTAACAGCTTAAGAAAACCCAACAATGCTTTCTGTAAAAACTGACTAAAGCCAAAGGATGCAGCGAAGACATGTTTGTGTTCCTCCTGGGCCGAGCGCCTTGGCAGAGTCATCTGACAGCCTGGAGGGAAAAGTAGCCTTTGGCCCGAGAGGCAAGTGACACTGCAGTTTGGCAGATGCCATTAAGCAATAATATGTGCTGGGCTGCATCACCATGGTAATAAGCATGCCAATAAATACTGTGGATGGTAGGGTGCGTCTTTCATGGCACCGCTACGCCCATCTGACTCACACAGACACACACACAGCTGTCATTATTATAAAACCTGATTGCAAAACATCATTAGCGGCGTGCCAGACCGAGCCGGTGCCAAACTAGCCATCGAGTGGATCCAAAACCCACAGACAGGTCTGCAGATTACGCTGAACAGAGCCGCTCTTGTCTTTATTTGGATTTTCTGATCCATCCTCCCTCTTTCCCCCTTCTCTTCTCGGTTTGTCTTCGCTCTCCTCTTTTGACAATGGCTTCTTTTCACTTTTCTCTCCTCAACCTCTCCTCCCTGAGCCACTCTTCTGAAACCTCGGTCCCTCCACTGGTTGGCATCAGGACATAAAGCTTCTTTGCGATTCACTGCCCGGCCCAAGAGAGTGACAGAACCAAAGGAGCGTGCGGGCCGGGTCGGTTGGATTGAAAACCGTCCCGATGAACTCTGGCGCTGTGCGGCACCGTGCTGGATCAACGCTGGCCGTGTATCAGATCGCGGGCAGGCTTTCATTTTTGTAGGATTACCAAAAAGCTGAATAACGTAAGCTTGCAGTTCTGTATGATTGATGCACAAAACCTCCGAGACCCGGCCAATCAAAACGCTCCCCAGCAGCTGCAGCACTGCTCCATTTCCAAACTCCAAATCATTTCCAAATCATTGACAGTGACAGATACGAGACAGATAACAAGCATTATAAAGAAAGCACCAGGATGACGAGCACCCTGCGTCGGCCAGGAGGTCAAACTGTCCAAACTCAAATCTCCCACTCGGCAACTTTCAGCTGAGCCAGTTGTGTTTTGTACAACTTCTGAGATCCAGCAGTGTAAATTAAATGCTGGCAAGAGCTGTGTTTGCTTTTTTTTTTTTTTTCTTCTTCAAGGAAAATATTAAGAGATGTTTTATCCTCCCTATTTAACAGCCATTCGTCACTTTGGAAATAATATTTAGGACAGCTACCCTCATTTATCACTGTTGTACTGAAGTTGTGAGCGTTAGCAAAATATTCCAGCAATATAATATTTTCTGTAATAATAGACTGTCAGACACTAACGCAAAGTCTTCTAAAAAGAAAGAGAAAAGATGAGTCAACGGGTCAATACTGCACTTTATACATCTAAATGTGCAATTTCTGAACCAGCGCAAGTTTAAAACGTCATGAAATACAAGTAAATCAGGCAACTGTCATTGAAAAAACAATTTTAATCAGAAAGTAAACCACATTCGCTGCTGTCGAGTCATCCACAACGGCTGCAGCATCTTCAACCCAATAATTGCCCTTCAAATCTTCAAATTAATGTGTGGTTTGCATGTGTGCCAGACTACGGGATGGAAGCCGAGGGCAGTTATTTCTACATTCCAGCACATCCACAAACAAGCGCCTGAAGTCTGCACAAAGTATTTTCAGGGCGGCCACTAATAAAAATACACTTAGAATATATCGTGAAAATAGTTTAACACGATCAATCAGTACACCTTAAAGTAAATGACCCCTCCAGCTACAGTGTAAATATTACACAGGGAGGCAAACGAGTGACCTCCACGAGCAGCGAGCAAACCCGACCCACTCAATACCCCCGGGTATCCTGGAAAAGTATGAGAACTCTGACTTATCTTGGATTATTAGGATAGTTGTGCATTATCCTGCCTTCTAGGCTGGATAAGTACCATTGAAATTCACAGACTCAAAGGAAGGTCAAGAGTCTCACCTTGGGCTCCATGGAGATGAAGCTGTGACGCCCACGGCTGGACAGGGTCGACCTTTTGATGGTCCTACTATGGAAGAAGTGATAGTGGTCTTTGAGATCGCCGATCTGCAGAACACAGAAACAATTATTACCTTCGACAAAACCTTCCACATTTGTTTTGACTTTCTATTCTTGGTCTTTCTATTCTTGGTTATCGAGTCAACGTTCCGCCGACTCCACAGGCGCCACGAGAGGCTTCGTTCCGTCCACACGCCCAGTGGGCCATGTGAGTGACCATCGCTTTACGTGAGCGGTGGTGGAGGTCGTGTCAGATGGGGTCTGAAGTCATATTTAGATGCGTGTCGAGTCTGAACATTTTCAAAACAGCCCCGAGAATTAAAAGTCTAATGGTGAGCGAGTAACAGACTGGCTGCAGGTCGGTGATTAGTTTTAATAATTGATTAAGACCACATAGTGCCTCAAATGATCAGACCGTCATGGCTGCCAAGGATCTGATGGTATGTCACTGATCCACGGCTGGGCTCCGGCTCCCCAGAGCCCATTAGATCAGCTTTCAGCTCAGCACACACGCACTTACACACATTCTGCAACATCCAGAATAATAAAATTAGATACCCGAAAGCGGCGGTGTTGCCGAATCACCTCGCCACACAATTAGTAATCGGACTAAGGAGCATTCTCCTGCCTTGTAAAGGTGCTGCTGTGAAGCACTGGGAATGCTTCTCATAGTGTAAACAGGTCTCAACATATCGTGCCGCCAATCCTCATTTAATATGAGCAACATCTCAGCTATTAAGGCAGGAAGCTCTTCCCTAACTGCTGGTAAAGATCCAGACACAGAAATGAATAAAATGAGGTCGTTTTTCTCCATCCACCTTAAAGAAACGATTAAAGAGCATCTGAATAGAGATGAAAATGATGTTGACTATAAACAACATTCTGGGTCACAGGCAGCCGCGGTGGGGTAGATTATGTTTACGTCTGTCAACAGCTGCTGCTACTGTACTCTACAATCTACTCTACCCACTCTGGCATCAGGTATTTATCTCCAGAAAGTGCTTCAAAGTGACGCACACGCATCACAGATAGCGATTGCTTTTCATTCTTAGCATAGCCGTCATTCAGGAGCGTGTTGGATTTACTGTATAGTCCAGATCTGAACATTTTATTTGTCTTGCTGCTCTCGCGGACCCATTTTAAATATTTATGCTGCGCCTCGGATAAAGCATTTGTCAATATTGCCGGACTTCCGCTGGCTGGACTGACCGAGAGAAGAGGGATGCGGCGTTGGCAACCTTTTGCTGAGTCTGCAGCGGTTTACCACACATCAGTTTCACTTCAGCATATCTGGGACGCCACAGAGACCCCGCAGCCACCAAGCACGGCGCACGCTTACCGGGGCGAAGTGATAAGCGTGGAAAGGTTTCTTTCTTTGCCACACGGAGCTGTAACCGGCTGCACTGTCACAGTCCTCGTTCGAATCTCTGCCACCCAGCAAAGACGCAGGAGAACCACACAGTCAATCTGGGCCCTGGAGCGTTAGCGCTGATGTTACTGGCATAAATATCGAACATTCTGATAGCGCCCAGCTATCTTGGTGTTTCTTTACAAGTCGTTATCAATGGAAGCACCTCTAGTTCACACAGGCCAGGAGGATCAACACCACCCTTACTCTCCATGGCTCCTGAGGCCTTGTCAGCTGATTTTGACTCAATTTGGACCAGTGTCTCGGTCTGGAAAGGGGGCTCCATGGTTAAGAGGATTACCCAGAATTCCCCAATGAGGTGCTCGGAAACTCCATGCCAGTTCTTTTCATCTATCCCTCCATCTATCCTCCCTTCTTTCGCTCGCTCCTCCTTCCATCTCCCAGTGTGTGGTTATCTTTGTCCGTTCTTACCCCCGTCAAGACGATATTGTCCTTCTGTCGCATGTTTTCCCCACCCATCCCCCCTTTCACTCCGCCAGCCGCCCATCGCGATTTCAAACCTGCATTTAGGCACATAACACGCCCGTGTGAAGCGCTTCCAAATTACTTTTACTTCCAAGCAAGTTCAGGTTAGAGACGCGTCCCGCAGCGACTGCATTTACAGCGGTGTCAAACAGCCAACTTCCCAAATATCTGCCCTCCATTTGCTAACTAATGTGGCGTAAGAGGCAACAGGTGACGGCGGAGGTGTCAAAGTTCACAGTGACAGAGCGCGTACCGTTATCGCTCCCAGAGGAGCAGCTTTCAGATGACCCCACAACCAGGAAGTGAAGCAAACCTCATCTATGAGGTGTCAAAGTCCAATGAACGCTCCATATTGAGATGGAAATTAGGGCGAACAGTGGGGGTTGGGGGCAACACTGGGAAATTCCAATTGGGGGCTGGTATGGAAAAGGAAGGAGGGGGGCTCTACACATTAGTTCCTGTCAAAGAGAGGGGATAAACGAGGCCATTAAGGCTGTCTCTCTGAGGAGTATAGTGGGTGGGCGGGCTGGATAAGGCGAGGAGGAAGAGGGGGGGGTTCAATAGCTGTTGACTAGGCTACCCCACAACAACCTGTCAGAATGCCCCCCTCTGTTCCGTGCCGTCTTCACGCTGAGGGCTGGCAAGTGCAGGCATGAACCAACCACGTATTTCATTCATGATGCTCCAGAGTATGTGTGGGGTCCAAGTTTGTGTTTCGTATTTCTTTTGTTCAGAGGGGACACAGATTTTCTCTTTGAACTCTGTCAACACACAAATTCAACCTACAGAACCGACCCCCCCTCCCCACGTCAGCCCAATTCTAGGCTGACGTGTAATTTTTGGTTTGTTTGGTTGGTCGTTTGTGGCTGCTGCAGTTGTAAATTCTAAATTCTTAGACTGGGATTATTCTAATATGTTTTTCAAAGGTATCTGCTGTATTTTTTTTTGCAAGTTTGGTAATCTTTGGTTTTTAGGGAGAGAAGCATGACACACATGTAACACTTCTGTCGTTGGGCTGTCAATCATCCGTTTCGAATGCGTGTTTAGTTTGGAACTCTCAGCCCAGGGGGAGAGAAGCGTCCCCGCACCTCAGACCCATCTGGATCAGCAGTGAGACCTTTAGATGGGAAACCCAAAAGCGGGCAGCACCCGGGGGCTGTGGGGAGCTCCGAACCCAGCATGATCTGCTCGAAGCAGGCACCTGTTGTGCCGCCGTGTGGCGACTCTTTGTTTCCGAATGGCTTTGAACGGTGGAGAACTCGGGACAGCACCAAGTCAGACCATCCGGGAGACGGTTCCTCACTTTGGTTTGAACTTCAGACGTTTGACCGGCGAGATCACCGCGACGCGACCTTCTCAAAGAGTTGATTAACACCACATGATCATGACACACGAACGAGAGGTTTACTTTCCATGGAGCGGACTTACCTGTCCCATGTTCCTATAGCCGTATTTCTCCGCTATCCGCTCGGCCACGTCGGGTCCACCGCCTATCCTTACTGCCCAGTGGTTGGTGTAAATCCGAGCTTTGCATGGCGGGGACGCCAAGCCGAGGCTGAGCGCCAGGACGCACAGCAAGCTCCTTCTCCAAGCGGCGCTGCGGACCATCTTCTCCCACTTTTAACCCGACTCTTCTCCTCCTCCTCCTCCTCAGCCGACAGCCAAACAACCAAACTTCTCTTCTCGCCGAGCAAGACTTTCATAGAAACACAACTATCCGGACAGAGACGCCGAAGAGAGAAGAAAAGGGAAATATGTACCTTATCCTAAAACCTCTGCGTGCCACATGGGAGAGTTGCAAGTTTGCGTTCCGTGTGCCCCGTCTCTGATCCCCCCTCTCCTTTTTTTTTCCTCCACGGCGGAGGAGGAGGAAGTCTATCGAAGTGGACGTGTCCACGCGCCGTGCGTCCTTGCGCGCGAGTTTGCGGACGACCGTGTGCACGCGGAGCTCCTCGAGGCTGCTCTCTGTTCTCCGCGGACAACTCGGATGTCGCTCCGCTCCGCTCGTCGGGCGTTCATGTGGCGAAATGGCCACAGCGCCTCCCCGCAAATAACTCGCCGACGCTCGGAGGAGTAGAAACGAGCCAAGCCGCGGGGTTTCCCGGCGAGTTCCGCTGGGTCTTAAAGACACCCTGCCGGCTGGCACCGCGCGGGTGGGGGTGGGGGTGGGGGTGGGGTGGGAGGCCGGGAGGGCACCAGACAACAGGCCTCTATCTATCTATCTATCTATCTATCTATCTATCTATCTATCTATCTATCTGTCTGTCTGTCTGTCTGTCTGTCTGTCTGTCTGTCTGCCTTGAACAACTCTGACCCCCTCTTGGTGCCGTTTGGGCCCTCCGCCCTTGGCCTTGTTGCAGGCTTCCCCTCGTCAGCGGGGCTCCATACGTCAGGCTCCTCCATGGCAACACGGGCCACTAAATGCTGTCTTGACGGAACCCATCTTTTATTGTCTGCAGTTGAGCCGTTCGCTCAAAACCGTTTTGTTGATTGATTGAGTTCTTTTTTTTGTTTTGTGTTGCAGCAGTCTCTCCCCCCCCCCCCCCCCCCCCCCCCCCCCCCCCCCCCCCCCCCCCCACCACCACCACCACCACCACCACCACCACCACCGGGAAGGTCTGCCCGCTGGACACAATTGGGCTAATTGCAGGCAATTTCTCATTGAATAGAGCCCAGAGTCAGCAGGACAAAAATATCTCATGGTAAAGGGCAGATGACGTAAAAAAGAATTGAGAGATGGCCGCACGTGCGTGTGCAGGAGGGATGGAGTGTCATGTGACAAAACCACCTTGTGCACCACGGGACGCCGATTTCTATTGATGTTATGTTAAAATATAAAATACCCCGCATGAACCGACTGAACCCAACAGAATATCCTTGTCCACATGTGAGGGCCCGGATCACGGGTGTCAACAAACACGCCAAGGGGCATTCCTACGAGCATTCCAGCACCTCTCCACTGAAATAACAGGGTACATCTTGTGTTCAGGCCAAGTACAACCAGGAAAAGAAGAGGAAACTTTTCATTGGACACAATGTAAGGGCCCATAGAGAAGTCGCAGTCAACAAGCTTTATTCACCGAGGGCACAGCTAATTTGTCCTTTCAGTATCGAGCCCAACATTTTCAAGGAGGGACCCTCCCACATGATTCCCCTGTCCCATCAAGACAAGAGCTTTATCAAACATGCGCGCCTGTCTTGCATTCGAATGCCGCAGGCTATTCCCTGTCCACCGCCGCTTCCTCGCCTGTGTTTGCTCATCAAGTCCTTCTTGTTTAATCCTTTCATCTTCGTTCAAGGTGTTCTGTTTGTCTACGTCTTGTTTTTTTAATGAATCTGGATCCTTCTCTTCCACTCATAGTTCTACTAAGTGCTGCTTTCTCTCCACTTGGTCAAGGCTGCCTCTTCGCTCCAGTTGTTTCCTAAAGCCAGTCACCTCTGACACCCCCTCCCATCTTTTATCTCTCGGTGGGTGGCTTTCTCACGAGTTAAGGTTGACCTTTCAACTTCACTTTGACCCCTGACCTTGTTGTTGTAGGCTTTTCAGCCGCAATACCACTTGCCACTCTCTGACGTGGCGTCCTCTCTACACTGCATCCCGCCCTCCCATCGTCGCCCTTCACGTCCTCTCCTCACGCTCTCTTTTGTCGGTCACATACCAGGGTTATACAGCCTATTTTCAAAGCACACACTAAATTCAATGGCAAGAGGTGAAAGGACGCGTTGACAGAGAGTTTTCTAAAGCCCAGAAAAGGCATTTGAGAAAGTGAAGTTAAATCAAATTCAGCAGCTGGTAAGCAATGAGAAACAGAGCAGCACAGACACGCTGTCAGGGCAGATTATTCAGGCACTCTCAGACAGACAAGTAGCTGAAACTTTATTTTCCTCAAAATTTCTGGATACTTTTGACAACCTAACATTTGTCACAGATGTGCAGGACACTGCTTGCGTATTCAATAAACTATGAAATGTAATATTTTTAAACATCAGGCATCCCGTCCTGTCAAGCAAATAAAGTTGGTACCTTGGCTTTATATCGCCACCTCGTGGTGATGGGTACGATTACACCTGTAGTTCCTCTCGTTTGGATGGTTTCAAATTATTCCTTTACTCACTGCATATTTATAACATCCTCTGAAGATAAGGTTTCAGGTTAAAGCACTTAAACCAAGATGATGTCATGTGTTTCTTACTTAAAATGTAATGAGTAAATTAAAAGCATTCTCAAACAGCTTCTTCAGTGACATGAGAACATTCTAAAGTTTCATTTTTTAAACAATCCAAGCAAATCAACAGTTGTGTTAAGGTGCTCTTCCAGTTTGTTGCATCTCATATTGAATATGCATTGAAGGTGGTTTCGTGTTGGACTCCTTTAGTTTGGAGAACAACCTGTGTCCAACTCACGCTGGGCCACCATATGGCACATGGCTTAAAGCAAGAACACATTTTTGTGTAAATCCCTTGTCAAACAGGTCCGCAACACCTACCTTTTACAAATTTCACCCCCACATTAATTTAAAACAAAGAACCTTTTGTTTTTTTTAAATCAGAGCGTAAATGAGAAAAATCGCAGCACCTCTAAAAGCGTGAACATCAGAAATCAGCTATTGGACACATCTTAAAATGAGACCTCCTGACGGACAAAACTTAAACATCCCGTAGGACGGCCACCTGACCCCCGCTCAGCAAACTCCAAACAGCGAGACGCACGTGTGAAAAACCAGCCCAGCTGCGCACACAAACACAAAACACGGAATTCCAACTGCTCAGAACTTTTTATTTCAGCGGGAAATTTGGATTAAAATTAAATTAAACATAAAAAATTTAAATGGGTAAAGATGTCTTTAAAGGAAAGTTGTTGGCCAAAGAAAAAGTAGGCAGCCCCCCCAGTAGGAGGAGAGACGGGGAAAGGCCAGAAGTTACAAAAATAAAGTTCAGGGGCAGAGCCAAGTCATTCAGGAAGGTATGTATAAAAAAGAAAAGATGATAGATGCAGTTAGTTATTATAAACCCCACCCCCATCTAAAATGTCCTCATATGTATTCAGTGCTAAAGCTCTCTCCCAGTCCAGGTTTCTTAAAGAAGATTTAGATCTTTTCACTTTTTCCACTTGCTCTCGCCATCATCACATTAATGTAACATTTTCCTGCAGTTTTGAAAAAGTAAACAAAAGTCCTTCAAAAATAAAATGTAGCAACCACATTTCATGATCTACTATTACATATACAGTATATATATATTTATATAAATACATACATAAATATCTTACATGTACAACCAATTTTGAAAAGGGGGGAAGAGAGAACCTAAAAGACTTAATGAGGACTTGTGGAGGTGGTGGAAGGTGGGACGGGGTGAGGGGCCCAATGTTGCCCGCTGGAGGGTATCGGGCCTTTCCGTTTTAGCTTAACACACTCGTGCACACACAGCCTTTCAGGGAGGGGGTCGTTTCAATTGGCCCAGTAGGGGGAGCTGCCATAGTTGGACTTGCTGCCTTGGGTCTTCTGCTGCATGCTGTTGGACTGACTGCGCTGACCTGGACCCCCCTGTAAGAAAAGAGTAAGTTCAGCTATCGAGCTCAAGACTCCAAATTCACATTGATCAAATAGAAATTCCAAACAAATATCCAAACTTCTGTGTTCACATTAGTTATTGTGTAAAAGGTATAAATCTAAGGTTAGACCCGTTTTGTCATTTAGCTCCAATAAAAAAATGGAAATCCAAAATCCAATTTTTGACCATGAAAAAAAATACCGTCCACATTGTTTACCTGTCCGTCCTGTGTGAGATGATGGTGCAGCAGTTGGGAGTGGGGCTGTTGGTGTGGTGGTAGGATATGTAGGAAGGGAGCAGGGGCATAACCAGGAGCACCTCCCGGGTTCAAGGGCCCCGTTCCTCCCAACGCTGAGGGCAGGCTAAAAGGAGGTGGAGTCCCTGTGTGGAAGCCCTGCTTGTCAAATGACTACAAAGAAAGAAAAGAGATCAAGGTGTTACCCAACAGAACACTATACAAACTTAATTTGGACTGCAAGTAAATCCAGAATTTAAAAAGCAGTTATAATTTTATGACAGGTGCACTCACCTGAGTTTTGTTGTAAATCGACCCTCCCAAGTCAGGAACTCCACCACTGTTCCCCGACCCCGAGAGTCCTGGTGCTGACAAGCGAAAGAAGAGAGAAATGAGTTATGATGAAAGCAAGAACGCGCGGTGGCCACAGACAGGGCACTGTGGTAAAATGCACGCGTACCTTTCCCTGGGCCGCTGCCCCCTGACTTGGCCTGTGCCTGGGCAGAGCCTCCGTAACCCCCTTTACTGTACTCCCCGTGGGCTTGTGACAGGTCATCAAAGGCTGGACCAGGAGGATGAGTTGTGGAGGAGAGAGATAGCAAAGGACAGGACAGGAGTGAGAGGGACAGGACGGGCAGAACTATGTCCAACTTCAGCAGCGCCTGTTAGCGCCTTCACATGCTGTGACATCACACTGTTCAGCATCATTTCAACACAGATTGGGACTCAGGACTGGTCTTTTACCTGTGCCATAAGCATGCTGTCCATAACTGGGCTGATGTTGCTGGTGGTACTGATTGGATGGGTTTGCCAAGCCCATTGCAGGCTGCTTGGCAGAGGCAGGAGGGACAAACACAGTAGGCCCATACTGGAAAGCAGAGGGAACCCCTGGCACACCAGCATAATATGGCAGCCCTGCAACAGGGTAACAAGGAAATATTTTAACGACTAAAAGTATTTTAAAAAAAGTCCCACACAGGATGATTAACTACAAAGAATGTGTTAATTTAAAATAAATAGAATACATTAGGGTAAATATATAAATAATGAGATTCACTAGAGCCGAATTTTTTATTTATTTTAAACGATTTGTTCATCCTCACCGGTGTATCCATAACCAGGGGGCAGTGGGGGGTTGAGGAAGGCTTGATTCTGTGTTTGCTGGGCCTGGTTCTGTCCCTGGGTCCCTGACTGTGGTGCCTGCTGGGGCTGTGACTGCACACCAGCTGTTGACAGGCTGGTCGGGGGAGCTGGAGATGAAGAGTCATTCCTGCCAAACTTTGTTGGCTCACCTGAACAAATAAGTAAATAACACAAAAGAACTTAAATATTCATCTCACAAAGCTTTGCTGACACAGCCGTCATATCAAGAACAGACCAACATCAGCAGGTAATTAATAACCTAAAGCTAAAGAGGAAATCTGTTCGGTAAAGGAAAAGAGTACGAACAAATCTGTTTTTCATGAAACTGGAAAACACTGTCAAAAAGCAGCTGTCTTTAAAGATAACACAAGGTTAACCAAATATAAACAGGCAAATGGGATTTACTGGAATATGGGTTATTTCCTAGGCCATCTCTTCCAGGTAAAGTAGCCGCCGTTCCAGGGAATGGTACCCCATAATAGTCCTGTGGAAAAGAGAAAGCGAAACCTTTATCTACTTGAAAAAGCAGCAACACTGTCATAAAGGGAAATAATGTCAATGACCTTTTTGGATTATTTTTTTAAATAATAATGTCAAAAGAAAAGACAATGTGTATTTGATGACAAATGCTCACCATGGGAAGCCGAGACTGCAGCATTTGCAGGTCCTCGTAGCCATAGATCTGCTGTTGACATGAACAAAATAGTACGGGGTTTAACCACTGGAGCTCTTTAAACCTACAAATACGCTGAAAGTGACTGAGGAACTGAAGCATCAATTTAAAGACGGACAAGTCCTTTAATAAGAATACTATCAGCAATATAATGAGCTAATGAACATAAACACACCGGGTAAGCAGGAAGCAGACCACCAGGGCCCATGATGTACTGGTTGGCAAGGAGAGGAGGGACCCCTTGAGCCAAATTTGGAGGGGTCTTCCCTGCAGGAGAGAAAAATAAATTTCAATTAAGTTATAAGTCATCCCTTCTGATAGAATTACTTGGATATAACTCAAATTTTAGCTATTTTATACGGTGATAATTGATGATAAGTGCATTGCTTCAAATAGGCTTTAATGGGATATGAAAATGAAAAGCTACAACTTAACAAAATAACATCATGCAGATGATCTTTGTTTTAAAATGCTTGATTGGGGAAAAACCAACAAAAAAAACCAACAACCCTAAACTAGCAGTGCTGTTGCTCTTATTCTTTTTACCAGATGTGGTGGTCAGCAGGGGTGCAGTACGGCTGCCTGCTGACAGCGAGGCGTTTGTGCCGTTAGGAGTCAAGCCCGGGGCTCCAGCTGCGTGTAAGCCATTGGTGGCTGAGCTACCACCAGCCTGGGGGGCGGAAGGACTGGCGCTGACAGCCTGGCCGGTCGATGACGAGGACAGGGTATGATGGGTACTACTGCTGCTGCTGCCAGCCTCGTTATTCACCTTGTCAGACGATACAAAAGCAGGCAAGGAAAATAAACCAAATTGTTCAAGAGTCGACTCTTCCGGAACTCTTCCTAAACTTACGGTGTAGGATGAACTTGAGGTGAGAGTTGATCCAGACGTGTGAGCACTGGTGATGTGACTACAAAACAAGAGCCAATCTGTCAGCTACCCCATGTTTGATGAAGCAACAATACAGCGATTATTGAGAGATTCAGTGAAAAGATGTCTCTACATTAAGAATCGAGATATGTGCTTCATCATCATAATTTTCTGAATTAAGAACGTGTCAAAACCCTATTTAGTCCGTGGAAGAGGTGAATACATCCACTTACCTGCTGAGTGATGAGATGGGGGCTGAATGTGAGGGGGTAACAACAGGGGAGGGGGCGTGGTGGTTTGTTCCACTATCACTTGTCAGAACAGGAGACTCAGTTTTCACCGTTCTTGATGCCGACGTCGCTGATTTTAAAGAGGGTGAAAATATAAATACATTTTTGTGTACAACATATTAAAATAGACTTTTACTCATAAACAGATTACACTGGATTATAATGTATTTCGGAACAATACTGAAGAATTGGCGATGCCGGGAGTACTTACGGTCCTGGTTGCCCTGTGTCTTCAAGCCATTATATCCATTCTGCAGAGATAAAGATAAGTCCCAAGAATTGTTTATCACTGTCAAGTATAAAGCAGACGACAAGCTCTGCGGAAGCAGTGGAGAGAATTTATGACTTTGTACTTACTGTAAGAGCAGATGAGGGAACATCTTTGCCTTGAGGGAATCCCAGATGAGGTGCCAAGGACCTTGGCCCGCTGCTTTCCCCACGACTGGCTGCGGTAGGGGCAGTGGAAGAGGCTGGACTGGCAGCGCTGGGAAGACCAATGGAGGGGGAGGGTGTTGCACTCGGTAGGCCCAAAGATGGTGAAGGGAATTTGGAATCCGAGACGGCCGAGGGTAAGCTGCTCATGTGCTCACTGTTCACAGGAGAGGGAAAAAGATGGTAGAAACAAGGGGGCAGTTTTACAAGATACAAAGGTGGAAAAGTCTACAGAGATACTGTAACGCTGTCAATATGGATTACAATCAAGGAAAAATGCATCAGAGTACGACAGTGAGAGTCTCTGCAACAACAGGGTCACAGGAAAGTCCCATATACCCACCTGATAGACCCTGGCTTGGGGAAAAGGCTGCTCTGTGGCTGTTGTGTAGAAACAGCAGCAGGAACGGGCAGAGATGCTGAAGCTGGGATTTGTGCTGGACGTTGATCCCTGCCGGCCTCGGACTGTGCCATATCTGCCATTCCACTACTGGTCTCAGACCCAAAGTCTAATGCTCCAAACTGGACATTCAGTCCAGGCACATCTGCCGAGCCCGGCATCTCCACGGCCGATGATGGGATCTGAGTAGACAATCAGAGGATTTCTCACACTAAGTAGGTCACATTTTCACTAAACTGTGCAATCTATTAGCAAAACAACCAGAATTATTTTGAATGATATGAACAATTTCCCCCCATCAGTAAGAAAAATAAAATAAAAAAAAGCTGCTAAAGTAAATGAATTGTCAAGCAAATAATTATAAAAATTTAGTTTCAGAGGATCTTGAGTTTCCTGATTTTCAAATGTTCAGTTGCGCATTTCTTAAAGATTAAGAACTTAGATTTCCTACCTTTGAAGGGGGAGGTCCTCTGCGTTTCTGTGCCTTGAGCTGTCTCTGGGGGGCCTCTGCACCTTGGAGCTCCAAGCCAGACAGCTTCCCTCCAGGAGAACCTCCATCTCTTAGAGGAGGGAGGGATGACTCGTGACCTGAAGATAGGACACATCCTTTAAATAAAATCAACATAAGTATAGTTTCAATTACTTCAGAGATAAAAAAAAAACATTCCAATGTGACGCAATGTGGTCATAATTTATTAATGAGACTGAGCCGTGTCAAAGTGCCCTGTCGGACCAATATCCAACGTTTTATATGATAGTTAAGTGTTGGCCATCTATGATGACACTGAACAACTGTTCCAAAAGATTGATGCGTGTGATTTATTTAGCATCTGCTGGAGTTGCCTTTCCTTTTTTGGCCATTATGTCAAATCATTTTTTTATTCTTTCAAGCAAAAAAATTTGGGTATCACAACTTGCCAACAGTCACCACCACAGTAAATTTAGCTCGTTGGATCTGTTATGTAAATCAGGCACGAGAATACTGAGCGTGCATTTTTCTTCATGGGCACAGGTGCTTAACATTTCATAGTTAATTGCAAAGATGTTTTGCTGTGTTACAAACATGCTGGCAACAGCATTACGGTACAACACTAGTCCAACCTGGGGGTGTGGGGACCTGTGGAGCATGCAACTGAGACAGGCCCAAAGGCTCTGTGGAGGGTAGACTAGAGGACTGTTGCTGCCTCGGAGCCAGCTGGCTGAGCACCGCTGATGGTTCTGGCTGAAGCTTTATTTCCACTGTAGAGAATGAGAATTAGAGTCAACATGTGCAGCTCAGTGTTTAGAATATTAATTCTTAAAATTACTGTATTTGGTTTATTCTTTTAACTTACTGTGAGGGGCTATAAGGCCATTTTCAACTCTCTGTGCCTTGACTTCTACAGAGGTAGAGGAAGCAGGAACTGGATTCTGTAGCAGATGTTGCCCTGCGTCTTTGGAGACACTGCTGTTGCTGGAGGTGACCAATGTCTGACTGGCTCTTTGAGAATGCCGAGGTCCACTGAGCTGCTCTGGCGTCCTTATGTCAGAGGTGGGTGCTGATTTTTGAGCATTAAATGATCCAAATCCAGAGCCCAAAACTGAGGACTGAAAAGATGAAAGACTGATGAAATATACAGATATATCACATAAAAGGTTGAGAAGTGTTTACACAAGGGTGAAGGCATGTATGTGTGGCTATATGTACCAGGGCAGCATGTGCATAGGTGGTACCACCAGAAGCTGCATGAGCGTAGCTGTTGGCTGTGGCATGTGCGTAGCTGTGTGTTGCCGTGTGTCCATTGCGATGAGAATTGGTAAACACCAGACTTTGGCCAAGATCTTCAGCTGAGGGTCCATCAACGATCAAGCCCAATTCAGAGTCCAAAGAACTTCCGATGCCCACTCCAGCCTTGGGCAGCAGGCTAGCCAGGTTCACACTATGAACATGAGGTAGGAGAAGGAGTTGAAGAAAATGGGTTAAGGAACAAAGAACAAATACATCAAATGTTGCAAATGTAATGAATTTAGTAAAATGGAGCTTACTTGTGTTTAGATGTGATGTGGGCAGAAGAGGCAGTAAAAACTTTGGTCTCAGACAACTGTGAAAAAGAACAGGAAATGCTAAAGTGTCTTAATGCAAGTCAATAAACAGCATTATTAACAGTCAACTCTCAACAAACAATAAAACCAGACAGGAAACAGACAAAGGAATTATTACAATATCAACTTTTAATTGTTTTCTTACATCCTCATTCCAGTCCTCTGAGGTCCAGTCTTCTGTGGGGCCTCCCCATGTTCCTGTAAGCAGCAGACAATCACATTATGATATATAAAATTACAGATTAAATATAGCTCAAATATTTTGCTAAGCAAAAGACATCGGACAATTTATTTCCTTTTCCTACCAGTTTCCTCAGCAGTATCTTTGCCCTCTCCATCCCATGCTTCCTGGCGATTTCCAGGGTTAGCTGTGTACTCGGTAGGATTGAAGGTACTGAAATAGAGCAAAAGACAAAAATAATGAAACGGGCTGGACTATAATAAGCAAGGAAATTGAGGCAGCAAAAATCTGAAGAGATTCAGAATATTTGATTTTCACCATGGTTGGTTTTAAGATATGTGCTTGTAAACACCATCATAATCTCCCCACCCTACTTCATAATTCAGATTTACGCTCATCATGTGTTCTTACCCCATTCCCTGGGGTCTGTTACCAGCAGCTGCTCGTCCTCGACCACGACCCCCTGCAGACAGAAAAAACAATCAGTTGACCTCTGCTGATTAGACCTCTTCATCTAAAGCTTTTCAAGGACTTGTTATTAAGTTTAAACCTCAACACAAAGTTTAAGGAGAGTTATATTTGCTCTCAGAATATACCACTTACACCAGAAATGGTACAGTGAGGTGAACTGATACTGAGCACGTTCTATTCTGGCTGAATAACACATATTTCTCAATGATTCCAGACACTCTTCACCTCACCTAACCTCCTTTCTCTATTAACAACTCAGTAAACCCAATATACTTGAGCAGCTGCAGGGATTGAGAACCTTCCACAGATGGAGGGCGAAACAGCACATCAAATATACACCGTACAACATGAAAGCCAAATCATATAAGAATATAAAAATTTGATGTTATTGGCAAATCCTAATTAAACGCAATCAAGTATTGGCTGGGGTTAGTGTGTCATTTGCCTTAATCTTAAAAAACTAATAATCTTTTTATTATAAACCAATATGCTAAAAATAGTGCATTCATAAACCACTCACCTCTCCCTCGGCCTCTACGGCCACGATCTCCTCCTCTCTCTCCAGGTGTAACCTCAAACCCATTTTCTTCTGCGCGACCTGAAAATAATTAAGAAACAAAGTGACAATAACGCCAACTAAACCTCAAACAATAATCAACCTGGCAGGATGTTTCAACGTTGCAAAAACAATCCTCGAGTTTTAAGATTTTTTACCCTCACGACCTCTGCTGATGCCTCTGCCTCTCCTGTTGGACCCCCCACGTCCCCGACTGGTCTCCCTGTCTCCACCTTTCTTCTCATTAATCTCCTTGATTTCTGAGGATCCCCCTTCTTTACCAAGGTTTCGCTTCTTTCCCACCGTCTCCCAGGAGGTCTGTGACAGAAGAAATAAATAAATAAAATCATAGACTTACAACTGACAATAGTTATGGTTTGTTTTATTAAAATAGTCTGCCATATTGGTTATTGCATTATCGTTTAAAAAGCACTGCTTGTGCCACATATAAAATTAGATGGAGTGTGCTGTATTTCTATTCAGTGTTTTGCTTAACATCTGATTACTATCTCAAATTATATCGTCCTATCATGCCTTACTCTCATACTATGAGACACAAGAACAAAGATCGCGGGCTTAGTAACCAAACTGTTGACACTGCATGCATGTCAAGTCAGAGCCTTACGGTGTCAGAGGTGCTCTCCAGAAGGAAATTGATGGCTCTGTTTACATCCTCGTTGCAGTCATGCAGGGCTACCATGCACTCATCTTGGGTTTTCCCAGAGACTTCAATCAGCTAACAAAAACACAAGCAGACAGCTTAAGGTTAAAATACCATTTAACAGGATGTGATAGAGGAAAAAGGCAGCCATCCTGACTTGTCAGGAAACAATTTTGTTGTACCATACTTTAAGAAAGGAGTTCATATTTATTGACTAACACTCAAAAGACGGACTTCAACTGACCTGTTTGACCTTGTCTTCAAAGTCAGCATCGTTTTTGTCGTAGATCACTTGGGCTAAACGAATCTGTTCTGCTGTGGCCTGGGGGGGAAAAAAAAGGAGTAATGACAAACAATACTAACTACACTAACATGTTCATCACTGCATTAGTCACCATCTCATATTAATATTGTAAAACAATACAATAGAGTATATGTAATGTTGAAAACCAACCTGTATCTGTTTTTGTGGCTGTGTAGTCTGTGTGGTGGTGGGCAATGTTTTATCCCGAGTCCCCCGGGACTGATTGCTGACCACTGATGTCATCATATACAGTATATACAAAACAATGTATGTACAAAATAGAAAAATCTGTGGAAGAGACACAAAATTTAAAACATTCCCCAGTTAGTAGTTATATTGCGCAATACTTCCCAATATATACATTATCCTGAATATAGGCAGCCTGTGTCACTGTTGTCAAGTATACCATGTAAGACTATAAGCCCATCTGTTGCCCTTACCTCCCCGGTTATATTTAGCCAGCCAAGAGGTGACTGTACTAGTGTCAGTTTACAACCACTGCCGTCTCACATAAACACACAGAGGAAAAAGGAGCGTCCGTAAACACGGTTTCACTAGTAGGAATAGTAAGTTTACCCTCCCGATGGTGGCAGGATACGAAAATCGTTTTGTTCAATGGCGTCAGCTACAGTCCGACGACCCTTATTCTCAACAATGTCGAAATTAAACGCACAACGAGCAGTTTAACCGACTGTTATCTAATAACCACGACGTTTTTCAAACCCTCAGTTGAAAATCGTTGGCATGGAACGACAACAATCCAGCCGCGCTACTGCTGCCCACATTTACTATTGTTCGACAATATAATCACCTTTACATAAAATGATGACTAGGTAACGTAACCGTAAATAGGAAAACACCCAAGTCACTGAAAAATGTCAAAAGGAAGTTCCAGAAAATAACCCGTGCAGGGTTATGTGGTATTATTATTAGCGGTAGTTTGCCTTAGCTCAGGCTAGCGTGGCTAGCTGCTTGTCTTTGTTCCCTGTGCTCAACAACATACATTTGGTTTACGGCTGCAGTGCCCGATTTTGCTGACGAGATTTGAAAATAAAAAGGGACAAACAACAGTGGAACCACTCCAATCATCGGTGTATGTATCGACAAAAAATACCAAATGAGAAAACAGCAGTAAAAAATGAGTTAATAAACAAACAAAAACAAAAAAACACTAAAGTGCCCTTTACGTAAACCAGCAGGAAAGCTAACGTTAGTCACTCCGAGCTAATAGTCACAAAAACAGACGGGAGTAGGCAAAATACTGTTCTGTAAGAATACTATTAACACCAGTCGCTCGGCAACATTGAATTACCAGTGAATCTGGAAATTTTCAGAGAAGTAAATGGTGTCGAAATCGAGTGGTCCGTCAACGGTGAGCTACTGCCAGCAGCATGCTATGCTAACTGCCCGGCATGTGAACGGCCTATCCCCGTACAATGCGACGCCAGACTACGCGCACAATGCCGAAAAGCTAAATACCGCGCCAATAAAAAAACTCCGCGAGTCAACCTATATTTTATTAAACAACTAATCGTTGAAATATGAAATAATACAACAAGGGTATAACACTGGCATTTACAATTACACCATTGGTAAAACGTATTTTATTCCTTCTTTTACCTACTAACACGCTTCCCTCAGCCAGCAGCAGCAGTTGCTGTCACGTGACCCCCACCGCACCGTTCTTCAGTGTAGTGAAGCCGCGCCAGCCAATCAAAGCGCAACAAACTGGCCACGTGGTTCTACTCACGCTTCCTGGGCGTGCGCATTCCCACCCGGAAACGGGCATCGCTGAATTCCGCTTGAGGGAATGAACTTGAAAACTTCAATCTGATAATGTGTGGCCTCATCGTGCGCAAAGCTCGGTGCCAAGGTTGTTTAGACCACAGCGAATCCTCCTAAAATTAATCCAGAATTCCTTCCAGAAAAGTAGCCTTTGATTCAACCACAAGACTATTTTCCTAAATAATTGAGCAGTAAATTAATATATGCAGTGCAACTCAAGTTACTCTTTAAGGCTCTATACAAAAATACGAACGTGGGTTTGTTTTCCCAAGTAAAACATAGTTTGCTGAAGTAATGAGAAAAAATTCTTTATTGCAAAGAAAACATTCCAAATTGATTCATAAAACGTGAACAAAACGAATATTTGTACTTAGTTTAAAAAATATTTTTCACATTTTACTTTTTTAATCAAGTAATGTTCAGTAACACAATACAGACATCATACATCAACAAAAATTTGAGGAAAAGTACCAAAAAAATGAGCGATGCATCTACCTAATACAAACATTTTCATAATCAGCAATGTTGCGTGTAATGTTCAAATAAATAAACCCATTTAGGTAGATTGGTAATTTGACTATTCATTTAGATTATTAATGACTTCTTTGTGTTTGTTTCCTTGATTAGAATGGATGCCTTTAAGATATGGCTGCAGTTGGACTAGCATACCGTGAATACATGTCGCCTTTCTCACCATTATCTCTCCCAGCTTGTGGATATACTCCCCAAATTCCTGTTCAGACAGAGAAAGACATGGTAATGTAAAACATGTTAAGGATCGACATCCACTGTAGCTTCCAGAATTCTGACCATGTCGGGTTGCTGGTACAAAAGTTTCCCTTCTTTACGAAATAAGGTTTCCATCTCCTCCATCTGGTCCCAGTGAGCCTGAACAACCCGACACCTACAATTAGAGTAGTGCAGCAAGAACTTGATTTATTTCATATAAGAATCTTTAGAAGTATTTTACACTAGCATGTATCAACAAACAATGATGTTTTATGACAATTCCAAGACTTGTGTACTTACTGGGCATGATACATGTCACCCAATGTAGACGGATGGACAGATGGTCTGATTTGGAATTCACAGTTGCTTTCGTCAACATGCGTCTCAGCTAAAGTGTTTGGCTGGACTGAGATGTCGCTGGGATGGTTCGAACGCCCTTCACAATGCCAGTTGGGTAAAGCGTTTCGGACACTCTCTGATGTGGATTGTGAAATGGAAAATTCAAAGTTGTTGCACGCGTCTCTCTGAACTCCTCCACTCCCAAAATGACTTGAGTTGCTCTCTTTGCCATGAAGAAAGGAGGCTGTAGCAACCTGTTGATCCACTTCAAGCAAGGAGATGCTGAGGGGGTCCATGATGGCACTGGCACAATCTGCCTTTCCTTGAGATGAAAGAGACATTTTTCCAGCTGTATCAGGATGGCTGCCGACCTGATTGCAAGCTGAATCTTCTGTGGAACAGAACACGCTGAAGGCTTCGGCAGTATCTTTATATTCATTATGGATGTTGGGTGTATTGTGAGGGAGTGTTTGACTGTCACTGACAACCACCCATGATTCTTTCACTCCGGAGTTTGTTGACGTCGCAAGGTTTGAGGCGCACGTTCTGCCTTTTAATTCATGGGGAAGCTCAGCTCGTCCTTTAGTGGCCTTGAGAGTGTCTGTATCTCCACAGGGTGGTGAAAACAAGTGTTCTGCTGATGAACAGTAATAGGCCGACTCAGTATCAGCAGTATCAGCAGTACAAGCTTCAAACAGTGGGGTCTCCATGTCCTCTCGCCTTGCACTGGTCACTGCATTGATCTGGGGACTCCCTGCTGGTGTCTCCCAAGCCCTCCTTCTCTTCCCTCCCGATTCCATCCCGGCTGACCTCCTGTATTCCTGTGTTAAGATGAACTGTCCTTCACCTGTTGGTGTTTTTGTCCTCTCCTTTTCAACATAACCTGTTTTTTTCCCATATTTTGTTTTCCTGTCTTCCATCAGTACCCTCACATCTTTGCTGGTATCAGCTAGAGTGCCATGGCCGAGCTCGTGCTGACCTTTATTGTGGATGCGAAGCCCTTCCTGAGTGAGGGACGACAAGGGTCCCCTGTAAGAGCTCTCAAAGTCAACCTTGGTTCCCAATGGAGCCGAATCTGTTTCTAAATCAAAGGAATCTCGAGCAGAAACTGAGTTTTGGGACACATGCTGAGATGTAGAAACCTGAGGAACCTGATGGGAGCAGGAGAACGATTGACATGGAGAGGATGACAAAAGATGTTTGGGTGTTGGCTCAAATGATGGCATAAGTTGCTGGAGCTGTTGATGATATTCTCTCAGGTGCCTCTCCTTCTCCTTTTGTTCAGTATTTTGTGAGCTTAATTCTGTTGGCCTATGTATTTCAGGGCTTGTGTCTCTGTTTTCTGAATGTCCTCCCTGACATTTACACCCTGTGACCCTGTTGGAAATTCCTAGTTCCTTCTCCAGTTCCCTGTCAGAAAATTCCAGTTTCTTCCGTGCGTCCCGTAGGTGAAGTTTCCCCAAGTTTGCCCCTGCCCTTATGCTTTGGTCAGGTTCACCATTGTTCTTTTCTTTTCTACCACCGTTTCTATCTGCGCTCTCCCTCTGAACAGAAATTCCCAATGACCCTCTGATGGGTGTCAGCTGTTCCACTCTGGTCCCAAAACGGGCTCTTGCACAGCTGCTGTTCTTGGGTGTGGAGCAGAAAACTGTATCATCTGTGGTCAAGGTCGATGTGGAAGAAATAGGGACAAAATTTTCACTTTCTCTTCCAATCTTGGGCCTTTTGGGAGGACTTTTACCCCGGGCTGCGACACTGGTTTTATTACAGCCGATGTTGACAGATAAGTCGTATTTAGAAGACATTGTCTTGCTTCTTCTTCCTCCTTGTCCTTCTTGTCTCCTTAACTCCTTCACCCTTTTCAAAACAAAGAAGGTGTGACCATTTCTATATTTACATGCACATAAACACACAGTTTATTATACACAATGGACATACCGGTCTGCATATCTGAGAGTATTAAGTGTATGTTCAGTCGCTGCTTGACCGGGTGAGATATTGGCGATCATACATGTCATTGAGTCCCCAAGAAAAGAGTCTTTTAAAACCTACCATAAACATACAGGAAACAAAAACAATTTAAACTGAACAAGAACAAAAAAAACTTGGAAAAGGTCCAAAGTTGTGAAGCACTAATTACGACTAACGAGTACCTGAGTGAGTTTACTTTGTCTGAAAGGCGTGTGCGACTGGGCTTGATCAAGGGAACGGATGCATTCCTTAAGCTGTAAAGAAAAAAAATACATATGAGAAATGATCCTAAAAATGTGTTTCATGCTCTCTTACTCCTGTTCTGTCCACTGAAATGACTGATCTCCTAGAAATATCCAGTTTCCAAATTTGAGGGTATATTCAACAAAATAGCCACAAATTATGAATTTCAATTAAATGGGTGCTTGACAGCCAAAATAAATACCTTTTTAATGTCAAAGTTTAAGAAACGCGGACTGCTATTATAACTGCAGATTAAAGCAATTTACACTGGGCTTTGAGGGGTCTCAGAGACCCCCCATCATCATCCCTGCACTTAATGTATGAGCATAATATATGTGCACATCTTACTGCCAATAAACTCTGATTAATCTCAGCTCCCTCCATACGACTCTGCCTGTCTGGGTCTTTGGTATCCGACGCCCTCTCGCTTCCCGCAAGGTCCACAAACCACATTCTACACACACACACACACACACACACACACACACACACATTTGCAATACAATAGCCATAAAATATGTGAATAGATAAGAGGCAAACCTTTGCACACCACAATAAAGCTTATATAACATATATTCTTCCTCACCTGCCAGCCATCTGCTGATTTTGACCTCTTAACTGAATCTGGAGCATGGCATGGGAGCGGGAGGAATGTGCGTTTACTCCGCTCGTCCCCTGAGTACGCTCAGCCATACCGTGTGATACCACCTTAGTCAAAGAATGAAGTAGGAGGGATGAAAAGAAAGATTCATTTGATTGATTGGTTAAGTTGAATTGAGAGTTGTATGAAAACAATAGCGGAGTGTTTTATGTGGCTGAAATAATGAGCAAACCTCCAACAGTGAGCCGACTGACTCCACTCTGACTTCATGCAGACCAGCAATGTGAACCACCTTCTGTTGGTCTTCTCTGGCAAACAACCTTATAGGGGCGGGACAAGGAAAGCTCTTCAGAATAAGAGGGGGAAAGAATTTTTTTTTAAAAATTGCAGATGCAAACATATACCTTTTCCTACCGCCCAAAAGGTCATAAAGTTGCCCACAATAGATTTCAAAGAAGCTGACAAACACCAGCAAAGATGGGTGGGTCTGTGCTTTGGAGAGGTGAGCGAAAATATCCCGGACCGCCAGAGCATATAACCCCGGCCTGCCTGGAGAGGAACCCAGCATGGTGTGAGTCTTCCCTGATCCTGTCTGGCCATAGGCAAAACAGGTGGCGCTGCCTCTATGGGTGCACACAACATTGATACTGATGGTCACAGAGCACGGATGGATGGATGGATGGATGGATGGATGGATGGATGGATGGATGGATGGATGGATGGATGGATGGATGGATGGATGGATGGATGGATGGATGGATGGATGGATGGATGGATGGATGGATGGATGGATGGATGGATGGATGGATGGATGGATGGAACAACAACCACCCATCCATAAGTATAAGCCTACCTATGGAGCATGTGCTGCACCAGAGGATACGCAGTTCTTTGATACACTTCTTCGTTGGTGCTTTCCCCCCCAAAAACATGATCAAAGTAAAACCTGTGCTGCAGAAACATAAGGATATTTACCACATCGATATTTCGATATAATTGAGGCTTTGACTAGATTACCAATGTGAGTGCCTTCTCCCTGAATATCAGTGTATGCAAGAAGATAAATGATATACCTGTAGCACATACTGGGAGAGATCTACAGCCTCTTTTCTTTCATTTACTGTCACACACGCTTTATTCAAAGTTGCCACGACGTCTGCTTCCCCTCTCCTGCACTCTGTATAAGTCAGAGGTCTTTTCCTCACGCATACGCTGATTCGCTGTTTCCTCGGTTGCCTGGAAATCACACAGGGCAATCACACCAAAGAAGAAAAATCCTGAATCATTTGGTTGGAAGAGAAATGGTGCGCCACATGTTGGTGCAGTACCATGTTAAACGTTTTTCAAAAACACAATGGTAATGACATCTTCTTGTTCTTGTAGCAGATATTTTGAGAGTTGATGGAAATGGGGAGCATTCCCCCGCTGATATTCACCTTTTGTTTGGGGCAGGAGGAGAACTCAGGGGCAGTCCATAGTTGTAGCCAGCTGTCCTTGATTCATAGACAAGCGTTGTCACAGCCTTCTTTTCCGAAGCCTTTTTCCTGCTTTTTTCCATGCAGGGTTTTTCCTTCTTTGAAATTCCTTTTCTTTCTTTGTGCCAAACCTGTCCGTTGCTAGGCTGCACGGATGGCACTGTATCCGACCTGAGCCTGTGGGGTAAATCACGTGGTGGCCTGTGACAGCTGTGTGTGGACGTTTCCTCTGCGTCTATCTTGGTGTTATGATCACGGTGGTTATGATGATTGATCCCGCTGTTGCTTTTTCCTGTTAGCTCAAGACATCCAGTGACAAACTGAGCATGCAGTGGTCTGGCTGCCTCTTTGTGCTGAGGCAGGGCAGCACTGAAAGCTTTACCACCACAATTAAGGCGCTTGCCCTCACCTGACAGGTCATATACATCTCCATCAGGACCTAAACAACTACAGTGAGTCAGGCCATCATCAGCTACATGATAGTTTTCCTCACTATCACTACTGTTGCATTCACTATCATGAGCCTCACACCAAAGATCGAGAGATTTGATCATTTGCACCAGCCGGAAGAGTTGAGTCCTGTCCTCCATTGAGGAGATTCCGAGGATGGGATAATCCTCCATTCTCAGCCCTGAAAGATGGGCTGCAGAGTGAACCCCCACCGCAGTAAACCTGCACAGGAGGCAGAGTAACAGATGGTCCATGGAGGCAAGGACAGGATAGAGGGGACTTTGAATGTGCAGCGAGTGGATGAGCTTACCTGGCATAGTGCTGCTGAAGCCCAACCGCTTCTAAACACTCGTACAAGAAAAAGTCATTTTCCTCACCATCCATGTCTTATTCCGTTGGTCGTGTCGCACTTGTCCTGTAGGCAACAGACATCTCATTTTAATCACTCCATCACTTATTTGTATGAAGCACATCCATATAAAAATGACTGTACAGAGACAGTAATTCACTAACGATGACTTAAAATAACCAATTGTAACTGCACGTACCCCAAACTTGTTTTATTTCTACTTCCTTTTCGTCTGTGCAGCAGTAATTGCCAGTGCTGCGAGCAGAAAAAGCCAGGTCCCCTGTATGATTCTGAAACCTGACACACGATTAGGATGGGGTCCGGTGGGGGTACGGCCCAGTTATGTCACACATTTCTGTAATGTGGCAAATATGATAAATATAGAAGGCACATGCATGCAACTGTTGCTTTGACAGCTGCAGGAGTGCTGGTAATTTGGTGAATCCATCTAACCATTGACCCTAAACAGTTCTAAATCATCTATCAGATCTTGTAGTCTTTTAGACTAGGAGACGTGGAGTGTCACTTTTATGGAGAGAGGACGACAACTAGATAACTACAGAGATTATCTTTAAAACACCCTAAATATAGCAACAAAGTTGGTATTTTGTCATTAAAAGAACCATACACACCTTTAACAGTCAGGTGCATGTGTAAAACACATAGAAAGATTAATAGATTATTCAAGAAATATAAATAGACTAACCTCACATTTTAACAACAGAAGACAAGTCCACGTGTCCGGTGGTCTAAAAGTGCAGCCAGGACTGAAAAATGCTCCCCCCCCAGAAAGTTGAGAGGAGCACCACCATTTCCGTACACAACCCGGGTCTCCATAACGACAGGGACGGTTAGGGGAGCGCGCTTTTGCGCGTTCTTTTACCCTCCCCTGAACCCGATCAGAACAAACAGCCTTCGGATGGTCGAAGTGCAGAAATGAATTATTTAAACTCGATCATTTTAACCTTACCGATACATACAAGATTGGATCGAGCACAATTCAAAATGAAAGACACAGATAATCCTTCGGAAGGCTAATGCTCACCAGCAAATCTGTTAAGCCAACAACCCCCTCAGACTACATGACTGAGACATTTGTGCACGGGCATTACATTAGAAGATAAATGTAATGAAAATTATGTTACAGTTAGAAAAAATCCACTAGTTATTAATCACTAGTTATTCTATTTAGTAGCAGAATATTATAATAATAAAAGTCATCACACAGAACTTTGAAATGCTACACAATTTTATCTTTGCCATTAACAGACAATTCCATACCAAGCCGCTGTTTTTCTTTTTGATTGGCTTCAATCATGGTTGCGTGATGGTTTAATCATGGTGGTTTGGTGGATGGTGGTTTGGTTGGTGGTTTGGTGAATCATGGTGGATGGTTTAATCATGGTGGGTGAACGAAAAACACCCATATGTCGAATTTAAAGTGTGTAAATTAATTAAATAAATGTTTATTCTGTGTTGGTTGACTGTTGATAAGTTATTAAACTGTCAGTTTTTATGTCTTCCATCAGTGTGTCGTCAAAGTTGACAAACAATCATCCTCCCACTGAGACACTAGGGGCAGCATTGCACCACGAATGAATAGAACCGTATCAGGTCGCAGTCTGATGACGCACCAAGAAGTTCGTGCAATCGGTGCGTCAATTTACTGTAGAATTGCAATTCTTTTTACATTTTGTTTTCAGGTATATACCCTAATATCAAGCACAAGACTTAAATTGTTGATACGAATTTTTAATTTAGCATGGAAGCTTAATGTCTACTGGGGTGACGAATGTTAGCATTTCTTTCCTTTACTTCTCCAAATGATACATTGCTTTGATGGCTTCAGGTATGTTTTCATCCTGTTTTCTTTGGCTGTTACATAAAAATATGCTCGTTTTTATTCACTTGATGTGTACGAGTCCGTTGCCGTTTTATACATATATAATTATGTTTGCAGACGATGAAATCAGCCTACTGGTTATTGTCGTGGATGTAAATCCGATATGGTGGGGGCAGCAAGCGCAACGCGAATCAGAGGTAGAACCCTCAAGTCTTATTATTTTATAGAATTAATGTTTTCCAAGATTTTTTATTAATTTTTTTTTTCTGTGCATTAAGTTCACACTTTCGAAGTGCCTGGACTCAGTGATGGTGTTGGGAAACTCGCACATGGCGATGGCCAGGACGAATAAACTAGCTGTCATCGCCAGCCATTGTCAGGACAGGTGATATATATGCACTTTATATCTCTCCAGATGGGAAAAGCACTTTATAATTGACTTAATTGACAGTAGATTCATTTAATGATTATGCTAAAGTTTGAACTGTAGATGTACTCACTGATCTTAATGTTGCACCTGTTCATACATAAACTGGCTACAGCAAAAATTATTTTAAAAAGAAAAAGTAAACTGGTAGTCATCTAATGATGGCATTAACGCATGTATCAGGCCTGACCTTTCTGCAACCCTGTCCCCTGTTTAATGCAGTTCTACTTTATTTCAGTCACTTCTTGTACCCCAGTAATAAGTTGCAAGGCGGTGAAAATGGGGAGGAAAATACATCTTGCAGCGGAGATGGGAAATATGAACTCTTGTCCATCGCCAATAACAGTATCGCTGAAGAGATGAGGAATCTTATGCTAAAAAGTAAGCCTTAGCTATTATTGTCTTGCCAAGAGTAATAAACTAATCATTATAGCAGATTATAAGAGAGATTTTTAGCAACCTAAAAGTTGGGGGCAAGTCTTTGCAATTAAATAATTCTGTAGTTTGTTTTATTTTCACATATGTGATCAATTTTAACATTCATGCATAGAAATGAATGTGTTGTGTGATTGCAGCCGAGGTGAGGGGGAATTCAAATGACACCTTGCTGGCTGGATCCCTCGCCAAGGCTCTCTGTTGTATCCTCAAGCCTGAAAGTGTGTACGGAATCATGTTTAAGTGACGTTATTCGACGCTCGACTAAAGTGAAAATAAATTCAGTAGTACAACACAGGACCTTAACTTCATGAATGACAGATTTTCTTATACGCTTAAGTGTTTTCCTTGACTCGTTTAATATAAAGATATAAACAGGGTCTCGAAAGAGATGGAAGGTAAGAATTTCCTTATCATTTAGCTCATTCATACTTAATTGATGTATTTCTTTAGGCAAACCTTTTAATTTTTTTTTATTTCTAAGTTGGACAAGAGACAAAATCAAGAATACTGGTGAGTCCTACTCAGCCTGTTGTGCCGTTATAGACCAGTTCTTTTCCCCTGATTGACAGCACGTTTGTAATTCTCTGAATAGGTGATAAAAGCTGCTGAGGACTGTGCTCTCCAGTATATGAACTTCATGAATGTCATTTTTGCTGCGCAGAAGCAGGTAACATCCCTGCATGTCAACGAGTTCTCTTTATATTGTAGGACGCGTAAGAACGTTTTCTTTTTAAATACAGAACATCCTGATAGACGCGTGTGTCTTGGACATGGACTCAGGTCTTCTTCAGCAGGTATTTGGTTTTCCACTCGTTTCTCCAAGCAGAATCATTGAAGACACCACACTGGGGAACCAACCCTCTGTTTTACAGGCTTGTGATATTACTGGAGGATTGTACCTCAAGATACCACAGAAAGCTGCCCTGGCACAGTACCTCTTGGTAAAGTCTTTCTGTGCTCGCTTTACCTCGTCTTTGTCCTGAAGATTCTTGTGCTGACCGTTGTTTTTTTCCAACAGTGGGTGTTCCTGCCTGACACCGAGCAGCGCTCGCAGCTGCTGCTGCCGCCACGCGCACACGTGGACTACAGGGCTGCGTGTTTCTGCCATCGAAACCTCATCGAGATCGGTTACGTGTGCTCCGTTTGTCTATCAAGTAAGTTCTAATCCCAGTTTAGATAAGCAAATGTGAGCCAAAGGCCGTATTTAACCCGTCCTTGCTGACGTGTTTGCCTTGTAGTTTTCTGCAACTTCAGCCCCATCTGCACCACCTGCGAGTAAGTCTTCTATCAGCAGGTAGAATTTTAATCCAGACTAATTTCTGAATCTTCATTATGAGCCTTAATCTTTTGCTTTTAGGACTGCCTTCAAAATCCAGCTACCTCAGATGGTCAAGCCCAAAAAGAAAAAAGTCAAACTGTGACGCGGTTTTATAAAAATGACACATTTTGTAAATTTGAGTTTCTCTTTTGATATTCTGACTATTATTTTGTTTGGATTTGTGTCATGTTTGACCTTTTACGCCGACCAACCCTGTTTAGGTTCAGTATTACGCTCTACTAAAGTCCTAATTCGTTATTTAGCTGTTAAATGAATTTTCTGGTAATCCTTCACCCAAAAATGTACATTTTGATGCTTTAATAAAACTGTTCATATGTCAGTTTTTTCTGCCGTGTTGAACAGAACTCTGTTGATCGTGGTTGCTAAGACTAAACGTCTCGTGCAGACCATATTTAAAATGTAATCGCAGCAATGAAAGTGGCTGTTTTTATTTATTTATTTGCCATTTGAAGACGGAGCCTGTAATGAATCCAGCAGAAGCAGATTTGCTTTGAGACCTAGAAAAATAAACAAATGAAAGCACAGAGTTTCTGGTGTATCATAGGTGGAGTAAGGGATGTCAGTGGTGAACTTGGGCTAAACCTGGTGATCATCGATGAATTGGAACAATGTTGCATCTGAAAGACAGAATAGGGAATGACGAGTTCACACAAATGAACTATACCAACAGAAACCAACATAAATGCTATGCAATTCCATTATAGCCGTGTTAAAATGAGTGATTGATGCAACCATGTTTACATCTAATTTCTTTTGGTCTCATCCTCAGTCATGAATAGCAGTGAGAATATTTGGAATCAAGAGGAGAGTGGGGGAAGACCATCTTCTATGTTTAGATGTAAACACTGACGGAAAAGTTAGCAGATACAGTCCAATATGACCAAAATTATAACGAGGCTTAGATTTCAGTCTTATTACCAAGAAACAAATCAGATTCAAATCAATTCAACGCTCACCCTAGCAAACCTCTGCCAGACCATCGCTGTGGAGTCAGGCTCATCGCAGCTTTCTGCCCCTCTCGGATAACTACCACCCGCAGGGGCTTCTGCAAAAAAACCAAACCAAACCACCTCATAAACATGCAAAATCAGACCGACATAGAATTTTGATCACTAGAGATAATCAAAATGCTATCTGAATGTTAAACTAATGTCAATAATAAAATTCCAAGTGCATTACAAAGGTCAGTGGCTTACCCCTTCGCTGTGCTGCACAACAGAAGCAATGTTTTGAAGGTTCTGAAAGTTTGCTGCCGTCACAGACCCAAACTCAATAACCTCATCGCCAACGTGGAGTCCCTGTAGAATTGTTGGCGATAACCAGAAGGTCAACCACCACACCCAACATTAAACGTGGCAACGTTAGGTGGTGTCAAAGTTACTCACGGCTCCACTGGCGGGGGAGCCTTGGGTCACAGCGTCCACCAGTGCAAACGGAGGCGGAAGACTTGTCTGTTGTTCCATCGCCTCCTCCTGAGCTTCGGTCTCATCCTTTTCCCTCTTGGCTTTCTCACTGGCGTGCAGCCTGTGCAAGGCCTGTTCAATCTCCACCATGATCGCCTTATGATCATTCTGGAGACCTGAGAGACAAGATAACGACTACATTTTACTGAAGAAGTCCCTTGCATTCAATGTCTATGAATATATTGACAGCATACTGCACAAACCCTGGCTGCATCCTTTTATCAGTTTATTTCATCATTAAGATCACCATCTTGGTATTTTGCAAACCGTGTAATGCAACTACTTCAATTAAAAACAAAGAATATCTATATCTTTGTCTTGGGCAGGTGATTTAAACTTAAATATGCCACCTTATCATTACATCACATTGGAGTTACTTTGTAATATGACAGTTAAGATTGCCCCAAATGACTGACTATACCTTTTACATGACATTAAAACAAACTACTGCTTGTATATGCCGTCACTTACATGAAATACTGTGTCTTGCTGTCCTGATTTGGTATAGATTTACATCTGCTCGGGGGTAGCCCTCTTCATCAACTAAAGAGTCTTCGATTCCGACACCTTGCTGTAAAAAATAGCAATATACGTGCGACACGTTTTAAATTAATTTAAATCGACCGATATTTGGCTATAGCGTTGATCCGCGTATACGTCATAATGAATATCTGTCACACTTACATCTTCCAGAACATCAAAATAAGCTTTTATCTGTTCTTCGATGTTATCTTTCTTTTTAATGAGACTTCTCACATCATCCATTGTTATTTCTGACTCTCCAGCACTGTTTTCCATCGTCACTTTCATGTTCGCGTGTTTTCTTCCGATCATGTGATTCCTCCCGCACATGCGCAGACGCGTCTATGGGATTTAGGTGACCGCACATGTGCCTGTGAAATTCTATTATAAAACTTTTCTTGGGAGAAACTGCATGCGGGTATACTTATAAAAAAATACAAAAATAAAAACCGAAGAAAAATGAGGTTTAATGAACTTTAATAATTTATAGGTCGTGTCATTTCAACAGAAACCTTTTTACAGTTGTAAACAATTCACCCCTTGCACATGTAGTGTTATTTAACGATTAAATGTACCCATTGTAAAAACAACTTGACAATGTTCTAACGTGTAAAGATCAACAACTGCCATTCCACCTGCAGCACATAAGGTAAATTCACAGTGATCTTCATGAAGGCACAGTGGTGTGTAAGGTACAGGTTGTCTTCAGTTTTTTGTTTGTTTTTTGGGGGGGTTAAATACGAAAGGTGTTGGACATCGCCCTGAGTCTAAATTATTTGCATAGAAGATAGTATTCTAAATATACAATAGACTGCTCTTCACCCTAAGGATGGCCCAAAGTGCAGATTATTCTTCTAACAAACTATGACCCACAGACTGTAAACACAAAAAACAAAACAAAAAAAACCTTCCATAATGTAATCCTTCATATTCAAGTGGAAGTGACATTGGCAAAAAATAAATCAGATTTGCAGCCTGTAAGTTGGAAAGGATAATCAAGTAACACCAGCTTTCTTCTTTAGATAATAAAACAGTCTATTATTCCTGAACTACACCTTGAGCTGTTACCACAGAATGGTCTTCGCTATTTTCTTGAAGTGACACTTCATCAGATAAGGATGAAACATCTTGTGAGTTCTCAGCCTGAGAGGATAGTTCCTGCTGTACCAGGGAAAACTGGGTTGTTACTTCTTCGAACTGGGAATGAACTGCTTGGACCCACTGATGTAGCTCCACTTTGAGGGCATCCACCCCTTGGTCGAGCCTCTCCTGTCTCCCTTTCAGCTCGTCCAGCAGTTGTTGTGTGTCACTGGCAACCTGTTGCCTTCTGCTCCCAACACCAGGAGTGTAACGACGCTGCATGTAGCCCTCAAATTCCTCTGGAGTGAGATTGAGAGCTGGTCCATCCAGTTTTTCAATAAATGCCACAGCACAAGACTAAAACAGAAGAAGGTTGCAGAAGCTTGAGCAAGGGAACTTCCTCATTAGCTACTCACTAAAATTCCAATAACCTACCAAATTTGTGAAATAGTAGCCGCTCTCTCCTGCCATCAGACTGTGAGGGAGACCAAAACGAATCACATACTGCATATTAGAATGTAGGCGAGGTGGATTGGCTTTTAGGACCACGTATATCAAGCCTGACAGGAAGTCATCAGCGTTAGCAGGCTCACTGTTGGATGTGGACAGAGCTTCAAATATGTGCTGACTGCACTTGGACACGCAAGCAAGTTTGTCCTGAGGTGCTCGTTTTGCATCCATCTCAATTATGGCTAGTAAAAAAAGAAATAAAAAAAAAATGGCAAGATGAAATGTCAAAGAATAAGATAACACGTGGTTTTATGGATCCGAACAAGAAAATGGCGATACAAAAATAAATACACAAATTTAAGACACATCAGAGGAATGATGGTGACAAAATGTGATTCCATCCTGAAACTCACCTGTTATAGCAGGAAGGAATGGGTCACCTGAAGCAGAAGTCTTTTTATTTGGAAAAGGTACAGCGAGCATCTCGGGAGTAACCCAGTTTAAGGAACTGCAAAGCAAAAAAAAAAACCCACAGGTCTAAAACTGGGCTTTTGCCTAAAGATGACAATTTATGAAACCTGAGGGGGTTTTTGGCAATGCGGGCTACTAATACCGAATCCTCCTCTGTAGAGCCAGGTCCTTCTGCTCATCATCGCAGCTGTCATGGCAAAAAACCCACTTGTGCAGCCGCGTCATCATTAACTTCTCCAGATGCTCCATTAACTGTGTGATCTGAGCCTCATGAAAACCTGAGGTGCCCCCCCCTGAAAAGACAAGTTATATATTACATCATCTTTCAGCTTAACTGGCCAACAATTATTAAACTGCTCTGTACTCACTGCTAAAGTATTCTGCAAAGGACTGGTAGAAATCTTGCACTAAATCAGACTGTTTCTGTACGGGCAGATCCTGTAAAGGTGGTGACTGTTATCTGGATAGCTCTGATACTTCAACGTAAAATTATAGGAGTTTTAGATGTAGGTAAATAAAAAGCAGAGGTGGTTACATGATTAGTCTCCATTGTGTCAAGGAAAGTTGTGCATCGAGACTGCAAGCGGCGGGATGCAGGACTCTTCAGCAACTTCAGGAAGCCAGTGAAATCTCCAGGCTCAAGGTTTTGGTAGGCTTTCAATACAGCTGCAAAGCTCTCAGAGGGTTCTAGAAACCAAACCAAAAGGTGTGATTGCTGCACATGCATTCCATTTTTAATAGGAAAACTCATTCAAACAAGGCACAAGCTTTTGTTACAAGGAGATAGGGTCCTTAAACTGGTCATGACCCAACTGGTCATTTTACTTGATACTGAGTTGAAAGACCTGGTAACAAGAAAATCTTCCAAAAATTGTAAGATATATTCTGCTTTTGAAGCAGGACTGCAAAGTTGTGTAGCTGGAAGGGTTTAACAACAGTAGAAGACATCATTTAAGCAAAAATGATTCATTATTAATACATGTCTATGACAAATACAAACCACCACACAGGCCAGCAGGGCTGAATTGTAAACCCTGCAAAGCAACATCTTGAAGGCAACGTGAAATGATTTCTAAATCTGTGGATTTGATCATGTAAAAGTGCCTTACCTGGTCCTTTTGGGGGAGGAGATGGGGTACCCCAGAAGAGCCTCCTAACAGTATTGATTCTACGACCTTTTTCAGCATTTTTCTTCTCCTCAAACTTGGTGAAGGTGACGGGAGAACCGTCACCGGTCATTCTACAAAGGGCGGCAACAAACAAACATTTAATCTGAACCCAAAAGCAAATATTTTCCTCCAAACCCAAAGCAGAGATATGCCGAAGCCTCTTTGAGCCCAACAGACTTAACAGTTTTGAGCCACGTTACCTTGTGTCTTGTCTTGGGGTTCCACTTGTACGTGACTTCTCTCTCCAGCACTTGGAGCAGAAACCTTGCCATGCAGGGTTTCCATAATACCCGCACGCATTTTTACATAATAGTTCCTCTTGAGAAACTCGAATTCCTCTTTGCTTATCTGTCCACATTGTAGAGATTTATCACAGTTCCTCCTATTATTTCAACCACAGAGAGGGGTTTAAATGTCTCAAGAACGTTAAGCAAAGTCACTTTAATAAAGTTTGCCTCTAATACCGGACCTACAATGCTGTTTAAAACACCCCTATAGAAGATTAACAGCTTTATATAAGATTAGAAGGTTAGGAGTTCAGTAAATACTAACGTTGTTAGCTAACAGACCCAAAGCTAAAGATTGGCTGACTGTCACCTGACGGGTTCGGACCCTACAGGATTCTTCATGACACATCTCACACGTTCGTAAACAAATCCATCTGTCTCCGATATATCCGAAATATTTTACCAGACTGTTTCCTCAGCTGCTAAAACCAGTACTATCCGCTTTTACATTCAAACAGGTGTAATTATCAGCGACTCGACAGATTTGAAACTGCGACAGCACAAATCCTCAAAGACATGATGCTAGAACCGAAAATAAACCGATGTAAGTTAAATGTAAGAAAAAAATAAATAACCTAAATAAAATAATCTATACTTGGGTGTTTTTTTCAAACCTGTGCAATTCGGAAGCACTTGTTGAAGCCGGCTGGAAACTAGTCGGAAAATTCTCTGACGTTTTAGTTCCTGTAAAAGTCACGTGGGTCCGAAGGCGCCCACCCCTTTGGGAATCAGGAAGGAGTACTGCCATCTAGTGGATGCAATGGAGAATTAAAACTAAACTTTGTTTTTCTTAATTTAGCTTCAACTTTATAATTTTACCACGAAAAATGCAATTGAGAAAATAATTACAATGAATAAGTAACAATAAAAATAGCTGTGAAGGTCGGACTGAATAAATGTATATACAGTTTGGAAGAGATCTAGCCAAAATATTGGTTGCTACGCCACAAAATGTGATCCACCACTAAGATGTTTTCTTATTTGATATTACCATGGAAATATTGTGCACAATAAATCAATGAAAAGAAAGATAAACTGGAGACAGCTGTAACCAGATGAGTTGGGGATCAGATAAGATGGATTTATTTGATACATAATATTGTGATATGCTAATGATTTTCCAACAATTTGCATTAATGTCAAATAACGAGAACCATATATTATTGCTTATGCTTCAATGCATATTTTAAATCTTATATTCCAACTAAATGAGCAATCGGCTGTGGCGGAAGATGGTAACTAGGCAACGAAACTCCTCATTCGTCATAGGGTTTCGTTTCACCTTCTCCATGGTAACGGTGGAAATTCCAAATCGATTCCTGCATCAGCTGTGGTTGAAAAAACAAGCAAAGCATTTGTTCCACAGTGAAGGTCGACTTAAAACTAAGGTCGCGGGTGGGAAGAATCCTGGGAATATTTCTCCCGTTAAACACGTCATGTCTGAAGAGGAGCAACAGCGCCAGACCGCTGCAGCTGCGGACCTGCTGTCCATGAACGGACAGTCTCAAATATACACTGCTACTGAAGACACACTCTTCACGCAAACGGCTCCAGTCTTATCTAAAACACATTCGTTGGTAAGCATGGTACATTAGATATATCCCATCCAAAGCTGAGAATTCACTTAATTTTGTTTTTACGCAGACTTCAATCTTAGCGCAAATATTCAAATAAGTCCCCAGAATTTGCCGTAATTTTATTTTGCTGAATTGTGGGCCCCTGTAAATGACTTTGGCGAGGTCAGTTTACTTTTCTAAGATTAAAGAAGCTTTGATTAAAAGTAACTTGCTATATGACAAGTATTATAAATTGCCTCCTCCATCACTGCTGCCTCATCCACGGTCAGCAACTATGACAATAAATATACAATAGAAAGAGGTTATATTCTGTAAATAAAAAAACCCAATCCATTTTCTGTGCCTCTATAAGAAATGCAAGGACAAAACATGGTAATTTGGGATTTAACTGATTTTTGTATTTTGTTGAGACGCAAACAAAAAAAATAGACCAATAAGTTAGTAATGACAGGAAAGGATAGGAAAAATGGTTGAACAGTGTTTGTTATTCTGTTTGCCTCTATGTGACATGCAAGACGATGAAATATTACGCTGGCGATGGATGATGATGCACATTCTGTGGGATTGTCAGTTAACAACATGGCGAATTTGCTTTTCAGTCGCTAGAATGGGTATTTGGGATGAATCCTGCTCTTCCTGCGCTCTGTCAACAAGATGCTGATCAGCTGGTGATCCTCTATGCTGGAGCTCATTTTGGGGTCATCTACAATCACACCTTGAATTCCCAATATATGCTTCAGGTGTGGAAACAGGATAAAAACACCCCGATATGAGCAGTAGGTGATGCCGTGTTGGATTCAAGAGGCTTTTGTGTTTCCAATCTTTCCAGGGTCATTGTCATTCCATCTCTTGCATGTGCGTGAGTAGAGACAGGCGCTGGATCGCAACAGCAGACCAGGGGCCAAAGTGCATGGTGGTCATGTGGGACTCCTACTCTGGGTAAAAGTCTCCATGTCTCCATGTTGTTATATTTATTGTTGTTGTTGTTGTTGTTTGGTCAATACTGCAACCGTGGAGCTGATACGTGTTGCAGAATTCCTGTTCAAACGTTGTTCAACTGCCACCCCGCGGGAGGGGTCACTGCGATGGCGTTTTCAAGCGACACACAACAGCTCGTGACCCTCGGTGCCGAGGAAATTCAAGTGAGTGCGACAGTGACGGAGCGAAGGATCACGTTAAGCATTTTTCTTTGAATGCAGATATTAAATGATGCTCAGTTAAGATGAGGAAAACAAAATGCAACATGTTGGTTTGTGGTTTCAGGTGAAAGTTAGTAGTTAATATTTTCCTTCTACGGTGGATTCAATTAACACAGTTTAGCGTTAGTTTTTTATGCGGAATTTCACGTTGTAACTCTTTATCACAGCGTGTGTGTATCTGGAAATGGATGGATGAAGCAGAAAAACCTCTGTGGTGCACTGACCTCGACCCAAAACACGGTTTTCAAGTACGTCAGCGCAATATTTCATTTCACCTGAATTTACCGATGTGAAGTTTATGAGATTATTGATTCAACTGTATTCCCAGGTCAACATCATTTTCAACCCAAGTGATAACACACGGTTGCTCAGCAGCAGTGACACTCACGTATTATTTTACAACACCGTGAGTCTCATTTTGCATCTTTGTTGGCAGATACGGCAGAAGTGTGATCTGCTGTTGTCATAATGCAGTGTTTCTTTTTTTTTTTCAGGTCCTGAAACATCAAGTCTTTGCTCTGGCCCATAAGAAGGTAAATCTCACAGGGAAAACGGACCACGGCACATGTCACATATATTTCTGTCAAATAGGATGTTATTTATCGTTTTGATAAGTATTGAAGTGTTTACTCATATCCAGCTCTGCAAATCAGCTCCCAGAGGATGTGACACTGCTCCGGACCGCTCTGAGATTGTCAACCTGGCTGCAGGATCGCTCAGCACGTCTGTGTTTCACTATAAACTGCCCCTCATCCTAACAGCAACCGCAGCAGGCAGCCTCCTGATATGGGATGTGAGCGCTTACTTAACTGCAACTGAGAAGCACCCCAAGGTGAAATGCAAGATCTTACCCTTGCAGAACGCCCCTATCACTTGTCTCGCTGCAACAGACAGGTAATGAAAGCCAGGGATTTACATATGTATTATGTATATACAGTAAGAATGAGGTTTGTTTGTCTCTGTTACAGCTATTTTGTAACTGGCGACACTGAAGGACATATCAAATTTTATGATGAAGAGTTCAAACTTCTCATCAGATACACTGAATTCAGCCTGGACACCATCGTTTTCATCTCCTTCTCCAAAGAGTGCACAGAGAGGCCTCTCGACAGCTGCGGCCTGCGGGCAGAACCGCGCATTGTCAGGTAGAAAGAAGGGATGATATACTGTCATTGATGCTATAATGTGAGGACAACCAAAATAGGACTGTAAAAGAAAAACACCTCCATCCCTTCAATGATCTCCTTAACAGCCTTGAATGGTATAAAAATGCAGCGTTCGAGGTGTCATTAAGCCTATTATCAGCTCAAACGTCAGTGTTTGGGAGGGTATGTTGGTTTATTCCTGTGCATTACTGATTTACAATAAGGATTTATTTGGCATTACAACAATGGCAGATCATATTACGTGTGCAATAAAAACATCTGGGTCCTACCGGTCGGACTACACTCTTCATATGCTGCTGCGACCTTAAATGTGAGAGAGGGGACTTTAAAGTGTTGGTTAGCTGAACTTTCACAACATTAGTGATTAAAAAAGCTTTTGAAATCACAACATTAAGTCTCTTCAGGTTTTCTTGTTACGATGCAGTCAAGAGATGAGCTGGAGCAACCATGGGTAATGACCCCTCCAGACCTTAAATGACTTTTTCTCCCGCAGGAACTTCGTTGTGACCACTGTCAGCTCCATAGTGCACGTGAAGGCTTTGGAAAGCAAGACAGAAATGCTGCTACAAAAGGAATGCGAGCCTCTACGCGCAGTGGACTGTCACCCGAAACAGTCGACCGTGGCCATGGGGAATGGAAACGGTGTTTTGAAAGTTTGGGACTACAACAGTAAAACGATTGTTTGCAGCAGAACGTTTGAGAATTCAGATATTCGGTGCATCGCTTTTGATTCCCAGGGTAAGCCAACGCTCACAGACTGGCTGCTTTATGAAGCGTGTCCTTTTCCGCAGAAGTAGAGGGATAGATTTGTTCCCTCTTTTTTAACAGGACAAAACTTAGCAGTTGGCTTTGAGAGTGGAGCTGTTCACATTCTGGATCCACAGACTCTAGAAAGTGGTCCGGATGACTGTTTCCATTACAGTAAAGACAGAATTCATCTACTGGCTTTCTCGTCAGACTCAAACTATCTTGCTACAGCAGTAAGAAAGCTCTTTTTGAACTTATTGTTGAAGTAACCGCCGGTGAACCATGTGCAAATTGTCTTATTTAAATGTATTATGGCATATATACACACCTCAGAATCAGCTCTTGTTTCTAAAATCCACTAATGACAGCCTCGGGTGTATGCAATACAAAATGAAGTAATTTGATAATAATGAGGTTGGAGCTGTAAGAAGGCATGTTTTAATAACGTGCTACGATCTCAAAATTGAAATGTCCTATTTTTTTAAAATAAATTTTGCCTGTATATGATTCTATAAGGCTATCTTTAATATTTGCTAACTTCAAGCATGACGTAAAGTGTTTTTTGTCTCCTGTCAGGATGCTGGAAATGCCGTGACTGTGTTCCGCCTGCAGGCTGATGAAGAATCTCTTCATCACTGGACATACGTGGGCAGGTACCGCTCCCATTACAAGCCCATCAGAGACCTTCTTTTTGGTGTTCACCCGAAGAGCGGCCAACCCAGACTGCTCTCTCTGGGAATGGACCGCCAGCTGGTGAGCCAGACTACGTCAGTATGGTAACTGCAACATATTTAACGTGCACCTTTAATTTGGGGGCTGACTTGTAGGTAGAGTATGACCTGAAGAAGAGTACCGTGGATAATCTTCTCATTCTGAGCTCTGTGCGCATCGAGCAAACTGCTGTGCCAATGTGCATGGCGTGGTACCCTCCACTCACTGCAGAACAGTTCCTCCTGACCGCCTCGGACCAGTACAAGATGAAGCTTTTTGACAGCACCTCCATGATGTGCAGGTTTGTTAAAATGTAGAGAGAGAGTCAACGGTCTATGCCAACAGCCTGGAGAACAGCGTACATGTGTGTTTCAACAGAAAGACCATCCTGGGCCCAAGATATGGCTCTCCTGTTGAGAAAGTGTTGGTCCTTCCCATGTCAGCGGACACAAACAAATATTACCTGGCATTTATCACGGAAGACAAGGTCAGTGCTGGACTCTGGGGACAGAATTATTTGGTTTTTTTACAGTCAGGAAGTTCTGTGTTCAACCTGAAGTGTATTATTTTGATTAGCAACGATCAGAAAAGCTTTTAATCTTCTCAGGGTTGATGTCTTTTGTGTATTTCCAGCTGGGGCTCCAGATTTTGCCTCTGGATGGGAACCCCTTCAAGTCCAACGCGTTGATTTGCCACCCGTCAGGAACGTCTACTCTCACCTGTTCTTACGACGGCCGGTTTGTTTTCACTTCAGGCAGATTTGACTGTACTGTCCTGTCATGGGAGCTCAATTTAAAGTGAGGAGCAATAATGCAGACAATCGAGGACCGCGGTGACGGTGTTTCATGAACTCACCCTGTCGTTATGAATGCAGTGCGCTGGAGGCAGCAGCAGCTCTGGGCGGAGACGGCATGCTGCCCTTTTACACCATGCTAGAGGGAGGCAAAGACGGAGCCTTCAGTGTGAGTGAGACCATTTCCCTCATACAAGGGGGTCTTCCAGCTTTGAAACAATCTTACATTTTTAATTTAACTTGTGTCTGCACACGTTTTCAATTGTTACATCAGCTATGTGGACAAATGTAGGAAGCTAATTATAAATAAATATCAACATGGAATCAAGGATGAAATGGTTCAGTTGAAGCCAAATATCAACTATTAGGACAAAAACAAAATCAGTTTTCTGCCCTACTTGATTAACTCCACAGTCCTTATCTTTATCATCTTTACTGTCTGAGGACACCCATTCATTTCAGTTGAAGTTTCATTCCATAAATATTTAGATTTATACAGTTGCAGTTTTTCCTCTCATTGTTTAAGTCACATATTGTCATTTGATTCCTTTGCTATCTTTAGAAGATGGAGCAGTTATTTTTTTACTGCCAAATACGCAGCCAAGGCATTGACACAATGGAGAAGCGACAAATTTCCACCAAAATCCCCCTGTCAGAAGTTTCTTCTCTAATGCAAGCTTTGGCCTACTTTCCCACACACAAAGAGGTGAGGTTTGTTAATGTGATTTGTAATGACAAATCAAAGGTGTTTGAAAACCAGACTTACACTTGTGGTTTTTCATTTTTGACCAGGTCAAAGATATCGAAAATGAGATCAGGTTCAGTAAGTTTGCTGAGACAGGAAAGTACGTCACCAACATCGATCTGGAGGAGTTCATCAAACTTTACATCAACCACCGACCAGCTTTCGGTATCTGCGATGAGTTTATGCAAGCTTTTCACGTCCTTGGTATCCATGATAGTACAGGACAGCTCGCTCTAAAGAAAGAGGAATTGCTGAAAATGCTGAAGAACCGAGGTCTGTCTCATCATATATTCATCATGTATAACAATCTCACGTTTTATCTTCACATTTATATTTGCCATTTTCTTTAACAGGCGAAGCCATGACTAACAAAGAAGTGAGGCAGTGCTTTGCATCACTTTTAGTCTTGGATGGGAAGGAAGAGGGAGAAAAACCAGGTGGGGAAACAGAGCGGCTTCCCGAGCATGCCCTTGATACACCCGAGGGCATATTTAATATACCTTAATGTAACCCTAATTATACATAACAAATGAAAAACATCATCATACATTGATGTGTGTTTCCAGGTCGACAGTCAGAATATTCTCTGGAGCTTAAGATGCCAGAGTGGATACCTATGGAGGCTTTTGCCTGTGGCCTCCCGGGCCTTCCATCTTCAGCAGAACTGAATAGATCACCAACATCTCAGGAGTGAAAAAGACACTCTTTTGTGTTGATATTGCTCTCATGGTTGCCCTATATATTGTGTTCCAATGGAGATCTAAACATAAGCACAATTGAACAGGTCTATGTGGCCCTGAATTTTCTTGAATTTCTCTATTAAATAAACAGTGAAATGTAAATGAATCACCAAGTGTGTTTCTTTCTATCAGCAGATGACACACATTGTCCTGGACTGAACTGAGGGTGTAAGGTGTGTAATCATGAGTAATGTGGTGCAGGACAGATAAGCTTCAATGTCTTAACTACACTGTGACAGATAGTCACAGTAGACATAGACTTGTAGGGGAGGAGAGGAGAGGAGAGGAGAGGAGAGGAGAGAGAGGAGAGGAGAGGAGAGGAGAGGAGAGGAGAGGAGAGAGAGGAGAGGAGAGGAGAGGAGAGGAGAGGAATCAAAAGATTCCTCACAGAGAGATTAGATGCTAAGGAGATACCATCTAGTGATCATGTGATCTAATCTATCCATGAGAGGTTCAGGACCAAACACCATGACCTCAGTTTTTCCTGAGTTAAGGAGGAGGAAATTTGAAGACATCCAAGACTTTAAGACAGGTCTGAAGCTTCACTAACTGCTCTGCCTCCTCTGGTTTCATGGATAAATAAAGCTGAGTGTCATCAGCATAACAATGAAAATTTATCCCATGCTGCCGAATAATGTTCCCTAAGGGAAGCATGTACAAGGTGAAAAGGATTGGTCCAAGTACAGAACCTTGTGGAACTCCATGGCTAACCCTACTGTATGAGGAGGGAACACCATGGACATGAGCAAACTGGTATCTATCTGATAAATATGATCTAAACCAGTCTAGTGCTGTCCCTTTAATCCCAATCACATGTTCCAGTCTATGTAACAGGATGCTGTGATCAACTGTATCAAAAGCAGCACCGAGGTCCAGCAGAACCAGCATAGAGACCAGTCCATGATCTGAAGCTATGAGAAGATCATTAGTAGCATTAATAAGTGCTGTTTCTGTGCTGCGATGAGCTCTAAAGCCTGACTGAAACATCTCAAACAGGCTGTTCCTCTGCAGGTGCTCCAGTAACTGAGTCACCACCACCTTCTCAAGAATTTTAGAGATAAAAGGAAGGTTGGATATCGGCCTATAATTTGCTAATACATCAGGATCAGATGGTTTTTTAAGCAACGGCTTAATCACTGCCACCTTGTAGGACCGGGGTACATAACCTGTCACTAAAGAACAATTGACCTGATCCAGGATAGAACTGCCTATCATTGGTAAAACATCCTTCAACAGTATACAGTATACAGATAACCAGGGTTAAGGCTAATACTATTATAAGGTCACTGAAATATTTTTTTTTCTAAAATGTTGTTCAAAATATTTAACAAATGAGTCTTGTCTCCATCAATTGACCACTCAGTCGTTTAAAAAAAATGGTTTTAACTCTGATTTATAGCGACCCCATTATGGTGTAGTTTATTTCTTTACATGTTGAGAAACACAAAATTCTTTGGTTTGACCATCCAGCCTTTGAAATCGCTTCTGTCGCCATGGCAGCGCCGTTGGGGGAGTGGCTTTGGCCTGACCAATCAGAGACGTTCTAAAGCAGGAACTTCCTGCCCCAGACTCGGGGGCCTGGGTCTTGCTTTTTGTCAGCTGCTCATTCCTACTTTTAGTTACGTCAACTACCGAGACGGATTAACTCCTGGTTAAAATAATCGACGAGGAGTTTCCAAAATGGCGAAAGCGAGGAGTTTGTGTGCGCGCCGCAAAGTTGTCAAACTTTAACCGTGTTTTTTTCCCCTGCGCACTCGGCCGCCCTAATGAAAAAACAAGAGTTGCTGTCCTAGCTTGCTGGCTAACGTTAGCTATTTGTCTGCACACGAGAGATGTTCTCACGGCAAGAGTACCGTCATCCGCCGGCGATCATAAAGCAGGAGAATGAAGACGACTCGGACATCGACGAGACAAACCTGGTCCTGAGGAGGTCAGATGGGATGGAGTGTCAGATCATCCACAGCGGACACTTCATGGTGTCTTCGCCCCACAGCGAGCACCCTCCCAAGAAAGGCTACGACTTCTACACTGTAAACAAACAGACCTGTCAGACCTACCATTTCGGAAAGGCCAGCATGTCGCACATCTCTATCGACGCCTCGCTGACAAAACTTTTTGAATGCATGACTTTAGCGTACAGGTAAGTTGTCTACAATGGCGACAGGTTGGAAGCTGTTACTGGTGTGTGAATGCAGTCAGGAGCACCCATTTCTTTAACTTCCTATTAATCCGGTCAGAGTAATCTGTTCTTTTTATTATACCGAGCAGAGGAAACACAAATCGGCTTATATTTCTAGTTTTCTTCCTCCAGCACAGCATCCGCAGCAACACGACATCCTTGGAAACGATCAATAATATGTCAATATATTCCTGCACGTTTGGAGATTTGTCTGGAGAGGGTCAGCAGATTTAAAGAAAGGCTCAGATAGTCCTGTTTTTGAATGCACACTTTACACACTCATGGGAGGAAAAGAAAACATGGCAAATCACTGGGATTGGTGATGCGAAGCCTTTATTTTGAAAAATAACTAGATTCTGCAAAAAACCACTGTGCTTACATTTGAATGTCTTGTAAATTAGTGAAATGTGTGGAGTAAAAAAATGCTTCTAGCATTTGAAGTTAAATTGTGTTATTAAATTTATTTTGTAGTGTTTGAGCTGCCACAAGCTGAAGTGACTGGAATGTTGGCTCTGCTTATCAGCTCATGAAAGGGTGTTTTATGTTTTTACTGGGTGTGGAACAAATAGAACACATAACCTGGAGCAGGAGCAAGTTATGTTCTTTTGGTTGACAAAAACATGTCTTGTCACAGCTTAAAAATGTGTGGATCCTAAGGGTCCGAACTGGCTTTAACCTAGTTGGTACACCTCCCCCCCCCACACACACACACACATGTCTTCATGCTTAATCTATTTCAACTTTGCATCTATATAAAAGAGAATGTTGAATTTGGGGGATTTGACAACTATTCATTACAAAGCTCATGATTAAAATAAGTAAAAGATTTAAATCCGTGAAAACAAACAAAAAAACAAGCACAAATCTAACCCAGATTAGTCAAAAGTAATGGATTTTAGGTCAAAATCAATTGAACGGACTCCTGTTAGTTCTGTGTCCACAACTGCAGCGTGTGTTTCTTTGCCAAATGCTTCGAGGATTCCCTCTGGCTTGGCAAGTGACACCCGCACATGTATTTATAGACCACCCGTTACTCTTCTGCTGTTGCCATTCATCTGAAAACGAGAAGTTCATTATTGGAGAGACTTATCTCAAAACACCAACGCATGGATCTAGAGTAAAGAGCGCACTGTCGCAGCCATCACATAACCACCTGTCACGAACACAAAGTCAACTTTATGAGTTTTTATCCATGTTTATTGTGAACCTCATACACTCCATAAATCCTAACAGCTGTTGAAAGTGGTTCACAGTCCATCCTGCTCAGGAAGTCATTTATTTCCTCACTTCCTTGTTTATGACGGGGTTGTTATTCAACTCCTATCCTGACCTCTCGAGATTTCTTTGTGTATTTTTGCCGTGCTAAAATAAAATGCAAATATTTACCATTACTCATTAGATGTGTGGATAGGGAATCAGTCAGTGTCTCTGAAAACTCAAGTCTATTTTTGCCCAGCTGCCCAAGAACATTACATTCAAAACAACGGGAGGAGAGGAGGGGGGAGGGGGGCAGGAAGCCTGAAACATAATGACTCACAATCCAAATATGAACAGACATTATTATCTGTACATTTGGAACCTCCAGAAAAACTAATGAAATCGGGATTTTCTGGGATGGAAAAACAGGCATCGGCGCACAACACAGATGATCTGAGCTGCACATCCAAGCCGAGCTTCCGGTCCTCATCTATAGGACGTATTGAACCGCCGATTGTTTATAGCAGCAATAACTTTAGTTTATTTCCAGCGGCAAGTTGGTGTCTCCAAAATGGAAGAACTTCAAAGGGCTGAAACTGCTGTGGAGAGACAAGATACGCCTGAACAACGCTATATGGAGAGCCTGGTACATACAGTGTAAGAGACGCCCATTTTTTATGACAACATGTAAATTCCTATTAAGCTGAGATATGTTATTTTGATGTTTCTACCGCCAGATGTGGAAAAGAGAGATAACCCCGTGTGCCACTTTGTGACTCCGCTCGACGGTAACGTGGACGCAGACGTCCACCCACCCGCTGAAGTGAGCCCGCTGATCGTCTACAGGCGATGTTGCTGCACTGCAATTATCTGCCCCTGTCACCACGTGTTTACGTTTGTTTCCCTCTACGCGTCCCCACGTTGTCCTCTCCCTCTCGCTTCTGCAGGCTACAGAGAGCCAATGTTGGAAGACCAGGATTAAAATAGTCATAAGAGAATACCACAAGTGGAGAACATACTTCAAGAAACGGGTACGCTCTTTCAGTCAAATAATGCCCGTTGGTCTCATATATGTAACTAAATGGGGGTGAACATAGATGTTTATTTAATGATGGATATTTAGTTACAGAAACACAAAGATGACGACCTCTCAGTCCTGCTTGAGGTATGTTGCAGTGCATCATGCTCCACTCACAGAACTGCTATTAATATCACCATTAATTCAACCATCTGTTGATACCAAAGGAATTAACTTGCACTTATCCAGTTTTACACCCACTACTTGTGATTTTCTTTACTTAATCTGTGAATATAGTCAAAAGTGCATACAAAATAGTGTCCATTTTATTCTTATGTGTGTTTAATTTGAATGCATGAAGCATGCATGCAGAGCACTGCATGTTTGCGTGTAAATTATTGGCTTGCTTGTTTGCATTTTGAACATCCCAAGGACCCAGCGGAGCAGTTTTTGCTGTTTGGGGAAATCTCTCCAGACAAGCTTCGTGTCCCCCTTTATCAGGATGAAGAGACCACGGCGCGACGCGTGTCTCGCCGTAGCAACGATACGCCCACTCCGATGGAGATGGACCCCATCTTTGACATGGATTTGCTGATGTCTGAGTTTTCAGACACGCTTTTCTCCACTTTGGCCTCGCACCAGCCCATATCGTGGCCCAATCTCAAGGATGTCGGTGAGGAAATGCTCAGCCTTCTTTGGACTTAATTTTAAGAGCAGCTTTCAACTTTTATGTGTATCTTTGTGAACAAACTTCTAAGATCTGATTAAAGGTCAGGCCGTGTTCCCTATCTCTGCCCCTCCAAAGCTCACGCAGGGAATGCTGACATGATCCAGCCTGGACTCATCCCTTTACAACCCAACTTGGACTTTATGGACTCCTTCGATCCACTACAAGGTAACAGCACGGGACCAGCCGTGTCCGCAGTAGTTCAGCTCGCCCTCATTTTGAGCACTTTAGTGTAATCAAAAGCACATATTCCTGTCACGCTACTGCAGCAGTTGGCTTAAACCTAACGCAAAATAGTAGCTTGGATTTACTAACCTCTAGCTAACATAGAGACTCTTGTTCCAGACTTATTTCACAGCCTCCGCCCGCCCATCTTCCCCTCTGTTTCCCCCACTGCATCGTCTGTCTCCCCTCTACCCAGCAGCAGCTCTCAGTCACAGGTAAACACCGACCCGAGGCACAGTCCCCAACACACACCACTGCCGCGAGAGCGTATGCAAGGCCTGTGTTTTTACCGTCAGATGATTTATTGCACCCATTTCAAAGAAGTTTTACCACACCTTTTAGCACCTTTGTTTAGCTCTCCTAAGAAATCCGTATAACAAAATAATAATAATAATAATAATAATAATAATACTAAACAATTGCATAGCATTTTCCTTATGAATCAAGTTTTTGGACTTTTTAACGCAAGGACACTAAATGATTTTCTTCTCCTTCATGCCACCATCCTCTCTGAACATCCTCTTGAAGTCAGTTCAAATGTTGTCAATTTAACATTTCCAATCTTATTTTTTGCTCCACTGGTGCAGGACTTGAGGGTGAGAAAAAGTGTTTGTAAGGTTTCCAGCGGAGGAGGTGCTTCCAGTTGAAGATAAAGCTCCTGGTGTATTTTATGCTGTAGGTTGTTATAATAGGGCTTCCATGAGTAGGAAGAGAAAAAAAAGTGTTTAATTTGAGGCAAAAGGAGCCTCTGGTCCATGTTTAAAGAAGGACTGTTCCCTCTTTTGTCGTCCTGTTTCAGGCCCAGTTAATGCCTCCCATGCCCCTCCCGAGCAACCACATGTCAGCTCCTTCCCCCGCCCCCCCCTCGATGACTGGCCAGACCAGTCGGACTGTTGGCAGCGATGGAGATGCTGCCTTTGTACAAACCTACATACCTCTGTTTTCTGCGCCCGTGGCGGCCCCTGATCACACGGTTCCTCAGCCGTTGTCCCAGGTTCCTCTGGCACAGTGCCTTTCAGATCAGGATGCCGCTGCCTCGGCGCTGACCGACCCCTCCCAAGGAGGCGAGGCCGCCGCGCCGTCCGTGATAACGCACACCGCCACCTCAACCGTCACGCCCAGCGATGCGGCCACCACCTTCTGCCACGGCCCCAATTATGGCTCCTTGTCCACCCCAGTTCCACCTCCGCCTTCACCACTCCAACACCTTGTTTCAATGCCGGGGGCCACAGTTCAGCAGGCGCACAGTTTCACTGTCCCTCACCCCATACGGCCGTCCAGCAAGAACCCCTCCGTCCAAAGGATCGCTCTTTCCAACGCCGTCCCCTCACCCCACCTCATCCTCACAGGTCTGTCATTTTCCCTCTCAGGTTTGAATTCAAGGTTTTTCCAGGGGTTTTATTTTAACTTCTTAAACTACTACGAGGTCGTGTTTAGCCACCCTGGAGATTAAGCTTTTCTCTTTCTAGATATAATGATTTAGCTACAGATATGAATCTGTATCTAAACCCGTTTACTTCCCTAGCCCCTTTCTCTGGTCCCGCTAATGCCGTGATTGTCACACCACCATTGAAAGCGGACGCGGCCCCCAACACAGGATTGGTTATCGCTCCTCGTCTCGGTGGGGTACGTTTTCACAATCCATTTGAACAAATGACCCTGGTGTTGGTCTTTATTAAATGAAGATTCTTGATTCTCATAACTCAGGCCACCGGGTTCCGCGTTGTGTCTCGGTCACAGAAGACTCCCCAGCCAATCGTCCCTAAGGAAAGCCGCAAAAGTCCAAAACATTCGTCAAGTGCCGGTGAGTGCTGGCCTGATCCGCAGAGAGCAGGTGGAAGTCCAAACGAGCGTAGCTTTAAAAAAAGAACCTTTTTGTTATGCAGTTCAGGGTCAGCCAGGATCGGATGAAGGCTCTCCGTGCGGGTTAGATCAAGTCCCAAGTCCAGGATCGCTGATCAGCAGCAGCTCGACACCTTTGGTGAAGAATGAACAAAAGCAGGTTGGTTCACTTCCCTGCATACACGTTTGGGCAGTTTCTGAACAGACTGGATTTAATAAGACCGACTCTCTGTTCACGTTTGTGTCTGTTCCACTGTGGCTGCGTGACAGAGCCGCAGATCAACACACATATCTGCCGAGCAAAAGAGACGGTCCCACATCAACATTGGCTTTAAAACGCTCTGCAGCCTGGTTCCCACCCTGAAGACCCAATCGAATGTGAGTGTGTGCGTTTGCCTGTGTGAATCATGGGGGTGGGGCGCTGCTGTGGTATACCCCATGTCTTTGCTTCACCTTCTCTCTTTCCAATTCCACCTCGGTGCGTTCAGATCAGCAACGCGGTCACCTTACAGAAGACGGTGGAGCACATCGGGAAGCTCCAGCAGGAGAGGCAGCAGTTGCAGGAGGAGGTTAAGAGACTGCGAGAGGAAATCGAGGAGCTCAACTCCTCCATTAAGTAGGTCCACTCTTGTGCGGCGTAGAATCAGCCGCCAACATTATTAGAGCGGTTAGAAACTCTTGGCGCTCTCTCGCAGCTCGTGCCAAGAACAGCTGCCTGCTACAGGGGTTCCCGTCAGACAACAGTACTTCGACCACACGCAAGAGTTCAACGACTACATCAAGGCCCGCACGCTTCAGAACTGGAAGTTCTGGATCGTATCCTTCTGCCAAAGGGCCAGCCTTCGTCTTTTTATTCCGTCTTGATATCCATGTTACACTCTGGAGCTGTTGTGATTGGCCTTTGACCTCAGTCTGTGCCAGTTCAGCATCATTATCAAGCCCCTCTTTGACTCATTCAATCGAATGGTGTCAACCACCAGCAGGGAAGAGTTGTGTCAGACCACCATGCGGTGGCTCGATCGGTATTGCTCCCTCCCGGTACTCCGGCCCAGTAAGTAAATGACTGCTTTCCTTTAAAAGTTATGGAACTATTCACTATATTTGGATCAGCAGGCTAGGACGCACAACGTTCAACTGAAATATCTTATATAAGGGCACTTCATCCCTGAAATAATAAAAATGACCCCCGCTTCAGGGGCCCTGAAGCAATTCTTTAAAAAAAATCCAAATTTGACATTTAGGTTTAGGTTTCTGATGAATATTGTGGTTGCTTGATGTTTGCAGTGGTGCTGTCCAGTCTGCTACAGCTCAGCACAGCCACTTCCATCCTGAACAACCCGTCCATGCTGCCTGAAGAAGCCACCCAGGCCGTCACGCGGAGAGACTCCTGAGCATCGCTGTCAGGGCTCGACTGGCTGACCCAAACACATCGTAAATGTACCTTCTCGGTATAGAAAGGTCCGATTATGGGGATAAAATCAAGGATTTGCAATGGTTGTATATTTCTTTTGTTGCATATTTGTTCATGTGATTTATTCAAAGAAAGATGCCCAGGAACGTTGTATCATGTATAATTTACATGGATTTGTGTTTTTATTTCCAAAAAAAAGATAACTACGATTTTTGGGGGACTGTTTGGGAGCGGGTAGCTTGGTAAGATTTAAGGTTGTTTGCCGTGTTTTTCCGTCCACGATAAACATCTTCGGCTGTTTTGGGATGTTTAACCTGTTTCTGACCTGTTGGAATGCAAACTGTGTGAAGAAGCCCTCATCTTTTGTCCTGTGTACGGTGTGTTACATGTGTCCTTGTCTCCTGACGGGTCAGAACAAAACGCGTACTGTTACAGAAACTAGCAGTAGGGGTTCCAGTCGCAGCTGTGGGTTCTCTGCTGCCTCGGTCTCTCAGGGCTGCTTGGGTCACTTATTTTTAATTCAGCTTTGACCTCATCAAGCACGACCGAGACGATGACTCTTAGAGTGACTTTATATCTCCTGGTTTGATTCAGCTTCCACCCATTTATGGTGTAAAAAGGCCGCACACAGGAATGGATAAAAGCCATACCCTCGTCGTTTAGCTGGTTCTGGTCCACACCAGGATCAGAGCTGGAGACGTTGGGCCGAGAGCCCGATGGGAGTCGGTTAGAGCACTGAGGCCAGCAAAGGGCTCTTTATTTGGGGTTTTGGTGTCTCTTCAGGCACGACTTTATTTATCTTGCTCAGCAGAGCGACTTTAAAAGTTTACTCTATGTATTTGATGAATGTATATATTTTTGTGTGCAGTGTTATACTGATGTCAGACGTATTGAATGGCAGGTTTTGCGTCTCCACATGTCAGAGGTGATCGAACAGGCCTGTTTTCTCACCTGTGCAAAATCAAATGCATTTATACAAAATAACTTATCAACCGCCTCTGAATGCAGGTCAACATTTTTGTCCTTTGTGCTTCCTTTCTACCTTTTAAACTTTGAAAAATTCCTTTCAGCTGCAGCTGTGTGTCTGCGGTGGTATTTTAGTTTCTGGCTGGGTTTAAAACTTTATCTAGCATTTCTGTATGGCAGAGAATGTTGTACAATATTTCAGTGTAGATTATATTTTCCAGACTTGGTTCTCCGCAAATGTACAATACTTCCCTTGCTGGAAGAATTAAAACTATTTTCTTATACTGACTTTGAGCGCTTCTTTCCTGCTAAAATTCCATAAATCCTCGCTAAAACAGGCCTGCAATACATATATATTTTAACATAATTGTCAAATAACATCAACAGTAACATCCTTGGTTGTGTAAAAGTATGTGGTATTTATTTTATTCAGAATAAGTTAGTACATGTGTATAAATATATCTTTGAATGCGACAATGGTGGTTAAATAAATAAAGTTAATCTTAATCTTAAATAAAGCGCGTTGCTTTGCTGAGGACCTGGTCCAGAAGCTTCAGCAGACATTGGGCAAACTCAAAACTGTCCTTGACTTGCTCGAAGGGAGGCAGGTTGCAGTTGCTGTGACTGACGTATCCAGGCATCTCTGCCGCTAGAGTCTCACAGTGCTGGCCCATCTCCGTCAGGTTGTCCTTCAGTTCGGGGATGACCGCGGACGCCTTCATCATGTGGCAGCGGAACAGGGAGAGATTTTGGGCGCTGAGAGGCTGCTCATCTAATCCAGCCAGCTCTGTCTCATTCAGAGAGGAGCAGGAGTTTGTGGAAAGGTGTCCGGTCTCCGCCTGCAGGAAAGAAAAAGGTAAAAGCTTTTTGATGGATTTACTAAAGCATCAAATCAGGCGGCAACATGACACATGCTGAAAATAATGTAACTCATAAAGGAGCAAAGAAAACTTCATACAATCGCTTTCAGAGACGCATTTATCCTCTTTTGCATCAGAGAGATGGTCGATTTGAACGGGTTGCCATGAGGTCTGCACGACACGTGTGATGTGAGCACACACATGAGGAGTGCCGCAACTGTGGAGAAGAATACAGCGGAGACTCGGTCAAACAGACACGGGATAACAATTCTGTCCTTGGAAAAAGTACAAGAGCGCTTCTACAGACCTGCACTTATTTTTAAACTGCATTTCAACCAATGAGCAGGATGATCCATGACAACTACTGGCTGTTGATTGCAGGAGTCCCTGAGACACTTTGACTAATCCATGTGTCAGGAGGTCACTTTTATACAAACTCACGAGATTAAGATCTACCCTTGGTTTTTCCCCGTAACGTTTTAGGTGGAAAGAAACGCTAAATGAAAAAAAAGAAAAAGCATCGAAGGTCCCTGCGTGAGATACATGATCAGGGACGTATGAATGAACTGTAGCTGCGTGATTTTAATCTATAAGTTACGCGAGGCGACTTATCACAGACGTGTCATCTCGGCACGTTTTACATTGGTTATTTCTATAAACCACAAAACTCATCTTTAAAATTATTATTATTGGCCTGGAAGTGGAAGGATGGTGATTATTGCTCAGCATTTCTCTTTTGCTGTCTCATCCCCACGACCCCCTGCTGAAGGATACAGGGGTAGAAGAAGGATGGATGGGGTTTTATTGTGGTGTTCAGGTACGGTGACGGTGGTGGAGGTTGCGACATTCCTGGTATGAGACAAGTTCAAAGGCCCACCCAGGATGAGCAGGTGGGATTCCACTCCGCTATCTGGTTGACCACCTGCCCTGGCTGATTATCTGCTCTCCTATTATCTCATCATCAACAGGGGAACCAATGCTCCCTGTTTGGGCAATTGTGCCGTTTCGTAAGTGGGAAACCGACTTGGAAGAATATCAATCAACCAGAGTAGGAAAAACCTTCAGATGAGAACTTCCACGCCCCCAGTTTACTCCGGGAGGAACAGCTCTGCAACAGTTACATGTTCCACACGAACAGGGAAATTCGGTGGGTTTCATGGGCAAGAGGGCTTAAGCGTCTGTTTTCCAGCCGTTGCCTAGCAACACACACAGCTAGTCGCCAACTCTAGGCACAGGGACCTTTTCTGGGACTGACAATGAGCCCCAACTCAGTTTCTGCTGTGTTAGAGAAGCTGATCCGTCGTCAGGATCACGCATGGAGTCCTCAAGCTGCATCCTTGAGAGAGCTGGCCGTGCACGCTCCTGGACGCCTCCACGCCAACGTGGCGTACACCTACTTCACCACACTACAGATCATGGGAAAAGATGTGAGCGTCTCAGTTTTCATTCTTACTTTCACCTACATGATTAAAGTAAATCTTGAGTCTCGAATGATGTGTCGGGGAGCAGGTGGGAAGGGGAACTGGTAGCCGTGTAACTCCACGCTATGAATGTGGAGCTTCTGAATTTAGACATCAGGTTTTATGAACAAAAAACACCGTGATTATAATAATTCTGTCATTTGGAAGGGTTTGTCTGGATGTTTTATTCAGTTTAAAAAGCCTTGATGCTCGGTGTGCTCAGGTGTCAGTCATTGACGAGGGGCTGCTGAGGTTCTCCAAGTTGGAGGAACTGGTGCTGAGCGCCAACAAAATAACAGAAGTCCCTGCGGAACACCTGCCCGGCACACTGAAGGCGAGTTTATTGGAACAAGAGAACAGTCCCGTTTCCTTTGCTTTCACGAGATGTTCTCCAACAAAAGGTCCTGGAGCTCCGGTCCAACCTTCTGGGTTCCCTCGACAGGCTCGTCAGCCAAACCGCTTCCACACCTGGAGTCCCTCAGCCTGGCCTCCAACGCTCTGGGTTCCTGTGAAGACACATCTCGTCTTACTGGAACACATTGGTCAGTCGTCTCTACAGAACTAGATAACATCGCACACACACACACACACACAGATTTAACAGATATTTGATGACAAAGAAATGGAAGAGATTAACACTGATGAGGGGAAGGTTTGTACATCAGTGGTTTCAGTGGGAGTAAAAGACGTTTTTGTCCATAAGTTATGAATTGTCTTATCCGTCAATAGGATCTTGAGACAGTCAGGCAGCATTTGTGAAAGACAATTGACCTGGTAGTGTCACAAAATAATAATGAAGTTAAATAAAATGTATCAAGGTTAAAAATAAGGCACGGGACACAGTATCATATTTAATTTAATATTTTTTCCAGGCCTCAGTTGGTGTGTCTGGACCTGGGTGACTGTGAGTTCCAGGACCAGCGGGCCCTCCTGGACGCCCTGAGCACGCTCCCCCGCCTCAGAACTCTGGTGCTGGAGGGAAACCCCTTCCGTCTTGCTTCCTGTTACCCCGGCTTCACCGTGGACAGGCTCCCGAAGCTCTTTTATCTGGACTCCACATGGATCTCCCCCCAGGAGAGAGACTGTTTCCGGGGTCTGGCCCAGATGAGCGGTGAGACTCGAGACTATTTATCGCCTTCATGTCATTCCAGCGACAAAAATCGACTTCAATTTTATACATTCCATCATTTTTCTTCCTCTGTGAAGGTTTGACCTTTGACTGGACATCAGCTATTGTGAGGGTGGGGAAGTTAAAGGGAATCCCGGATCCACTCATCGGGACAGAGAACAACACATCCAGTTTCCCTGCTGCCTCGTACCACTACTATGTCACATACTGTATACCTTTTTGACTCATCAAGTGGCTCGTCCTGCCCAAACCCTGTCACTTCACGGGTATTGCGCAATTGCAGCGCACACCAGGGGAAAAGGAAATGCAGGGTTATCTTTTCTGTCTTTTCCTTTTACAGATATCAGACGGAATCTAACTCAGCAGCCAAACACAACCTAGAAGATGAAGACGTCACATCCAGCCATTCCAAACCCGAGTGGAACCATGAGCACGACACATCCACCCCCGATAGAAACGCCCTGATGGCGGGGGCGGATGTCGGATGCGGTAATAATTGAAGTAGCAAATCCTGATTTTACGAAACACTTCCTCTGTACCAGTTAAAACATTCATCATGTTCATCACGTGTGACGTCAAATTTAGTTTGAAAGACAATCTAGGGACAAATCTCTATGAAAACACTTACAACCTCTTTTCTACAGTGTCCACATGCAGCACGTCTAAGGTCACATGGTCAGAGGAGATGAATTTCAGGGACACACAGACGCACGCCGTTCTTGATCTGGACGGCTGAAAGAGATTCTGCCTTCGAGGCCTTGACCTGAGGATCGTGGAGGAAAAGGTAGAGAGAGACTTTGAGGTCTCGAGACTCTTTGAGGTCTCTAGGACTCCGTCTAGACTGTAAATTCTGAAGAGCCGACATCAGTCAAACCTGGCATCACTGTGAAAGTAGATAAGGTGCAGGAAAGCGGTGAACCTCATTTGTCTCTTACACTCAGATACGTTTACAGTTAAAAGAATTCCCCAACATAAGGTCACCGCTTTGATTCAGGACTTATCAGATCAAAGTTACCTTCATAGAAAGAGGTTTCACGCCCAGTCAGATGATGAAAGATTTCCAATCAGCACACTCGATCTCACACATTAATTCATGCGTTAAATCCAACCAAGGTTTATTGTCAACCAAGCGATTAAACGCCTATCGTTTGTTAGATTTGGTTTAGATTATCAGTTCCTGGGTGAGCTTCACTTCTTCTTCTTTTCAGTCTCCAGTCAAACCCGGGTCCATCAAGGACAGATCCAAAAACAAGAAAAAACCTGCCCCGCAGCTGCTCCAGGACACCCCCATCAGGAGAGTGCTGGGCTCTGTCCATGTCCCTCTGCAGAGCCTCCTAAGGAGACCTCAGAAGGTTGATGTTCTCTGTAACTTTGGGCATCTGCGAGGAGTCCGCGGCGGAAGCGACGCCACAAGAACCCGCAAGTGAACCCAGGAGTCCCAGATCAATACAGGGTGGATATCTTTGTAACAGTTGTCAAATTTCAGCTGTTCTTCGGCCACTTTTAGGTTCTTAAAACCCAAAAGGACCAGGATGGTGGCAGAGAGAAGCCTTCTACACCTCAAGGTCTGTTTCCTGTCTTAAACAGCAAAAACAAAGATATTGCCGTTGTAAAATCTGACGAGCTCTGCGACGTCGTGCTCTGCACATGAAGGAAAGAGCAGAGAGGAGCGGGGGGCAGAGCCGTCGGCAGAGGCGTCCGCCAGCGTCCAGACAGAACCGGCGACTGTGGAGTTCAGCGTGGCGCTGGAGAAGCGGAGGTCTGCAGCCGACGCTCACCATCTCTCAGCCTGCGGCCACATCAGACTCATTTGAACTGAAGATTTCAGCGTTCAAACGCACCAAAACCTGTGGAAATTGGAGGTTTTCATTGGGTCGTCGCATGTGGTGTTCTGAATGTTCTGGGAATAAAAGACGGCAAAGCGCACAAACTGCGCACAGTACTGTAAACTGGACGAACACGGGAGTTTTTAATACGTAAAATTTATTTATATACAGATATTCAAAACCCTTTTAAAGAATGCATTTCACAAATCATACAAATGAGCTTTGGAAAGACCCTTTCGCTGGAACAAAGAAGTTCTTGATTTTGAATCATTCCTCCGCGTGAGAAGTTCCCTCGTGAAGAGCACTGGTGAACAAACGGGCTTTCACCGCCCCACAGCAGGAAAGAGTTCACAAGCGTCTCACGACATCGACCCTCACACGCTTACAAACATACTATCAAACGATTCACCATAGAAAAATAAACTATCGCCCACCGTCACGTCGCGACTCCCTCCAATACTCGTCTTTGCCCCCCCCACCAGCTGTGCAAACTGTGAGGATGGTGATTAAATTAAGTGACCTCCAATAATATCAACATCAATACAGCATCTTCTCACCCCCCCAAATCTTTGACAAATACAGTTGTTACACCACCTTTCTGTTAGATGGAGATATTCTGAGATTTAAAACAACAACAAACAAACAAACAACATTCTTGCGCTTTAAAGGACCGACGAGGACAACACAGACGCCACACAACAACGCACAAATAGAAAGCAACACCCCGAAAAACACCCTATACCGTCGTCTAGCGTGTGCAAATGTACTGATTGTGCAGGCGGGGGGGGGGGGGGCGGGGCTTTAAAAGGTCTGGTCATCGTTACAGGAGTCGGTCCAGTGACCGAAGACCTCGCAGATGTCGCAGTAGGGTCGCTCCTCTCCTTTACTGCCGTGGTAGGTGGTGTGCGGGGGGGAGTCGGGCGTCTGCGTCTGGGTCGGGCAGTCCTCCGTGTCGTGGAGGTCGAAGCAATCGCAGATGTCACAGAAAAGCCTCGGGGGGAGCTTCTTCTTCACGGGTTCCTTGTCGTGGCTGCAATGAAGAGGAGACGTCAGCCGTTCAGCGCCGCCACGGCTGCTCTCGTTTAGGAGGGAACGGACATAAAGGGACTCACTCGTCATAGTTATTCTGGTCACTCGAATTATTTCCGTTCAGCGCCGCGGCGGCCATTTTCTCCAGCTTGTCCTTGAGCTCCTCGTTCTTTCTCTGGAGTTCGACGATGACTGAATTCAGAAACTCTTTCTGTGAAAGAGACGCACGAGGTCAGCACCGGAGCGGGGGAACCATTATTTTATAATGACAAGACAATTTCTACCAAAGTTCCTCTACAGTGACGGAGCCCAACAGGGGTCCTCAACTATGTGAGCGCTATAAAAGACCCTCTTTTGAGGACCGTTCTCTGTAAACATCTACAGCAAACACCAACGTGATTTACCACGGTCATCGTGACTTTGGATCGTCTGGGGTTCTGACGTCACCTCTAATGTGACCCAACACCCCCAAATGTCCCAGGGACAGAGACAGACACACATGCACGAGTGAAGCTGATGAAAAACATGAACAAACCGCTGCCTGATGGTGGTGTAGCATTGCCAACATCAGAGACAGGGCAAAGGCGGGTGGAGATTTAAGAAAGAGGAGAGAGGGACATGAGATTCCAGTTAGGACCCACTTCATGTTAGACAGTGCACTCAATTCATCACAAAGAATACAGCATAACATCCTGGGAGGAACGAGAATGACGACACAACTCAACATCCCGCCACCGCTGGACAAAAGGCTGCAAGAGGATAAAAGAAACCAGACCGAGGTCAGACAGACGTACCTCATTCTCCGCAGTCTCCTTGTCCTCTCTGAGCTGGTCCACCGCCGCATCACCTGGATTACAGGGGTAAAAGGGGTTGTTGAAGCCAGTGGAGGAGAACGGGGGCACATACGAAGCGCCTCATAGTTTACCCGAGGGCAGGATGAGCGTGTTTTTTGCTGCAGCCAGTTCCTTCTCCAGCCTCTGAGCGCGCTCCTCTAGGGCCGCCTTGTCCTGCTCCAGGGCCTGAACGGCCTCCTGCAGGGATCGAACCGAAGCACCTTCGCTGTGCAGCCCGGCCAGCTGTGAGGAACACACACTTTCTTCAGGATGCAGCAAGGAAAACCAGCAGCAGCCACGGCTGTGATGCCTTTGACTCCCACCTCGCTCCTCAGGTTTTGTACCAGCTGCTCCTTCTCTGCAGTTAAGGCACTGTTTTTATGGACGGACCGTTGGAGGGCGGCCTTCTCGCCATCAAACTGCTCCTTTAAGGTGCTCGTGCTGCCAAATACACACCAGTGACTATCAACACTTAAGTATGTAAAAAAATACACGTGGACACAGGCTAAATGGCAAAAACAACAAAAAGATGGATGACAAAAACGTGGTCATGCGTGCTTGTTGTTTTGCCTCGATTGTTCCGTGACGCTTCTAATTAAACTGTTTCGTGGGGAAAATGTTTATAGAGGTTGAAAAAAGGTTAACCGAAATGACTGTGGTTTATCTAGTTATGGGGATGAACCATATTACTGTAATAGAAATACCTTAAGGCACTATGTGGGAGGCTTTGTGGGGAGAAACGACAGAATGGAAAAGGTGAGAGTTTCAGCTAATAAATTGCTTCAATACACACTTCAATACGATTTGAATTAAATGAGGGGGGAAATAACCTTTTTTGACTCTCTTCCAACTGATTCTGGAGTTCTGAGTTTTCATTCCTGAGCTGTGGTGGAAAAAAAGAAATGCAAAGTGAGCAGGTTCAGTTTCTGCATCGCTATGACGACGTCAGCGCGCGGTTGACCTTGAGGAGTTCACTTTGGCCTTGGCGGCTGCTGTCAAGCTCTTGTGTCAGCTTGTCGTTTTCATCCTTCAGCACCTGGAGGGACCGCGTCTTCGCACAATCCTCCTCTTTAAGGATCTCGCTGAAAGAAACGACTGAATTAAAATTCACAACCTGATAATTCACAGAAACAACCCAGCTGTTAGATTTAATACTCATGGACAAGAAATGAAGAAATACTCACATTTCCTGGCACAGACTCTTTGTCCTCTCAGTTTCTGTGCAAAGTTGCTCTTTGGACACATTCAGGTCTTCGTGGTACTTGGAATTTTCATCCCTCAGCCTTTTCAGCTAAACCCAGTTAAAAAAAAACAACAACCCAAAAACCTCTGGTTATTGAACATGGATTAAACCAAAAATCCTTTTCCCCACATTGCTCAAGGGCGGCTTCATTGAGATGCCAGGACAGATTCCTCTCACCTCATTCTGCATCTCCTGCTTGGAATTCTTGAGCTCTTCCAGCAGTGTCTGGGCCTCCCTCTTCTCCTTTATCAGTCCGTCTTTTTCTTTTGTCAGCTGTTCAAGAGCCTCGGCAGTTTTGCCAGAGGTCTCTGTGGCCTAAAATTTGCCGAAAAAACAGCACTTTCTTAGATCAAGTTCAAAATAATGTCAGCGAAAAGGTTGTTTGATGTCACTCTTTATTTGACATCAACCAACCACCAACCAGAATTAAGATTACAGGCCTTGTAATCATCGAAATTATCTTTTATTAAGCATTTATTGAATTCCTTCCATGCTTAAAGGTGCAATCTGTAAAATATGGATGGAACTTGAACCCCCCCCCCCCCACACACACACACACACACACACACACACGTTTTTCCACATCCTGCTCCATCAAATCAGAGACAGACAGACAGGGAATAAACTTTGCTTCAGAACATCTAAATTAAGTGTGTAAGATCAATCTTTTGTGATATTTTTGGGTTATATTTAAGCTTGGGGAGGGGGGGGGGGGTGATTACATCACCATTCTAATGGCAGATGTCTGTTAATCACGTCTACGAGTACATCTGTGGTAACACCGAGGTGGCCAAAGGGATTGTAGCGCTATTCTAACCTTAGCATGTAGCTTAAACCAAAATTATGTCCAAATTTCACACATTGCACCTTTAGCGTGGCACTTTTTAATTATTAGAAATTATTCATATGTCTACATGCAGTTTCCAAGAAGATACAATTCTGGTTGGTAAACATGAACAGGTAGAATAAAATTAGTATAAACTCTTTAACCGTCTATGACCTGTGGCCTCAGAACGGATCCTGACAACCCATCACCTAGGTAACGTGTCAGACAGTAGATCACTGCCAATTATCATTATAACCAGGTTAGCTGCTTTCCATTAACTGTAATTATCTAGTTTTTACCACGACGATCGACCCGATTATCATTCTACAAAATCCCACCAGCCAACAGAGGCTCCCACAGGTGAGGTCACGTTATAAACCCACAGGCAAAGGCTGGGAGCTAAAGACAATTAGCAACCGTTAGCAAATGACAGGTGAAAGTTAATAGTGATAAAAACAATTTTTTAAAAAAAGGCAGGGGAAAATAGAATTAAACCAAGAAGCATGCGGTGATGAGGTGACATAGCTCCAGCCACTCTACGGGTGTGTGCAACAGTGATTAGCGGTGGGGGAGGAATACCTCAACCTGTTTGGCAAAGGCATTTTTCAGCTGCAGCTCAAGCTGCCTGATCTGTTGGGCTGCTTGGTCTCTCTCCACCTGCAGAGCGCTCTTCTGGGCCGTCAGGGCTACGATGCTGGAGCTACACTCTTCTCTCGCAACGGCAGCGGCCGAAATCTCCTCAACAACATTCTTATACTGGCTTTCCAGCAGCGCTTTATCCGTTTGAAGACCCTGAATGTTGACCTCCAGCTTCTTCTGGAGGCCCCGCAGCTCTTGGAGCTCGGCGAGGAGATGCGAGCGCTCGGTGAGCCAGTCCTCTTGGCTTGAGCGGAGAGAGGAAACCTCCGCCTCCAGCTTACCACGTCCGTCTAATAGCTCTTCCTGCTCCGTGGTCAGGGAGGTCATCCGCTTCTCCGTCTCTTGGAGTTCAAGCAATCGCCGTTCCTTTTCTTCCGTCATCTGACAGACGTCTTGCTCTTGTTGCCTCAGCTGTTCTCTCAACACCTCTATATCCGCGACGGAGGACTTGTTTTGCTCGGTCACGTTCTTAAAGTTTGAAGAAAGCTCTTGGTTCTCTCGTGTAACTTGGACCAGTTTTTCCCGCAGCTCTTCGATTCGTTCGGCGAGCTCGTCCCTGTCCGACACCGCCGTGCTCCGCTGGCTGGATTCCGCCTGTAGCTTAGTCTGGAGGAGATCCTTGGCCTCCGACAGGGATCCGGTCTGGTGTTTTAGTTCCTGGATCTGCTGGAACATCTCCTGCTTCTCTTGTTGCAGCGCCTGAAGCTTTGCTTCGGTCTCAGAGTGCAAACGCTGGCGATCATTTCTGAGCTGTTCGGTCTCCTGAACAAAACCCGCGGCGCTCTTCTCCAACTCCAGTTTTAGTCCATCGCGCTCCTGTGCGAGTTCGGTCTTTTGCTTTTGGAGAAATTCCATGTCCCCCTTGTGTCTCTGCAGTTCAGCTTCTAGCTCGGCCTTTTCCCGTTTCAGGGAGGCCACATCTGCCTCAGCCGCAGCCTCTCGCCGCCCGCTTTCCTCGAGTTTTGCCGTTAAGTCCGATGTTTCTTGAGCGCCGTCTCGGCAGCTTCTGTCCAACTGATCTCTGAAGGACCGCACGTCGCCAGCCAACTTATCGCACTCCAGAGACAGAGCATTTTTCTCCGCTGCGGTTTTCGTGTACCTATTTTCCAATTCTCCCTTCTCCTCCAATAAAGACTCATAATCTATTTTCTGTTGCTCAAGTGTCGACTCCAGGCTCATCTTCTCCTTGCGTAGAGCGTGAAGGGCCATCTCGGCTTCAGAAGCCTGCAGGGAAAAGGCTTTCTTTTCGTCCTCGAATGATGATAAAGTGTGCTTGAATTTTTCTTTGGACTGAGAGAGCTGCTCCGTGGTGACTTGGAGCTTCTCCTTTAGCTCTTCCATCTCCCCCTGGAGCTCTTCCTTCTCGCTGCAGACTTTCCTTTGGTTTGCCAGCAGCTCTTCCTGCTGCTGCAGAAGGTTCATCCTTTCAGAATCCGTCACTTGACTGTTCTTCTTGAACTCTTCCAACATCTGGGCCAAGCTGACTTTTGAGGCTTTCAGTTCTTCGCATTCACGGACGGAGCTCTCCAAGTCTTTCTTGGTCCCGCTGAGCTTATTCTGGAGCTCTTCCTTTGCCGCCTCCAGACTCTTTTTATCCTGGAGCGCGGCGCTGATTTCTGAGGACATCTCCACCTTCTCTTTTGTTAGTGTCTCTGTGAGGGCCTGCAGTTGGCTGTTCTTCATTGTCAGGTCTTCTTTTTCTAGGTTTAAGGATTTTAGTTTTGCCTGCAGCTCTGCATTTTTAGCATCTAGAGACTTTTTGGCATTCCTGGCAGAGTCTCTCTCTAGAACCAAACTGTCCTTCTCACATGTGAGTTTCGATCTGCTTTCACTGAGTTCACCTTCAAGCTGCTTGTGCCGACTGCAGACACTTTCATAATCTTGGAGCAGCTGCTTGTATTTCCCTTCAGTTTGCTCGATTTGCTCCCGATGCTTCAGCAACGAATCGTCCTTCTCTGCACTTTGTGTCTGAAGCTCCTCCACTTCCATCTTGTGCTCGCCGTTAATCTGCTTGAGGGTTTGGTTTTCGCTCTGCATTTCCAGAAGACCGTCTCTGAGCTTCTCCAGCTCCACGTTGAGTTTCACTCTGTCTTCATCTGAGCACTTCAGCTTGGCGAGTAGCTCCTCTTGACTTTTGGAAAGCTCGTCTTTGACTACCTGCAATTCTTCTTTCTGGCCCGACAGCTCTGCCCGAGCGGTCTCGAGGGCCGAGAGCTTACTCTGCACATCTGAAAGCTCTTTTTCCAGTTTGCCTTTCTCTGCCTTAACACAGTCCCTTTCTTTACACATGTTATCCAGATCTAGACTCTGCTTCTCCAGATTTCTGGACAATTGTTCAACATCATGCTTGTGGGAGTCAAGCTCAGCAGAAAGACACTGGGGGAAATAAAGTTGAAAAGGAGGGGAATATATACAGGGAAAAGTGAGATGAATCCAAAAATAAACCAAGCAGATATGGACATGTTATATGCAATTGGAAAGGTTAGGCTGCAGAAGCACCAAAATGGATCCAAAAAACCACCACAACGTACACACAAATGATTTTCAAAATAAAAGCTTAGTAGAACATTTTCCCTTTGATATGTAATCAAAGTATATAAATGTAGTATAGCTAATCAAATAAATGAAAATAACTCTACATTTGCAAGGTTTAACAACAGATAATAACAATCTTGATTTTTTTCCTTTTTCCAGCTATTTTTTTTTTAAAGTTTTTTTTTTTTAAAAGTGAATAATCAAATATTAACAGTAAATACACAAAGAGAAAATGCTCTATTTCAGTGAAATGTATGGCTAATATGGAGCTGGCAGGGGTACGTAGCCAAAGTGGATATTATTTTATGATAAATGATGCGAGTAAGATATAAAAAAATAAATTCAGGTCGCTTTGTTTGTTCCCTTTCTTAAATGAGTTTAGATATTAGATTACGCTTTATAAAATACCATCGCCGTGCATACATGTTTTTAAAAATGTTGCAATTGTAATCTCATTTGGAGTACCCCTCCAAGCATGAAGCACCTTCAAATATTGAGTGAAAAGGATATGGAAAACCAAGGTATCTGAAAGTTGGGGAACGATGATCAACAAACGTTAGAGGGGTTATGCTGTTATGGGTGAAAGTGTTGAGGGATCCATCTAGACTGGGTTACTGCCACTCTCCTTTACAGCTAACTAGGTGGCTTTAGGCTTCGGCATTCTTTTTGAGTCCAATTAAAAATTAAAATAACATACCTAGACGGATGGCTGTGCCTTGGAAATAATAAAGTAAAAATACACAAATGGGAGTGAACTTTGAAGGTTCTTACCTGAGCCTGTTCCTTGTACGCCTGTAGTTCAGATACAGACTTCGCCAACTCCTCGGATTTGTCTTTGGAGGAAGAAAGTTCCTGCTTCAACTTGTCTACCTGATTTTGAAGCACCTCAACTTCCTTAGCATGAAGCTCGGAGGCCTGAGAGGCGGATTTCTCCTGTGAAGCCGTCAGCTCCTCGGCCAGGGTCTCCCCCCGTTTAACCTTCTGCTCCTGCAACACACGGATCAAAGCAACGACTGCTCACACAGAATTCTTGACCCAGTTATTGGAATGGCCGAAGAATGGCACCAAGTCCAACACTACCAGGCCGCTGATCTTTTCCTGAAGGTCATTTATTTGAGAATGATGCGTCTCCCTGGCTTCTTTCAGCTCCCGCTCTTTGTGGGATTTTTCTTGTTGAACTTGCTCGTTCAAATGTGCCACCTTATCCTTCTCCTCCGCTAACTGACCCTGCAACTCCTCAAGCCTCCTATTGGAAAACAGAGTCAAACAGACACTTCAGGACAGATCTCCTGTTCTTCAGTCATATTACTGAATAACGCTTCACAAATGTAGCAGTGCACTAGTACAGTGTTGTACCTTTCTTTCTGTATCAGGTCTTCATTCATTTTGGTTAGCTGAGCAGAACTGTCACCAGACTGCTTCATCATTTCTGATATGTCCGTTTCCAGTTTGCATTTGTCCTTAGAAAGCTGTTCGAGTGCTTCAGCTGCAGTCTTCAGCTTTCTCTCCAGGCCTGAGTCAAAGCACGGCAACTCTCATTTAGGCTCTTTTCAGCAGACGCAGAAAGGCAGACAAACTATGGGACATTGAACATGGAAGAGTTCAGCTATTCTCACCAGCGAGCTGACTTCGGAGAGTCTCTGATTCTGTAGTCAAAGACGTACATTCCTCCTCTTTCTTACTGAGCTTGTCAAGAGTTTCTATAAATGAAAAAATGTTGGGAAAAATGAACGTGACCGTGGAGGAGAAAAAAGCCGCAGTGGAAAGCTCAGGTTGTTTACCTTGCATAGTTTTTGCTGACTTTGTTTTCTCCTCTGTGCTTTCAGATAAATTCTGTTTCTGTTTGAAAAAAAAAACCATTTATTTAATATTACAGATTTACTGAAAAAATTCAGACTTTTATTCCAGATATTTACGATAAAGCGTGACGTAATTGATTAATTTATCCTTCAAATGCCCTGAAAATGGATCACATATTCCATATTCCAGTAAAAAGCTCACCACACATCCAAGTTCTTTCTCCAGGGTCTCCTTCTCTTGCTGTGATGCAGTGAGACTCTTCTGTAAAGAAAGAACTTCTTGCTGTCGGCTCTCCAACTGAGAACTCAATTCTGCGACCTATCACACACACGGAGTTCAAGACAAACAACATAGAGATCAAAAAATTCAATCCAAACAGGAGTCTGAATTTGAAGGGGAGAAGACGGGAGGCTCACTTTAGCACCCTGGTCACTGCCTTGGCTCTGAACCGAGTCCAATTGCTTCTTCAGGGTAACCATCTCCTCTTTATTTTGCCCTACTTGGCTACGAAGCGCCACCATTTCTGCCATCTGCTCTTTGGTTTCTCTGTCTTTGTCTTCAGCCTGCCGTGTTAACTCTGTTTCTTTCTCTTCCAGCTCTTTCACCCGAATTTCTGCAGCATGAAGTTTTCCCAGAACGTCCTCCATCTCCACCAGGTGCTGCTCCTCTGCTCTTTCTACGCTAGAACGTAGGGAATCCTCCAGCCTTTCCTTATCCTCTGTCAAAGACAGCAGCTGCGCGTCCATTGCCTGTTTCTCCGTGGCCCAAACTCTGGCTTCAGCTTCACGTTTTGCTCCAGCCTCTTCCAAAGCTAGCGTGTGCTCCAACTTCAGTCTTTCTAGAGCACTTTTGGTTTCCAAGAGTTCTTCTGTCTGTGCACCTGCACCTTTACTAAAGGACACTTTCAGGTCTTCTATGGCTTCTTTATGAGAGGCGACGGCAGACTCCAGTTTGGATCGCCAAAGTTCAATGTTCTCAGCGTTTTCTTTCTCGGCATGGCTTAAACGCATCTGCATCTGCTCATTTTCACCAGAGAGCCTCACAGATGTTGCCTGGAGTTGAGCGACAGCGTCACTGTGGGATTTTTCTTCGGTTTCCAACTTTTCTTTGTATTGTGCCACCTCTTCTTGATGCTTAGCCTGCTGGGATGCTAACTGTTCCCTTAAAGAGTTTATTTCTTCCAAGACGGTGGTAAGAGCGGCATCCCCCTCAGAGCCCTGTTGGCTACCCAGACGCAGCTTCAGGTCGGATACTTCTCTTGTTCGCTGCGAAAGGTCTTTCTCAAGCTCCATAATACGGGATCTTTCTGAGACAGTAGCAACCTTTAAAAAGCATAAATTAAAATATGAATCAATTGTGCACTATGGTTACAGCGTTAATCATGCCATATCATGCTAAATTAGAGGCTAAATAATAAAACACGATGCATCGATACAAAAGTCTGTTTACTGAAAAACTGTTTGCTTAATGACGAAATTGTTTCCCCCAAAAAGGTGTTTTGCTCGCCTCGTGTGGTTTTAAAGGTTAAGGTCCAAATAATGGAAACAGAATTCCGTGACCTTCATACAGGTATTCTAAAAACAAAGGTTTTAAAGGAGCAGTATGTAAGAAATGCTTTTAAATGAATCAGAAAATGGCCTGACACGATACTAAGGAATCATGGTGATTTCAACTACTGACAGCACTGACGACAGTAGTGCAGGCAGAATATTCTCCTTTCAAAAGCAAAGTGTTAAGCCCTGACATGAGGTTTTCTAAATTTAGCATTTTCCAAGTTGCCAGGTACCACTGATCCGCAGCGACCAACGTTTTGGTTCGCACATATGACGTTACTACACCTAAAAGGCCTCGTTATGATGCCGAACAACGTCAAGACAAAGTCAGAAAGACAACAAGGATCTGTACAGGAGATGCCTTTGACAGATGAGACGGCTGAAAGATGAGATGAAATTATGACCGACAGGTTATTGAATGGAATAGTTAGCGTTGCTAACATTAGCATTGTATTATCACAGCCCGTTTCTCTGGCATAATGCGCTGTGGACATAGTTAGAACATTAGGACGACAATATGGTGATAAGAAAGGTAAATAATGACAGTACAATGACAGTTGTAGCATCAGCCACAAACTTACATACTGCTCCTTTAACTTCCAAAAGATATAAACTTGGGGGAAAAAAATCATAGTTACATGTTCAGTCTCTAACTAAGCATAGCCTTTTATTAAGTCTGGCAATATTAGACATGAACATAATTATCTGTTCGACAACTCCTCTTAACTATTTCCAATTATACAGGACTTTTCTTGGTAAAATAATCCATAGAAAAATAACAGTGTCGATACTCCTTTTAATATTATCCATGCTGCATCCATGTCTTTGCATAGTCTGAGGGTGGGAATGGGACTGGACTAAAACACAAAGGCACCAAATAAGTTTGACAATGTTTGGGAAGGACTGTGGAAGGGCTGAATCTGGAGATAATGTAGGCAGGACTGGGAACAAAACGTCAAATAAAAATACAAAAACTTATGACAGGGATGAGTCTATCGTGTTGTACAACGATAGAATTAAAGTTTACGTTCAGGCTCAATATATAATATGGAAAAAAAAGCTTCGCTTAAAGACTGCTGAAAGATTCTTGACATTTTTAGGGAATCTTAATTTTCAAAGTAAAGGAATTTAAATCCTAATAAATATCTGAGTATTCATGACTACAAGTACTAACTAAATAAAAGATGGTGTCTTGGATACAGACAACGAAGCTGAAAACGCTCCAGTTGCTGTTTGGCACCTCTCTGTACTCCTGGAAAAAAACTCTTTTTGGCCACTTTTCCCCAGCCCAGGCCCTCCTTTTCCAAGGCAGCACATGGCAGAGGTGAATTCATTACCCTAGTGTCTTCTAACTCTCTTTGGAGTTTCTCAGCTTTGGTCTTTTCAAAGAGCAGGCTCTGTTCAAGCTCCTTAATGTGGACATGCTCCAGTCTGGTCTGCGTCTGTTAGTAAACAAGGGGGAGAGGAAGAGAACACACCAGTGCCACCATCACATGCCAGCCATATGCAGACAGAGAGGAAGGGAGACAGGAGAGAGGACAGTGAGGTCTGAACGCTGGTAAAGGTGACGGTGCACTTATATCTTAACACAGGAGACAGAAAGGACTGGGTGAGGGTGGGGAGTGGTGGAGGACAGGACATGGGAGGATACATGCAGTATTTATGCCGCACAGTGGAAATGTTGGGAAACAATGTTGGGAAACATCAGGTGAGCAAAAAAAAGAAAAGAAAGGAGAGCATGGGCGATGCATGTAGAGGAAGTATTGATAGATTAATGGTGACCATGCAGCTGACACCTGGTGAATAAAGCGAACTGACAGTTAACAGACATTTTGGTAGCGTATCAAGCCAACAGTCGTTTCAGTAAACTTCACCACCTCAGTGAGAGAAAGCAGTGATGGTCGCCCCCGACACAAAGCCGGGGTCTGGAGGTTTCCAGCGTTTGACACGTCACGTCGGCGTGATTGTGGAAGAATTAGGGGAAAAGAATTCCTGCATTATCACACGTTCACGTGATTTGTTTTTGCTGTAAACTGGTAAAATGTGTTGTTGCTTTAAAGCCAAAACTGTTTTCTCTCTCGTTACCATGCCCGACCCTGAGAGGCATTCATAAGAACCCACCAGCAGTTATTAGACCACCATGTGCAGGATTTGTGACCAGCTTAACCAAAATGAGTCAGTGCACAGAACCATGTTGGGCTCAAGGAACAAGTGTTCTCTATTAAAAGGGAGGGTTTGATGCCAAAGTAATAAGCCATTTTCTGGCATGATTTGCTATCTTTTTGGAAGTGCAAAGTAAGTCAAAAGACTGCATCTTGAAGGAGCTCGCTAAAGAATAATGAAACTGAAACCCATTCTCTGTCAACCGAATGTCTGAATTGTAAAGTTGAGAGTTATGCACCTTAAAGCAGAGCTACTGAACTAAGTGAGTTAAGGTCTGTGACTGTGCAGTGAAATGACAACGAGCATTTCCAGTGGTTCCATGCTGAGCACTGGACCAACACATGAGACGAGAATAACAAGAAAAAGAGGCGATAATGTCACATCACTGACCACACAGGAACTGAAGGTTACAGCAAAACATCAGCTTTGAAGTCAGTACAGCCGTTTTTAAGGGTGAGATTTTGTCACTGCGTGCAGCTTTAACATCCCCAACGGAGTAAGAAGGGAACACGTTAGTTTTGGTGGTTAAAAAGAAGATAAAGTGCTATCCAAACCCTGTGGCCCTCAACTTGAAACACCTCTTTAAGCTCAAATGCCCTCAGGGTATTTGAGGTGTCTTCTTCCTTATTAAACAGTGATACAGGATTAACATTATTTTTTTTATCTTTGCATCATGGACTACATTCTCAAAGACTTCAATTTGAATTTTCAATTAAACAATAGAGGTTTAGTCACCTCCTGGATAACAGGCTTGGGAAAGTATTGATATCCTACGTGTAATTAGGACTTTTACAGTACCGGTACCCCATGTGATGCAACGTGAAGGCAGGGTCAAACTATCCATGCAAACATGGAGCCTAACATGATGTAGTGAGTTATTCTTAGCTCAAAATGACAGACAAGGCAATTTCCCTGCGTGGGCTCAACTGTAGTTGAGACTCATCATTAGGAGAAAGAAAATGCTCTCACGTCAGTAATTTTGTGACCAGCTCTAATTTGAGTTAGTAGTAGTAGTAGACTAGATCACGTTAAATCTCATGTTATATTTACCTAATTGAAGAAAGAAAAATGATTTGCATTCTGCTTAAATCAAAATATTTCTAATAATAAATTTGACCGCCTGTCAAGACACCCAAGGAGGCTTAATTGATGGTTGCAGAAAACACAACTTACTTTTTACTGTGTTTATTAGCTGCACTAATGCTTCACACTTACCTCCAGGTCTCCTTTGGTAATGCAAGCTTCCTCCACACGGAACTGAAGGTCCTCCACCTTCCTGTTCAACAAAAATATACATCCCCTGTAGAACTTTGTTCCCGTTTTTAACCTGATCATAACAACATAAAGTTTTAATCACGTCTCACCTTCTCTCCTCCTCCAGCTGGTTCAGCAAGTCAACTTTGTCCTTGTCTGCAGCTTCCACCAGGGTCCGCAACTGGTCCATTTTAGCCTCCATCTTCAACACACAAAACAGTGTCCCTCGTGACTTAATAGCTAGCAAACACAGCTTTAGCACCTTAAGCTTTATTTCCAATTCATACGACATGCTAATCTTTAAAGTTGTGACCAGCGGGAGGTTCTTTCAGTGAGAACAGTGGATGATCTGACCTGTTCTTGTTCCTCCCTCAGCAACCTTAGCTCTACTTCCATCTCCCCAGCATAGCCAGTGGCTTTGGCCACCTCAGCCCTCTCCATGTCCCTCTCGGCCATTAGCTGTTCAATATGCTGCTGCTTCTCCTTCAGGGCCTCCTGCAAGGCCGTGGTGCCGGAGATTTTACGGTTATATCGCGACGATGTCTCCGTTAGCTATAAGAGGAAGAATAGAGGAGCAGGAGACCGATGAGAGAGGGCAGCACCAACATATACTGGGTCCATTTACTGACTATGAACGGGTCGGCACGTCTCACCAGGCCTGTGCGACTGGGCTTGGCACTGACGGAAGACGCGACGGAGCTCATGGTGCTGATGGAGGACGAACTGGGGCTCCGCTTCATCCCGGATGGCGTGGCCACCGTTTTCCGAACTGTTGTTTTTGCTTTGGCTGGCGTTGTGGATGGAAAGCCAATGCGTGTGACTTTGTGCACTGGAGCGAATAACCCGTACTTGGGTTGGCACTGGAAATATCTGGGAGCAAACGTCACAATAATGAGGTACAAACACAAACCGTAGCGCAGTACAACCGGCGACCTGAGTACCTCGTGCCCGCCACTGCCCCGTCATTCTTTCCTAAAGGTTCATCCAGTTCCACGCCACACCATTCCCCTTTGGCGAAATCGGTTTCCCCAAGAAAACGAACCACTCCGGCTTTGGTGCCGCCAACCTGCGAAGGAGAGGGGATGTCATCAAAGTAAGGCGATTCTTTAAACGCACAAATACCGTGTCGACGTGTAATGAAGTTAAGGATACATTGTACTGAGATCAGGAAGAATTACCAGAACACGGTCACCGATCTTCAGCTCTCTTTCGCCCTTTTTGACCGATCCGCTCTCCGAGAGGTTGGAGACGGACTCGCTGTTTGTGCGTGCCAGGTTGGAGGGCGGAGTGGCCGGTGGCGCTGGTGCAGTGGACGGGGTCTTCTTGGCTGCTGCGGTAGTCGAGGGCAACGCTGACTTTGCGTTCGCTGCTTGAGAGGCTCCGGTCCCGACCGAGGGAGTGGGTGATGCCGCTCGGGAGGGCGGCGCCGTCTGATTTCCATTTGCTTCCCCTTCGGTGAGAGACAACTTGGACGGGCGGGTGAATATTCCTCGCAGCGCCTCACACTGGAAGTAGCGCACCCCTGCCACCGAGCCGTCGTTCTTCCCGATGGGCTCATCCAAAACGATCCCTGCCCACTGTCCCGGGGCAAACTGTGTCTCTCCCAAAAACTGTATGTAGCCCGGCTTGTTGCCGTTCACCCACACACGGTCTCCAATCTGGAAGTTCTCCCCGGCGCCCTGGGCGTCTCCACTGGCACTCGAAGCCGACTTGTCAGCTGCAGCAGCTTTGGATCCAGCTGAAAAATAACATTTGTTATTTCTGTCCTTTCATTTATGAATTTGAGAGAGAGGCAAAAGAGCATGAGGAGGGAACGTATGAGAAAAATGTTACCTGTACTGGGGTTGGTCTTGGGGGCTGTGGTCCCAGAAGGTTTAGCTATCTTGCTGGGCCCCTTCATCCCAGTGGACTTGGCTGCACTCATGGTTCCTCTTGTGCTTTCTCAGACCCAGAAGCCTCGTGTCCGCTAGCGGGTTCAGACTGAGCCCAGACCATGAAAACCCTCCTGAGCCGAGAGATCCAAAATCCAAATCCAAAATGAAATGAATGAGAAATGAATGCAAAAATAAATAAATAAATAAAAAAGGTTAACCAAAAGAAAAAAAAAATAGGAAAAAGGGAGGAGGGAGAAATGGGGCTGCCCAAAACGAACCCTGAAAACAAGCAAAAAATCCCATTACTGGACAAAATTGTGTTAAAATCACGATGACTAAATAAAATATACGGGGGTGCAGACCAAACTACTGCCTTTTGACACCAAAGCTTCACTGGCAAACCTCACTCTGTTGGGGTTTTGGCCTCATTTATTCCACCCTCTGCTAATTTCCCCAAGTACCAGAGCCAGGATTTGGACAACCCGGTTGCCAAAAAAGGTACCAGCACCACACTGCAGCCGTGGAAGCAGATAAATGAACATGACCTTTCATATAATCTGCCAACGAGCGTCACTACGAATAGATTTAGTGTTTTATCTACGTGTTACAGAAACCTCCGGAGAATAGAACAACTCCGAACAGTTTCTGCCTCCCATGTGGAGAGAAATAACAGGACAAACTTACTTTATGGATGAGCTTTAAGGCATATTGGCAATAATTGTGTGCAGCGTTCTGTTAATAGAGGCATTTTGCTTCTGTTATGACAACACGGTCCCTACACTCACGCACACGATGTCACGGTCACATCTAAATATACCCTGACAAACACCAGCCAAAATGCAACCTCCCGAAAGGTCACGTTTTCAGGCTCATGTGATCTTAAGCGTGTCTGGGTCATGCTGTACATTGTATTCTGGTGTGGGAATAGCATAAATCTGGTGGAAATTAGGATGAGTGCAGAGCGAGACGACCTCCAGCAGCAGATTATTGGGCTCATCAGATTATCTGAGTGGATGGTGGATGTAGAAATGAAGCCTGAATTATGGCATCCAGCGCCGGTTTATAGACCTCTGACCTGAACTACAGGAAACTGGATGTCACCAGACCAGTAAAATAGACTGAAACCCTGTGTACGCAGCGTCCCCTCCGAGATCTTCCTCAGAGGAAAGTGAAGGATGGCCGTCTGACAGCTCTGACCTAGTTGAAATGCAGCGTTCCAGTTTGCTCAACTGATTTGTTCCTTCAGGTCTGGAGGAGGCCAGAGGAAGCAAAAAACATCCAAGGTCGGCAACGTTGACTGTTGGGAGTAATGTTGCAGCGACACAGCCTGAATAGCAGTCGGGAGGACCGTGATGGTTCGGCTGACTGGAGAGATGAAGCAGTCAGCTACAAATGATCCCGAGGCTGGAGAATTTCCCTCCGCAGTAATCTTAAGCTCGTCTGCTAATGACTATGGCTCTAATCAGGACTTTGGACATGAGTCGAATATGAGCGAAAAAGAAATTATTCAATATATGTTCTGTAACATAACAAAAAGCTTTAGACTCAGGGAGAGTCATTCAGGACTCCAGCCTGTCTGCAGGCTGCTGTTTATGAACCCAGTCAAACAGAGATAGATGGGCACAATCAGCTTCCTTGTTAGTGCTGAAAGGACCAGTGTGTCCAAGAATTAGATATGAAGAGTAAACGCCTCCAAAAAGACAGTAGCTGATGATGTGGAAGCTCCCAGAGGCAACGTGATTCAAGATTACTGGTGAAATAAATGAAACCACACGTGACGACAGAAGCAAATTTAACTGAAACCACACCTGGATGGACATATCCACAGAACAACCAACCACGGACAAATTTGAGGTTGACCAACTGCGTCAACACAAAACAGACAGCAGCGTCGACTGAATAAACTCCTGAAGACAGCAGAATCGGCTTCTTTGCAATTTCCTGTGTGAATTTTGAGAGGCTGAATAATGGCACCACCCTGCAGGTTATGCTATAATTTCTTTAATAAGTTTCTAACGTCAGCCAGTCAATTACAGGCCGTTTTGCAGTTGGCCAAACAAGCTTGTCAGGAATGCATTTGCATCAGGGACACAGAGGGAACAGCTAACCTGAAACTTGTAAGCCATGCATGGTATTATCTGGTGTCACACGCCTGCTCAAATTTGTATCCAGGTGTGTTCGGCCGCTGACGTCACCCACATACACACAGGTTCAAGTGCTTTATTTTGGTGTGAGACGCCTGTAATATGTGGTTAACCTCAGACATGCACCCTCAAAGGCTGTGTTTACAGATTCTCCTGCTTTGCTCTAAAAGCGGCTGTAATCCTGTTTTTGCACCCACTGCATGTCAACATGGTCCTGTCTCCTTCAGGTGTCACATCTCTACCAGGACACAGGGAAGAAGTTACACAAGTATCAATCAAATGTCATATAAGCGAACTCGGAAACCAGCAATGGCTTCCCTGTACTGCACAATCTAGGAACTATCACGGCTCATTTTAGGAAGTCCAAAGGAAAGTCGGCGTCAGCTGCTCGCAAAGTTTCGACCGAGGCGTCTCTGCAACGTCAGACAATCCGAAGCAAGTGAAGCCGCCTGGTGTCGGGGACAAATGTCTCACCTCGGAGCCGCAGCACGCAGGAAAACTGCAGCTCCTTCGCTTCAAACAGCGAAGCTACGCGGATTAACACTTATTGAACGACCGGGCCTGCTTCGCCTGGTCACCTTTAACTCCAGCCAAAGGCTTTGGAGCGGTCGATGAGGTGGCACAGGGTGAGTGTGAAGAGCAACCATTAAAAAACAATCTAATAAACCCCCCCTGACCACGTCAGACAACTTACCTTAGCGGCTAGCGGTGCTACGTTCGAGGTGACACAAGCTACCTGCTCGACCAACGCAACCTCCACATGCTTTAATATCCGGATAACCCCGCGATCGACCGCTGCCGTCAGCGTTTGCTAGTTCCACAAGTGCAAAAGTGTCGGCAATGCCGCCGGATCTCCGGCAGGGTTCACTACTGCTAACCCTCCAAGTTAGGAGTCGGTGACACGGGAGGTTCAGGACCAATTCGGCTGAGACGATAACTTGGTAGACAACGTCGGGGGAGGGTGAACCTTTCATTTAGCGGACGCTCGCCCAATCTGGTTAACACCTGGCGTGGTTAGTTGCTAAGTAACGTTAGCGGCGAGGCCCGGGCAAGTCGGCTGGTTAACGGTAACAAGCTAGCTTAACTACACCTCAAGTAACGTCGCTGCCACCTGAATAAGTTTTACCGCGCCCCTTAATTTCCCGGTTTGTCACGGGCAAAAATGGCCGCAAAAATGACCGATACACACGGCGCTGAGTTCCAGTAACACTGACCTGATATGTGTGTGTGGCGTCTACGTCCCGGGAGGTGGTGGGGGGGGGGATCCACAGCTAGCGACCTAAGAGCGGAGCACGACGGCACTACGGTAGGATCGAACCAGGCAGCCACAGCCCGGCGCACGCGCTGCTCGTCCGACGAAAGAGGCGGACGTCAACGGAAGGTGCCGAGCAAAGATCGTACAAGCGTTGAGATGCTCCGCTCCCTTTGAAAGCGCGTCCCGATTGTCAAACAAGTGCAGGCTCCTGTCGTGAATCGATGCCCTGGTATTGTTGAATGGCGCTTTTGTAATGCGGATCCGGGCATGTCGCATTATATTGAACTATAGGACATTGAAAGGATAGTGTAGTTTTATTCTATGGTTTTGTTTTAAAGGGGTCAATTACGTCAGTGAAACCTACAATAGAATTTTTTCACTTTGCTCCATTTTTCTTGCGTATGTAGTTTTTTTTAACCGACCTTTCTCCATAATGTATACATTAAATAAGTCACTTTAATAGTTGGAACAACACAGGGATATGTTTATTGCTTGATTTTGTATTTTTCATTACTTTATTCAGACAACAGATCGCATTGATAATAAATTATCAAAAGTGCAGATGGATCACAACATTATTGTCGCCCTCACCTGCACCCGAGTCCACATTTTTCACCGTACAAGGTTAAACACCAAAGTAACTAATCCAGACATGGTGCAGACGTAAAATTCCCAACAGCTAAAATGGCCGGTTTTGTTTTCCGTTCCGTTTTCAATCATTAAAATCCTCATTATCAGAGGTAGACAGGCTTGGTCCCACTAAATATGGACATTATGCTTCCTGGCAGCCTGACCTCATAGTGTCAGGCTGATGCTAATTGAAAGAACAAAACAGAAATGCTCAGACAGTGGTTTTTCTTTTTTTTACATATTTGTGGGGGAAGGGAATAAAAAAAAAAAAAAACACCAGGATAAGTTTGAACAATTCATTGCCAAATTATGTCTAAAAACATAAGCGATCAAAACAAATGATCACTTCCAATATTTATCAATGTCTGTCCCTAACTGCTGACACAGCAATTTTTCCTGTACAGACACTTCACTAAAGACAACATAGCTTTAAAAAAAACAAAAAAAACACACAATTTAGGTAACTGCTGTTCAAAATGTTGCTTAAAAATATGAATGCATCTTTCTCATGTAATTCCAGTTATTTTTTCTTTCCCAAACTTCGAGGGGAACTTTTGAGCAGGTCTCTGATCTTAAGGTAGGTTCCTGTGGCTTCAGCGACTTCAGTGTATTCTGGAGTGTCTTCGAATGGAACGATGCCTGTGGCAAAATAGCTCCGATGAGGAACAGCTTTCACCTTTCTGACATCCTGAGAGGAAGAATCTGACACCTCCTCAGGATCTGTAACAGGGAGCTGCGCTTCATCTTCTTGGCTGCTCTCAGGCTTTCTCACCTGGCATTCAACTGGATCAGGGCTCTGTGGAGAGTCTTCTTCAGTGACGACTTGACCAGGACTGCGAGGTGCCTCTTCCTGAGCTTGGACCGGTATGGGGCTGTGGGGGCCGTCATTCTCGCCTTTAGCTGGCCTGAGTTCCTGTGGAGTCGTTTCCTGAGGCTCTGGCTGCTCTTCATTTTTGTGGCAGGGTTCTACAGGTTCTGTTGGAACTGGTACTTCCTCAGTGTCTTCCATTTCTGTGTCTACATGGACAGGTGTGGACACACATGGTGACACAGGTGTCTCACAGTCGCTGCTGGGGGTTGTGTCAGCATTCTCTAAAGCCGCCCATATCATTCTTTGCTGCTCTTCCAGTTCCTCAAGCGTTAACTCGTCCTCTGTTTTCTCCCCGATCTCATCAACCACCTTCCAGTTTTGCCCTCTTAGAGCTGGAGAGCCATTTCTGGGTGTGACTGGAGGGGTTTCTTTTGGTAAAGGTGGGGGAGTGGGTGTAGCAGGAGGAGTACCCTGGGGTAGAGGTGGTGGTGAGCTAAAGCAAGGTGAGCCGGGGGGCAGAGGAGGCTGGAACTGGAAATTATTGGCATATGGTGCTCCTGGGTCTAAAAGAAGAATCAGCAGTCATGAAAAGTTCTGAAATAACCAAGGACCTAACCAAGGACCTTCTAACCTTAACTTAACTGCTGCTCTTGCACATTATAGGAATACACATTACCTATTCCTTACTATTTATATATATATATATATATATGTCTTATTTTATTTATCTTATCCTAGTGTTGTCTTCTCTATGTTGAATGTTGCAGTGTCACACCGAGACAAATTCCTAGCTTGTGTAATACTGTGTACTACATGAACAATGGCAATAAATAAATCTGAATCTGAATCTGAACATCAACTCATTTAAGTGTTATTGGATTTGTTCAAAATGAAAAAGATCAAGAGCCAAACAAAATGGCTTCCACTTATATTATTCCTGTGAAAATGAAGTGTGTCAGTTGATTAACAGTAGGGTGAACCCATACCTGACTCAATGTCCATGTCGGAACTTTCATTAGGACTCCGTCGTGTCTTCTTTCTGGGCTTTGGGGACGAGACATTTTCATGGGGTCTCTTGTTGCAGGTTTCACCAGGCTGTCAGCAAGAAAGGAGCATTTGGATATTTATACAGCTTTAAAGGAATAGTTCAACAGGTTTCTGATTAACCTCCCCATGATGAAAGAAACCCAGGGATGAGTTTACTAAACAAGTAATTAATGTTCAATTGGGATACATATAGTCCTCTCTTCAAAAATACAGTTACTGCATTACCTATTAATCACATTATCTAATATTAAAAGTAAATCCAAACTGCTTTAATTTGTAGGACGCCTCAACTAGATGGCCTATGTTACAAGTAACGCCCGAGTCACTGTTTGTAGTCAAACATTTTTATGAGGTGTGAGCATTTCAGAAAGGAAACTGGAAAAGGAAGCAGATGTGGGCTTTATTTGTAGAGAGGAAAAGCCCAACCACTTGGGTTTTTAAGATGATTACCTCAGGGAAGTTGTTCGACAGATAGGCTGAGAAGTTTTGCTTCATGTGGCTATGCTGCATGGGGATTGAACCGTACTGCAAGAACTCCTGTAAAAAAAATAAAAGAAGGAAAAATGTGTCAATTTGACCAGTTGCCAAAGTCTTTAATTATGTCAAGACAGAATGCTGAACTTTTTACAGTTTTAGATTCTGAAGCCAAAAGTAAACTGAACCATGTCTTCCATACACTACTGGAATAAAATGAATGTATAGTAAAGCACAACATTATATAGGTTAACCTGACTTACATCTCTCATTCCACGTGGTGCAGGTACATTAAACCCTGGGAAGTCCACCAGTTTAGACACATCATAGGAGATGTTTTGGGAACTGGTGTGATCTGTTATATTCCCATCATTTGAAACTAAGGGAGGGGAAATAACAGATTTAATATTACTGTGTTAGTTACACCCATAACAGCTTTGTGGTATTTTGGATAGCGCAAATTAAATAGAATCCAAAGGTTTTGAAGTAATTTAAAACAGACCATTTCCATCGTAGAGTGTTAATCCAGAGTTTTCCATCTCTGCCTCTTTGAGCCAACCTGGTGGGTAGCCCAGTCGTCGCATGCGATAAATCAGAGGTGGGATGGTGTGGCCATCGATTCCAAGTGCAGACAACAATTCATCACTGCATAAACGTACAACACAAACAACATTATGCAATGTTTCATGTAGTATCCATTGCTAAATGTTGGGTAATGTTACCTTATGATCCCTGGTCTGTATTTGGAAAACCTTTCCTCCACTTCATCAGCGTGGTATCGCTGGTTACTCAGTGTGACCTGGTTGTTGTTTTGATTGAACTCCTTTCTTCTTTCATTAATTGCAGCCATATTTTTAGGCTAAAAGTTGATGTGGTAAATCAACTGAATTAGTGCTGATTCAATATACTGTATTAAAAAATTAAGTTTTCATTTTCAAGTGCAGTTCTCATTGCACCAGTAGGAGGTGCTGTTGAACCTTAACCTGAAGGACTCTCGCAATACTATTATTAATAATTTGGACAAATGGGTTTACTTGTCTGTACCTTGGGACAATCTCTCAGCTGATGGCCACTCAGTCCACAGTTGAAACATACAGACTTAGATCTACAAAAAAATGGATGTTGAAGAGCTCATAAAGTATTAAAAATTCTAATTTGTAAGTTTTATTTAAAACCACAAGCATACCTTTTGTCTTTCATTTCTAGTTCTACTCCTTCCGCACCAATGACTTGTTGGAAAGTTTGGTGATACCTTTGCAGAAATTCATGTTCATTAATAACAAATTCAACAAGTAGCATACTGTTTTGTCAAAGGTTCTACTTCTAAGATGGATTATTATGGATAGTGTTTAGCCCCATTTAAAAAAAATATATAATTGCAACAATATGTTAAATCTTATGATGTGTGAGTGGATCCAGGGTATGATAAACATACAGGGGAGTGTCCCATCCATCTGTCGTCTGGGGATTTTCATTTAGCAGAGGCTGTCCAAGTTTGTCGAGACAGAAAGTTGTAAAATATGAAACACTTCCTACGACCTATATCAGAGAAATGAAATATAACGATGAAGCACCTCGACTAAAGTCCCATTATTTGTTAACATAGAGAAACTACTTACTTTAAAGGCTTCTGCTGTTGATTTTACAGCACAGGTTGAAGAAGGATCTTCATCCAAAACAAAAGCTGAATGCTTTGTAAAAGGGTGAAAAGAGTTGCATGTAAATTATACCAGTTTTATGCCAATTGTAATTCATCATCATAGAAGAAATTCTGGTACTAACCTGTGGTTTTATGTGAAAACTAGATTTTATCATTTCTTTGCGTGGAAAATGGTGCTTTGCAATCACATTACAAATACAATCCTCAATTTCTTGACGACAGCTCCTTAAGAAAGAATACTCGTTATTTAGCCATTGTAATCAACCAATATAAGATCAACAAATCATTAACACAAGTAAAATGCTTACTTTGAAATCACGTTGTTTGCATAAAGAATTTGAAGAACTGGCCCGTCAAAATTAACATCTTCAACGATGATGCCGCTATCAAGTCAAAAGATAATTTTAAAAAACAATTTCGGTTTCACTTATGCATCCTTTTTGTATTTACCTCGGTCGCGTCAAAATGCTCTGTTTGCGTTTCAAGCATTTATGTATTCTGTGAGTTAAAGGCGTAAATAAAACATGAAATGTATATTTTCAGATCGTACATTTACTGTTTTGATAAATAGCTAGCAGCCATTAGCTACTGCCAAGGCTAATGACTGCCCACAGTAAGGATATTTTCTTCGATAAGTCTCTGGTTGCAGTCCTCACATTCCTCCAATCTGCTCCTGAGCTGGCGGATCTCATCACAATCGTCTTCGTCATCTGTGAAGCGAATGTGTTGGGACACTGGCGGAGGGGAATCGCCGAGTTGTTCAAAAAGCTCGCTATCGCCAAAATCAACTTCAGCCATTTTTACGTTACATTAGAGGTCAGAGGTTAAAGAGACCAATCTTTCGTTTGATTGGGCGTTCACAACCCACGTGACAGGAAACAGGAAATAGTTTCTCCAGGGAAATTTGCGATGTTTACATGTTACGTACTTCGTTGCAACTCAGATGTTTTTTTTGTTTTTGTTTTTTAAAGCACAATGTAATTTATTTAACTTGCAAGTCACTATCATCTAGTAATATTAATCAAGACTCTTTCATTTAGTCTCAATTTCAAGTTTCAACGTTCCAACAAAAATGTCAAGTTGTGCGACCATTTACTTAAATTTACCGCAGTGGGATGGCGGCTCCTGGAAAATCCGTTTTATTTACTTGGTGAATCAAACATCGTTTAGGCTGACAGAATGCCCCGACAAGGTGAGTGTTGCTTGTAATTTCCCATAGCTCGTCAAAGCATCCTCGGCCATCTTAATCCAATTATGCTTTAAACATCAACTCCACCAGACTCAACCAAAGAAAAGGATTTGGATAAATCCTGGGATGAAAGTGATTAGTTTGAGTGCGATCTGTTTTTACTTGCTACACTGTTGTTGTTTTTTGTTTGTTTGTTGATTGCTACATCAGTTCTTCCTGTAACGTTTGGACTCAGGGAACAGTCTAGGCCGGCTTTTCTAAACTGTTGAGAAAGTAACATACCTATATCCTGTGTTTCAGATTCCAGCAGTTCCTCTTTATTTGGGAGCTGATCTCCTTTCCAAAACTAATGTTCGCACAGAGAATCATCCCAGATACCATGCCAAATTTGCAAAGAAAGGATTGGCAACCAAAATAAAGTTTTCTCCTGGTAATACACTGAACACTAAATCATTTGGAAAAATATCTTTTACTCCCATTAACTTTGCTACTGTATTGGACTTTATCAAACTAAACAATACGGCATGATTGTCAATGTACTGCAGCTTTTAGATTTCACGGCTTGAAAGTGCCAACAGCAAACAACAGCCTGTGGTTCTACAGCATTCAAGGACTTTTTCGAGTAGCCTTTGAAATGTACAGTAAAGAAGGGCAGCTTGCTGTGCTGGAGAACTTTCAGGTATAATTTACATCAATATAATGTCAACATGATCAATTGGGGTGTGTTCCTCCTGTACCCAAATGAACTATTTGATGTGAATAATCTTTTCTTTAAAGGATGTTTGGAAATCACAGTTACATGACAACTCTCTGAAGAGGAGCTATATCCTTAGTGTACAGCTCGATTCTGCACCAGCCAGCCGTTTGCAAGATCCTGAATCCACTAAAAAAGTGTCAGGTCTCCAGGACTGCCAGATGGAAGGAGAAACGTTTGAGACTTCTGCAGCTCAAGATTATTTCTGTTCCTTTCAAAACCCGAGATTGGAAGCGGAGCAAAGCCAATCCACTGTAGGCACAATAAAACAAAAACTACTGGGTATTAGCGACAAACTCTGCAAGAGTCAAAGCTGCTCGAACCTTAAGATCGTCTTGCTGCTTTTGAGGAACATTGAACAGTGCATGAGTGACAATCTGGAGGAAAAGGCTGTGACAGAAACTGTATTAGCCTTGTTGAAGGCCAAGGACTGGGGCTGCTTGTATTCCAGTTCCCTACTCAATTGTATTGGACAATGGCTCGGCCAGCAGTTTCACACAGCCAACAGCAAAATCAGCCAGAAAGTGGAGGGCTTTAAAGTCCATCATATTGATCGAATCACTGACTTGCCACCTGCAGAGGAACTTGCAACAGACCTGTTCCCTGAAGCCATGCAGACGCTGCTGCTCCACTGGATGGGCTTGAGTGAGGACTCCGCCCTGGAGAAGAGACGTACGGAGTACCCGATCCTTCTCCTCATCCTGGAGTTTGCCAACCATAACCTCATCACTGGGGTAGCCCATGTTCTCTACTCCAGTCTTATTTGCAAATGACATGTGTCATGTTTTCGTTGCTAGTCACTTCATCTGCCTTTGGTCGGCCATATTTTTGGCCAGTTTGAACCAGGTATAACTTTGGGACCACTGTAAAATGTTATTGAAAGAAAAATATTCTCTATTCAACTAGAGCTGTCTAAATTGCACTATGGCCATTTTTAATTTGCACTGTTAAAATGAGTTTTGGACTAACATTAAAGATTGTGAAACATTTTCTAAAATAATTCTGCCCATGAGCAGAGAAATTGCCCGTTTCTCACCGGGCAGTAAAAAAGCAGGGTCAAGTAGAAATAAAAATTCAACACAAAACTAATTTATTTCAAAGAACATCTGAAATGTTATTTCTAAATCCCATCTTTATCCAAGCAAGCCTGATGACATAGTTTACAACCCCCTTCAACTTTCCTCTGGTTGATTTTTAAAAAAAGACTAAGATGACACCAGAGTCCTTCTGCTCAGTTGATGTAAATAATGTTCACTTGAAACTTCACATCAGTTTATGGTTGAACAATCACATCAAAGATACATCATTCAAACAAATATCTAATTTCAACTGGTAAAACTGAGCATCCTTTTGTGAGGATGAACAGAGTAACACTGAGACAAACTCAGCATCTAGTTATTTACAATGCAATATAACAACAGGTGAGATGGCCGTCTATAAATAAATTGCAGTTTTAGAGCAGAGTAACCATGCACGCTTGAAGGCTGGCGATGTGGTCCTCAATGAACAGATGATTGGCAAAGATGTCCAATATGTGGCGCTAGATGGAATCCATTCCACGAGAGAAAGAAGAGGAGAAGCCGAGGCCCATTCCTCTCTGGGTGTGCGTCTGAGACCGAGCCATCTCGTACTGAACGTCAAGGTTCCTGAACATCTCCTCCTGCTTCTGAAGAGTCCTCAGGTCTTCATCATTGACTGGTTTAGAAACTTCTGCTTCATCATCATCACCCTGCAAAAAAACAATCCCATTTACCTTCAAAGATAAACATCAGAGTATTTCAGGGCTGACTATCACCCATTATACTTACTTTAATACCCATTAATTTGCGAAATTTAACATTTTGGTCCTTGTTTCCAAAGTTAAGCTTCTCCCACAACTCTGCTGTCTGAGATTTGTCCTTAAAAAACAAAACAAAATTAGAATTCAACAATAGGACAATGCAGCACCCTTTCTAATGTGTGGAAAGATGTTTGAAATGGTACATGGAATATATTTTGTCAATTGAGCGCCTGTTTATGTGAGTATATGCAATAGAAGAATATTCTTACCCCATCCTTCTTTCCCTGCCACAGCTTTTTCCTCTTCTTCTCCTGCTCTGCAAACTTCATGGGGTTTACTGAAGATGGGTTATAGTAGCTGGGCACAGCGATACCAGTTTCTGCCAGTGTCTTTGCCTGTAGTGCTGCCATCTGAGCTGCCACAGCGATCTGAGGTGTCACCTGGGTGCCAGAGGCCAGAAGGGCTGCCACATTGAGCCCAGGATTTGAGGCAACTGCCGCAGCCGCCACAGCAGCTGTGAGGGCAGCAAGAGAAAAATGAATACACACACCAGCCTGTGGGCAAGTTCCATTTCAGAATGTGACAGTCAGCGACTCTTGCCTGCAGCTATCTCCTGCTGTTGTTGCTGCTGTTTCTCAAACAGTTCTTTTTCCTTTTGTTCCTGTAATTTCTTAGCCCTCTCCAACCTGTGGAAAGACATTTTATTCCCACAGTGTATCTTAACACCTTTAGAGTAAAAAAATAAATAAAATAAACCTCAACATATATGTAGAAAGAATAAGGTGAAATTGTCTAAACATTTTTCATGTTTCATAAAGTCTGGTATTAAGAATATTACTATACTATAAGACATTTTATAAATGCCGTCATGTATTCCCTTGCCTTCTGGCCAGAGCCTCTTGTGCATCCATAGCTGTATTTCTGCCCCTGAAAGCAGGTGGACTAGGAGACACACTATGACTCCTCCTGTGTATTTTCTCAATCCTTTTCTTTCGTTCTCTGGTGACAAAGCAAACAAGGAAAAAATCTAGTTAACTCAAAGTTTATGACAGTTTTTAAAGAAAATAAACACTTACACCCACCTGCTCTTACTACGACTTTTACTGTGATGACGGTGCTTGGTCCGTGAAAGCGAGCGAGACCTCGCCTTCTTCTTCCTGTCTCTGCTACGTGATCGACGTTTGTCCTTACTTTTGCTGTGATGATGCCTAAAAGCAAATATATCGTCATCAATATAATTTAAATATAATCTTTGCTTAAAAAAGGCTCTTAGCGGCCCTAACTACAGCTGCTGTACACATTGTAAAGCACTTTATTGACAAACCTTTCGCGGGAATGCGACCTGGATGAGCTTCGGCCCTCCTTTGAAGACCTCCCATCTCTGCGTCTGGACCGCTCCTCTCCACGCTCTGTCGAAAGTCTCTCTGTGTCTTCATACTCTTCTGTTTTTCTGTTTGATTTGGAGGGCTTCTGAGAATCTCTTTTACGTGCCTGTTTTAAGAAGAAGTTGTCTCTTTCAGGAAAATAGTGCAACAAAAAGAGTTAGTACCATGGCTTATAGCAGAAGGTACATCATGAAATCAAACTACTTTCCCGTTTTTGATTCATTTTTAACAACATGATAGATTTTCTTTTGTGTGACAGCTTCTGATCGAGACATTTCTCGGATGTGATCTAATCTTTTTATTAATTGTCGAACCATGTTCACTCTGCATGCAAACCATTGTTTCTTGTTTCAGAACAGTGATGCCTTCAATTTTATATAAATGACTGAATGGACATCCTAAAGCCAACAGTTAACTCACAGAGATAACGTTGCATAAAACGAATATATTACTCATTTGCCCCCAAAATGAATAAAAACATTGATTTTTTTATAGTCAATCCTTGAATTACCTTGTGAAAAATAGTTTGAAAATCAGCAACACATACATCTTGTGGTATTTAAGAAGTAGAAAGATGTTTTTATACCTTATTTTATGCACTAGAAAAAAACCACGTTTGGCATCACTGAATGCTTAAATAGTACATGCCCATCTTGAGCTGTAAGAAATCCAAATGTTTTCTTCTACAGAAATGTGAAACAAAGAGTTTGAATGGCAGATAGTTACCTTTCCCAGTAGAAGACATATAATTTTGCTATGTCAGCAGGGTCTTCAGTTCAGTCTCTTCGTGCATTAGCACGCTGAGTATGATTTATTGTAGAAATGTTATCATGCGATCTACACAGATGTTTTATCAAAAAATAAAATAAAAAGGAAAAAAGAAATCTAAAATTGACTATTAATAGCTCTTACAACCATTGAGAGATACCAGAAAATAGGAACCTTTCAATGTCAGTATCCCCATTTAGTACAAACTGCTTTGCAATTTGTACTTTTTTTCTTTTTTCTAGCATAAAACATACTCACCTTCGAATACATTAAAAAGGACTACATATCAAGCCTGGAAAATCACAAACAAGTTTCTAGTCACAGAAATTAATTACCTCTTTGCTCCTGCTTCGACTCCGTCGGTGCTTCCTGTCACCTGGCAACAGCAAAAAGCAAAGTGCTGACACAGCTGTGGTACGCATTCATAGGCCATTGAAATTGCAGAGTTTTGCAGAGATCTTGATAGATGATAGAAGAGTGGGTGTATCAAACTATCTGTGGGACTGCTGAAGAACACTTACGTTTTCTGGAGCGCGAGCGTGACCGCGAATGGTGGTGTTTGGAGCTTCTGGGAGATCTTGACGACTCCATCGTGTGTTTTCTGTGATGAACCGGGGACCCTGTTCTGGTCAGTTTCACCGAGTCACTATCGCTTCCCTAAAAGAAGACAAAAATTGTGCACCCTTACTAATGCATCAAAGCATTCCTGTACCTGGGGGGCAGTGTGAACAATAGCCTACATTCAAAATTAACTGTATTACAGAGTGAGATTATTGAGATCTTCTTAAATTGTTCTTAATCCTCACATTTCATATGAGACCTACATCAATGATGTTTCCCCTCTCAAAAGCCTACAAATATAATCGTCCTACTACCTTATAAACGTTACCATTAGTAGTTTAACACTACTGTTACGAAATTCTAACAATTAAAGTGCCTAAAATTAATATAACCTTGCAAAAAAACACCTCATATTACAACAGAGTTATATATAGGAACAGGAGTCCTTCATTCGTTTTATATGAACTGTTGTCGACTTTAATGCATCGGTGAATTTCCCTAAAGATTCAACTGGAGATCCCTCATTTCATTAAGGGTAGACTGCAGTGTCATCATTCATTGTTTAAAAGGGGAAATTATCCTGCTAGAACGTACTTAAAACACTTCAATGATGCGCCGAAGGTGCAATAAATAATAACAATAATAACGTTAGAACCATAAAGTTGTTCCCATCCTCGGGGTTACAGCAATCGCCGGAGTAAGGTGCTTTAATGTGGAGGCCAAAAGAGAATGGCAGAAGCTACAACAAAGCTTAAAACTACGGGTGAAATGGTTTAAAATAGGCATTAACGAAGGGCGAAGAAGTCTCTCCATGTAAGCGTTACCTGATACAAGAAGTGATCGATAAATCCAATAAACCCTGTCCAAACACATACAACGCACCCTCCTATTTGATGGTACCGTCAGAAATTCTTAGCATTAGGCCGCTGAACACACTGACGCCATCTTTACAGCGTTATTATCCAGAATCAAAATCCCGTGGAAACGATGCGTCTACGTTGTTGCAGTCATACGTGACACTACTACGGTGATCCAATCTTACTTACCGACATAATCCAGAACCTATATATATATTTTTTTTCGTATAGACGTAATTTAATCAAACGAAGACGGAGGTAGCTAGCTAGCTACGTGCCTCTCGTTGTCGAGCTCGGTTGAATTTTTTTTTAATCTTGAGTTGCCAGTTCAGGCTTCACACCCCCTTGTTTTCAATAACGCTATCAATCGAGGTGTGGGGGTACGGTGATTATTGTATATGTGTAGACAAAGAAGTAGTATAACTCATCAATCATTTAAAAACATAATATAAATACCAACATATATAGTCAATTTATAAACATGTTAAAGTACATTTTCAAACGGACTGTACAATGGTCTGACAAATATCCAACCTGGCAACAAAAAGTCAGATTTCCGGATAATCTTGCGGAGCCTCTCCCCTTTGTTAAATGGATGTTTTGTGTCCTGAACTAGGTCTGCGAGGCAGTCGTTTCTGTGACTGCACCGACTCACTAAGGGTTGTTCATAAAATAATAACATAGACAGCGTAAATATAAACATAATATCATAAGATATGGTTATTTTAAAAAATATATAAGTCCCAACCTATAAATTATAATGTACTTGCAACCCAGTAGAGCGCTGTCTTGTATCTTAAAGACAAAGCCCTGGGAAATAAATACTCGCTTTCCTTTTTTTTTTCCTTTTTGACGTCGTTACCGTATAATAACCCGCCAAATTCTAAAACGAACGCTGTCGAGTCTTGCGAGTTAATCGTGTCGTAATTTTCTAATTATTACACTCTGATCGAGTTACAGCTTCTAGAGTTTCATATTTCCATCGAGTTTGTTTTGGCAATCTTTAAAGCGCAACTGAAATTAACAGCTGTCATCGATGGTACAACAGTAGGGCCGGTAGCTAAATGTAAGCGGAGGCTAACATTTAGTTGAGATCCTCACTTTCCTGCAATAAAGCTGCACGAAATGGCGACGTGGACCGACGTTGAACTTCTAACTAACGAGGATACAAACACTGTCCGTTGGAGCAATGTGTCAAAGGAGGAAAACGGCAGTGGGCTTTATCAGGTGGATACCCTGGTCAAAATCTCAGCCAATGAGGTAATAATGCATCTTTTTACTGATAGAAGACGGACCTGCACGTCTTCTTTTGTGACTCTCGATCCTTTTATATTTTGTTATTTCTATAGCCTAGATGTTGCTAAAAGTTAAGTTAATGTCACCTTTTGCAGGTTCAATCAGATCCTCATCTGTCCTCCTGCAGTGGTTCAACTTGGAGTGTTGTTGCTATTGACAAGACTGTGATCCTGTTTGACCAAAGTTATCAAAGCATCCTGCTCCTCCTTCACTTTGGTACACATCTCAATCTGCATCTTTTGTTTATCGTAACAGCATCTTAATTCAGAAAGAATGTAATTGAATGAATTCTCTCGGTTGAATCTAAAGTAAGACGCTAAAAAAGCTGCAGTAAAACATCCACATTTGCATGAATTCGTTTTGATTTCCTGCACATGTGTTTATTCATTGTTTTTTTTCTGTTTTTTTTTTTTTAAAGAAACTGATGTGGATGTTATTGATGTATGCCTGGGTGGACAGTTTTTGGTGGTCTGTGAAAGAAATGGAAATTTCCATCTGATATATGTTCCACAGAAGAGAATTCTGCTCACCAGGGTAGGATTTTTCCTATCATAATGTAGCCTAGTATTATGAAATAATTTTATTTTGTTCAGTCTCTGCAATAAAGCAGGTTTTGTAGAAAGCAATTGACAACAAGTGATGTTATAACCTCTACATTTTTGGCTTTACTCTTTTTTGGGGGGATATCTTAGGCTCTGTTGGAGGGACCCTCCAGTAAAGATAAGAAAACATACCACTGTCTTATCACAAAGGAGGACAAGGACAGCATAGGTAAATTGTAGCTTAAGTTAGTATGGAAATTTAATGAAGGAATAAGATTTGTTTTTATGTCTCCTAAGTTTTTATTTTATTTCTTTCAACAGGAATCTTCCATGTGTTTCTTATTGTAAAGGATGGTTTTTTCCACATTAAAAACCTTGATCTGGCAAAGCTCGAGACAGGTATGAAAATATAATATGTTTTCTCATAAGTATTCTTAAGGCACTTGAAAAAACTTAAATGATTGTTATTTATGTTCTCACAGCCATAGAAAAAATGGATCTGGCTAAATTAAAAGAGGTAGGATACAAATCATTCTTTTTGCATTATCCAAATGATTACTTTGCAGATGAGTGATCACATGTTTTCTCAAATCAGCTCCAGTCTTTCATCAAGATAGATTTCTGCTCCACCAGAGATTACCATGAAGAGGGTTGCAGCACAGCAGTGATGTTCAATCTAGGCCATCAAATCCATTTAATGATCGGGGTTTGTATCTGGAAAAGGTTTCTACCCACTGTTTTGTTTGTGCTCTTTACACAGGAAGTTAATGCTGAAGCAGACCAAAATTTACAAATTGTAAATTATTTTATTTTGGATATTCATATTTTTGAGAATAAACCTTTTCAAGGCAAATCTATAGTTGTTAATTTTGAAACGAGTGATATTTTTTGAAAAACTAGAGTATCCTTGGAACAAATGGTATGCAAATATATTATTTTAAAAAAATGACTACTCATTTAAAAATAATGAAACATGTTTGCTTTAGATGTCTCCAGTCATCACTGTCTTTTTCCTCACAGGGGGACAAAGAAAATGTTTTGACTCTGTGGAAGATGGACCCTCATCAGGCCAGAATGAGCTTTGCTCGGGCTGTTGACAACAGCTTAATTCCAGGTAATCCCGTGTACAGCATATGCTGTTTGAAAGCTTTAGTAATATCAATTTTAGCATGCTTTAATTAAAGTATGAATGGTGGTAGGGTGTTTTAGAACCATGCTGCAACATTTCCTAACAAGGAAAATTCTAAACTTCTCCTTAGAATATTTTTGTGATATTTATGATTATAATGTTAAATCCTTAATGTTTAAAGGTGTTAAGAAGATGGTGGTGGTGGACAACCTCCTGTATGTTCTCGACACCGAGGTGAGCTTTATGATTCCACCCGTTGATACTGTGTCAAACACTACTGAATGACTTTTACATAAGTTTATTTGACAGGACACTCTGAGTCTTTGGGACCTCCATTTTCTTGTCGTGATTCACTGCTGGCCAGATCTTACCATCCATGACTTTGAACTCATCACAGAATGTGGCTCTGCCTCCATGGTGTCGTGAGTGTCACTGTCTTATATTTCAGCTGTCCACAACATACCGAATGATGTGTATCAAAATAAACTTAATCTGTGTCACAGCCAAGACAAGGGAAACATGAAGATAATTCTGTTAACAAAGCAAGACACCAGTCAGGTAAGTGTATGAAAAATCAGATAGTGATAATATTCCTCACCAAGTCTGCTTGTGAAGTCCACCTTCTGCACTCTTTAAAAAAAATCCCCCTAATTTCTCTCAGGTCGATTTTCTGCAAATCAGATGTCTGCCGTCAATGAGTGTTTGCTATTCTCTGGACGTCTCCTCTGTGTCCTGTCTTGTCCAAACAAGACTAAACATGGTACGCATCCCCTTGTTATTAAAGTGATGTTTGGTTTTGCATGTATCATTTCTAGATTTTAATATTTTAATCGTTTCCTATTTTTTCAGGACACCATTTATTTAGTTGAAGGGATTTGTGAGAACCCAGAGAGGTAAGAAGCTCTGTGTAATAATTACTTTGAATATTTGCCAAGATTTAAGTGTAATGCAACTTAGACTTGTCACTTTTTTAATACAGTCGGGGAGAGCCCATATCCTCTGTAGTTGTCAGATGTTTCACAGAGGCTTTGCCTGAGAACAGGTACCTGCAGTCATTTCAGCTGCCTCCATTTCTGTATAAATGTAGTTTGTGTGACTGTCTGATTTTTTTTTATTGTCTTCATTTGAATTACTTTTCAGATTAAGCAGACTTCTTCACAAACACATGTTTGAAGAGGCTGAAAAGTTTGCAATCACATTTGAACTGGACTTAGAGGCAAGTATTAGCCACTATCCCATTTTGCTCTGCTTTTATTTTTGAAATGAGGGTGTTTATAGTGCCCCACTTTCTAATAAGCTCTTTGAATTGTTGTTAACAAGAACATGTACGATATATCTGGTGTGTAGTCTATCCTACTTTCCTACCTTCTAGTCACCATCTGGTATACACCCAACATTGGCATCCCTTTTTCCAAATTGTCTGTTTGTTGGAGCTGCTCTGAGTATCTTTCAGCTATAGATTTTATGCACTGTACACATACATCCTATGCAAGTTCAGTCAGAGGCTTTTTGAGTGTTGCAATAAGAGAGCAGCAGAAGTAAGATTGATTCCAGCGTTTATACCTTTTGGAACTCTAGCTGATTTTTAGTTTATATTTACTGCTTTATTGCACATAGCATCACTCAATCTCCAAAAATAAACAGGTGAAATGTTACAATCATGTGTGAGTTTCTTTGATTTGTGTGTAAATAGCTTTATTGAAATGATTTGAGAAGCTTTAGCTGAACACAGTGAGGTCTGTATTTTCATTAATTATGTGATAAGTTCTGCACAGCTAACAAATCTCTGTGGTTTTTTCAGCTTGTTTATAAGGTGAAGCTTGACTTTGTGCTGGAGCAGCTGGCCTCTGCATCAGTGGGCGGCTATGGACACGATGTGTGGTCAGAACTTGTGGAAGAGGCCAAAACCAACCTGATGAAAATCACAGTCAGTGTGGCTATGTTCTGCTTGTAAATTATTTTAATTTTTAAATTCACCAGATGATCTTGTTCATTTTAAAAGCGCATTAGGAGAAGGAGTATGATCTAAAGTAGTGACATGGGCTAGAGAGAGTTTTCAGATTTTAGGACTATAGAGCCAATTCAGCTAAATGTATGTAAATCAAAAAGTAGAAACAAATTAACATAATTGTTAGAATAGAAAAATGGCTTGATAGATGGGAAGTACAATACACAACAGCAAATTCCAGGGCGTGGTGAGATTTTGTGCAGAATTTGACTTGCGCATCATGTAATTGCACCTTGAATAGACAGTAAAGAAACTGGTGCTCAGACAGGTTATCTTAACGCTCTATCGAAAAAGGCCACCAAGAAAGGCTCTCACCCAGACTGTGTTGTGTAGGATGAACAATATGTGGTGGACTACTGCCTCAAAGCTCCGTGGCCAACATTTGAGACAGCAGAGAAGATGCTGAATTACGCACTCACACAAAATTCATCCCTACAAATCCAAGAGGCCTTGACGAGACTGGCAACATTCTGCAGCCTCCACAACACGGAACATTTCAAGCAAGTTTTATTGGTCTTATTTTTGGCCAGCTCAGGTTCTGTATTATGGTCGGAATGTTTTCATATATAACCTAAAACATTTTCTCTTTCATCCATAGTGCTATAGCCTGGATAGAGTTTCTGAACAATAATGATAATTTAGGAGAAATTCTCACCCACCTGAGAGAGGGAGATATGAGGGGAGCACAACTTCTCTGGCTCAGATATGAGGTATGAATGAGTGAAGAATCCACGACGTTGTTATTTTTGGCCAGACTTTTCTGGTGCCGAAATTTATAAGAAGAGCGAGAACTGGGAATAGCATTGTCTCCTGCCATTATTATGTCTAATGTGTGTGACAGGGCCAGATAGCAGCACAGTTTGATAAGCGCAAGCTTGAAGCTGTGCTCGGTGCCATTCCAGAGGACCTGCCATCCCAAGACCTCTGTCCTTGGTTCAAGACCGTTTTTGTTCCATTTGTGAGGAGAGTGATTCCATCAGGACAGGTAGAATCCAAAATCCCCACTCAGCATATGCTTGTATGTTGAGGTTTTTAGCTGTAGAAGCCTTTTTGTCTTTTCACATTAGAAATTATTGGCAAGATGGCTGGAGCAGAGAGCGAGGAACCTGGAATTAACAGAAAAGGTAACGCAGTATGGGTACATGACCATCATGTGGGAATTGATTAAAAAGTGTGATACTATGCATTGGTTTAGGCTGCTTGGCCCCAGAACGGCCTGGATATGGCAGTGCTCGGGCTGCCCTCTCAATGGACTTGGATGAGATCTGTAAGTTGGCCCACAAACTCTTCACAGACTCCCTGTGGTTGTTGATTGTAACTTCTTTGCGACATGCAATAACCCATTTGTTATTTGTGTTCCTATGAAGGATGATAATTATGGCGCCGAAGAAATGCAGAGCCTCCAATCGCTGGTGTTGAATCTCCGTCAGCTTCTGGGCCTCCATCAAAAATACAACTGCAGGCTTTCGCTTTCTGTCTTTGAGAAGGTTTTTGTGACTCATCAAACATGCACCCTTGAGCATCATATGAGTCTTTTATTACTTATTTATTAATTATTTTTGAGAAATCATTTAAAACCAAGTAAACATACACATATTGGGGCTGTGTTTATCTTTGCTGGTTGGCTTTCATGTTTGATTTTTTTTTTTTTCTGCTTTGTCTATATGGGGATAATGTTTAATGTACAGTATATGATCATCTTCATTCTTTTTCACAGGGAAGTGTACGTAGTGTTGCCTTCTTTATGCTGGATAAAGTGCCAGCTCCAGAGCTGATTGCAGCTACAGTGGAAGGCAGCATCCAGCCCTATGCTGAAGAGCATGAAATTCCATTCGAGGAGCTGCTCCTCCAGTACATCAAGGTGATATTTGGACTGCTATAAAGCCTACTGGGCCCAGTGAATTTTCTGAACATGTGTCTGCATCTAAACTCGTATAGGATCTGCTGGCTCGCTGCAGTTCTCAGACCACAACACTCTTCACAGAATGGGAAGCCAAGGCGATAGCTGTGCTGGGTTGCATGACTGATACCGATGTAGGTTACTATAACATTAACATTATGAAGAGGGTTATCAATAGGCATTATTGTCAAGCTCTTAAATTAGAATTAAATATAAAGCCATTCAAGATTTAACGCAGATTGTTGTGTTTTATAACAGCTGGTGGTTGATGCCGTGCTAGAGATCATGCAGAAAGCTGTAGTGCCCTGGAGCAACATGGTAGAGAAGCTGGTTCAGCAGTACTTGCAGATGGATGGACCAAAGTATGCTTGCTTCCACTGTTTTCAGTTTGATTGGGAAGTTTGCAGATGTTATCAATACCTGCTCTATTTAATCTCTTGCATCTCTCAGGCAAGAGCTTTTAAAGGAGAGTTACCGTCTGATGGAGATTAGGAACCTTCTGAGGAACTATGGGATCCGCAATTTCAACCTCTCCAACACCACTCAGATTATGGTGATTTTGTCTGTGCAATATGACCTTTATTGTGTCACCGATATATACATTCATCGTTTTTTTTCTTCTCCAGACATTGATAAGATACATCCTAAAGCAAGACTTGCCAATGTCTTTAGATGACTCCTTGACATTGGCTGATGCTTACAAACTTCCAACCTCACACATACATTATTTGTATCTCATTCAACTTATAGCTCAAAGCAAGGTAGAGTACGGCATCAAAATGCACAGTATTTAAATCAATTCAAGTATGAATATCATTGACACACTTAAGAAGCGTCTTTTGCTTTCAGTCTGAAGAATGCATGAGCCTCTTGAAGAAACTACCAACCTCAGAGGCAGAGTGTGTCATTGAGCGTCTCACGTCATGGGCTCGACTGCAACTGGAGGACAAAGAACATATATCTGATGAGGTAGAATGGACTTTCACATCAAGCATGTGATATCATTAATGTTTCAAACTATTTTTGATAGAGAGAACAGCTTTTGGAACAGGTGGTGGGTGGGGCTAAACCAGACTCCAAAACTTGCAGCAATGTTTTGTGTTTTTGTATCCAGAACTACGGTTTAGTAGCAGTAGTAGTAGTAATGTCATTGATTTTTGTCCGTACAGAGGTTGGGAACTCCTGATACAACGCATACCTTGTATTTCTTCATGTTTAGCATCTAACTCAATTATTATTTTTTTGGATAGCACAAGAAACATCAGATGATTATGTCTCAGGTGATGGTAGAGGCTCTAAAATATCTGCATAAAATTCAGAAATGTAAGTACACACTGCTGATGGCACAATTACAACCGGCGAGATGTTTTATCGAGCCATTTTGAAACAACTATATCACTTTGCTGCTTTTGATTGACTTCTTTCCTTCTCCAGACGATGCTCTCAAAAGCATGGACTGTGAAAACAACCTCAGCATGTTCAAGGCTATTTCCAATCTACAGGTGAATTTCTTATAAGTTCTTAGCTCTCCCGTGCTCTGGCCTTCACATTTATTGTCTAAAACTCCCTCAACTTTCATTTCTTCAGGAGGATTTTGATGTTTTCTTCACCCCCTCCAACTATGAGGATCCAAACATCAGAAAACAGATCCAGGAGCGTCACATCACAGCTTATGAAAACACCCGTGCCCGTCATTCTTCCAAGGGCAAATCTATGGCAACTCTAGTGGTAGCCAATGATCCCGATGGTAAGACCAAGACCATTTCCACTGAAGCTGGATTGCGCCGTTTAGGAAGGCAGCTGCAGCGAACAGAACAGGAGCTGTGGTCTGATTTGGCTCTGCGGGCTCTGCGCGTGGGAAAAGTGGAAAAGGCTCTTAAGATCCTCAGGTTTGCACATGCCAATGTCATCTTTAGACTTAATTAAATTTAGTTTTTAGATGTATTTTTAATTGATTTAATCCAACATCAACAATGTATGTTTTCCTTCTTATATCCAGTGAGCTTTACGAACATCACTGCAACACCAGCACAGGAAAGGTTTTATTCACATCTGCCAAGATGTTATGTCAGATGCTGGAGGCTGATGATCCCATGGTGCTTACTCAAGACACAGATCTGCCTGCAGTTATTCATGATCTGGCCTGTCAGGCCATTACTGTGTGCAACTCAGGTGGGGGGAAAGTCCACATTTTGCCAAAGTTTCATTATGGTTATTTTTGATTATTAACACACAAGCTGTGTGAAGTCATTGTGCTGAAGTCATTTCCTGTATTCTTGTGTTTAATATCTAATTCCAGCTCATTTAAACTTAATTGCAAATGATTCAAATAGACAAACAATGACTGGTGACGTCACAACAGCATTTTTTCACATCCGAAAGACCATTGAAGCTTCATGTTTTGGTGTGTAATTTATTCTTTGTGTTGTGATTTTCTTGACTGTTGCAGATCTTCTTCTGGATTGTTTGGAGCTTTGCAAGAGCACACGGATGGCTATGGATGTCTACCATCAGTGTCAACTGTCTGACACCTATGGATTTATTGGCAAAGTCAGTGTCACTTTATCAACATTGCTTGATGTGTCATTTCTTATGACTAATCTTCCATCTCCTGATGGTAGCTTATTCAGCTTTAATTGTCAGAATATAAACTAGAAACCAGTATAAACCAAAGTAATGTCAGCAACCTTTATGTGACATTAAATGTTCTACACTTGTGTAATTGTAGGATTTGACTTTGGGGGCAGAAAAAGATCAGTATTCTGAGTGCAGTTTTCAGGATATTTTCAGTGAAGATTGCATTGTACTGGACCCAGTGTCTGTGCTCCCAGTTCAGTATGAAATTACAAACTGCTTGCTCCCCATTTCTCAGGGTAAGATGCTCCAAGATTTCATATACTGTATTGAATGTGTTTAATGTTTATTAGGAGGTTACCAACATTCTAATTCAAATATAATCCTGCAGATACTAAACTGTATCCACTGGACTGTTCCTGTTTGTCACACTGCTCATTTGAAGATGGTATGAAATTCACATTAATGTGCATATAAATATATTGCATCTGTCCTTCTGTGAATTGTACAGTATTATTTTAGAGTTTACTTAGTGTGTTACCTTGGACACATGCAGGCTCAAACTACCTGCAGCCCCTCCTGGGTCCCCTGTCCAACATGTTACAGATGTTACAGGAGTGCAGTCAGCTGGAGCTGGCCCTCAGGGTGCTGGTCAACTCATATGGCAGCTGTCTACAGCACGTCACTTCCAATGTTATGGACATCAAGTTGAGCATGCAGGTATGGCTGCAGCATCAAGTGTTGCTGCTGGTATTTCCCAGAACAATTATACTGTAAATACATTATAGTAATGTTTGTGATGAAATTACCACTAAAAACTGTTAACTCGTTCAGCTTTTTGATGCTCAAGAACTTAAAAAGTACAATGGATGGCTGAGCACACTTCAGAAAAACACTGCCTCAACTCTAAATGCTGTTGCTGTGGCTCTCCTGAACAAGGTCAGTCTGGTGACATGAGACTTTATGGTCAAATCTTTCCAATTTTAGTGTTTTTGAAACGCTGTATCTTTGGGCTGCAGGTGTTCAACTGGAGGGTGGTCGATTGTGAGTTGGCTATTGGCCTCTGTACTCTACTTTCCAGAGCAGAAGTCCTCAAAATACTGTGGAAGGTTATTGACAACACCTGGCAAAACTATGACAAAATCTTGGTAGGCAAGAGGAAGATGTCTTTACATGTGACACCAGTTTTACAATATGCAACCTCCGCATATTGTTTTGACCAGGAAGTTCCCTCAATTGCTCAGTGATAACTTTTATTTTTTTTATTTTTTTTATTTCAGGCTTTAGCCAGGATTGGGGCCAATCTCTGTTGTTTGTATGGTGAAGTAGATGAACGGAAGAGGTTTCTGTCTGTCATCACTGATGCTGAATGGGGCATCAAGCTCGGGAAACTAGAGGTATGTGAATTAAAATCATTTCATATGTAAATCAGATTTACCGTACATCCCTCACTACCCCAGTGTAACTGCAAATTAAAAGTGACCCAATCTTCCCACAGATATCCATCCAGCCAGTTTTCCGTCAGCGGCCTGAGCTGAAGAGTAGTCTGATCCCTGACATGGTGAAAAACTCAAGGATCACTCCTGACATTATTCTCGAGTACTGCAGGTAATGTGAAGTTTCAGTCTGAGCCTTTTTTTTTTTTTTTTTTCTGAATTTTTTTTTTCTCTTCTAAAAGAGTTGCTCTGTTTGCAGAACCTTTGGTCTAGATCATGACCGTGTGATCAATCAGTATATCACCACTTTACTCCTGCTTCAAGAGGATGAGGAAGGGGCGGGTGATCATAGCGGGGACCAGGAAGAAGCGCAGCCTCTGTGCCACGCAGATACACTGGAGCGTGTGCTGCAGGTCATCCCCATGTTACACAGCATCAGTGAACTCACCGACAGTCTCTGTGCAGCCATGCTGAAGGTTTGTCTGCAGAAGACAAATAGAAGTCAAAGTTTCAGCCCATAACGGAAAATTTGAATTTCTGATTTATCATAGCTACTTCAAAACTGCACGTATCCTTAATTGTAAAGGGAAAATCAAGTAACGATGATGCTACATGTTGATTAATGCTTTCAGAATCTAGGATTAAAGTCACTGGTTCTATCCTAAAGGTTTGGGTAATATTAACATTTCCTTTCTCGTGCAGCTCAGCCCTTACAATTACGAGAGGATCGAAGTAGTGCTAAAAATCTTACAGGCTGCAGATGAAAATGTGGCAAGCTTTTCTGTTGTTCAGGTACGAAAAAGAGGCAATTTTTCATTACTTAGTAGATTATCTTGTAAACCTACGCAGCACCATCTGTTCTGTGTTGTTCCGCAGGCAATGGGCCTACTTCAGCATCTCATGTCCTATAAGAGAATCTCTCCAGCCTCTGATGTTGAAAACACATATCTTTTGGAGAACGGCCTTCTGCCAAACCCTCTGTCCAACAGAAGGCTGCCTTTCCACCTACTTATGCAGAACAAACATTATTGGAAGATTATCTGTAAGTTTTACCAGTATGATTAATCATTTTTTCAATCTTCACTTTTATTGACTGGACCACAGCTGTTTCTCCATTGTTAAGATGTGGCTGGTTTATTTTCTATATTTCCTGTGTTTAGCTCCTGAGCTCAGTGAAGAAACCTTTCCTACACTACTTCTAATAAGTAAACTGATGAAGGTAAAACATAAAATGAATTGAAGTGCACTTTTAATCCCAAATAAAACTACTTATCTATTGATAATGGCTGTTGCAGTAATGTACCAACTCTGTGTCCAGGTGAGCCTCGACAAGCTGTATATGTCAGCAGCAAACCACGTGTTTGAGAAGAAGATGAAGCCTTTACTCCTAGAGCAGAGGAAAAAGGGTCACGGTCATTTCTACAATAAGGAGACTTTGAAGGTTGCCAAGGCCATGATGACGTACATTCACTGCATCCAGAGCGCCGAGTGGGCGGCTGCAACGGCGCACAGAATCACACAGGAGCTGCCCCCAGGTCAGATTTTGCCCTGAGACTCGTCCGCTATCCTGATCTTGTGTTTGTGTGCACGTACTGAAGTGTTTTTGTGCTTCACAGGTTATGAGAAGACACAGTCGCTGAGATTCTGTTTGGCTCTTGGGGATGCCTGGCTGAAAGATCCAAATCTAGAGGTCAGTATACAGTATGTGACAGCGTAAAATCTCGATCCCTCGCATTTTATTTTGGCTTTTCATGGTTGACCCTTGTGTGTGAGCAGGAGGCAGCACGGGCAAGAGGAGAAACCTTTCTGTCGAAGTTGAAGCTGCAGTTCCAGCGTTCTGCCACTGAAAACGCTCTGATATCCAGCCAGCTGAACAGCCCAGAACTTTTGAAACTGACTGGGCTGCCAGCCAGACTCATCGTGGCTCTGTATGAGCACAGTCGTTTGGAGCAGTATTACAGAGACAGCGGAGGTCAGATCTGTCCTGGTGAGCATTCATTGATTTCTATGTAAAGCTTTTAAATGTATGCTAATATTGCTTGATATGATAGAAGTTAAGAGCAAATATCCTCAATTTTAAGTTTTTTTTTTAATGGATTGTTCATTTCTCAACAGATATACATGCAGTAGTTAAAGAAATAGCCACCATCAACAATGTGGATCTATTAAAAATCCGCAACATGATGTTGGAAAAATGGATCTGCAAAACTGGCCCTGCAGTCACCAAGGTTTGTCCCTCTAAGTGGTCCTTTATTTTAGTTTGTCATTGTTTCCCAGTATCATGTTTACATTGTGTTTTAACATCTTTGGGACACTAATTCTATAGTTTATGTTCTTCTCTGAAGGATGCTGGTAATTATGAAAGTGTCAGCAATATTGAGGAAGATCCAGATTTAATGAGGTACAGAAACTTTTACTATTTTGGATGGAATGTTTCTTCTCTTTTCTTTTCTTTTCTTTTTTTTAACCTTATTTTACACTTTCTATTAAAACATTGATGTATTAGGACCTTGTTGTAGTTTGAGTAGAGAGCAGATTTTGAAATGTAATCATTAGGTTGTTTTTTAATTGTTACTATTGTGATCATTTGATTCTCCCAGGGTGGTCTACATACTACAGCCTTACCCCATGGATGATGCTGTCTGTCTCCTCAAGCCCATCTTATCTGCAGAAACCTGGGTCAGTAACACTTGAGCAGCACTTGAGACCGACTTGTTGGCTCAATGGACAAAAAGTTGCTCACCTCAGTGTTCTTCAGCCTCTCAGCAGTTCTGGGCCTCGTCTGACCTTCTGCCACCGGACTCGAGCTCTGCTCTGTCTTGTCCGGCTTGCTGATGCTGCCACTCTGGATACTCAGTTTCACATTTCCAGGAATAAAATTCAGTAAGACACCTGTAAAATTAGTTTATTATTCAGAGAATGTTTAATTTCATCGTTTATAAAGAAGCTGTATCATGTTGCCATGCAGGTATTACCTGAAGTGCTACATCTTCATCTCTCGACTGGAGGCCTTAAACATCCCTTACACAGTGCAGTCATTCCTCAGTAGCCCCAAAGAGGGTTTGGTTAAAGGATTGTGGAAGAACCACAGTCATGAGCCACAGGTAACCAGAAACATGAGCTCACTGCTGGAGCTGTAGCGACAGCGTACCGATGAGGCAGCCTTTGTGTTTCACAGGCAGTGCGGTTGGTGGCAGATCTGTGTTTAGAATATCAGGTGTACGACCCTCAGCTGTGGAACAGTCTGCTTCAGAAGCTGCTGAGCTTCAACTTGGTGAGCACAAGTTAAGAATTATTGTGCATTTTCTTGTTTTCAAATGTAAACTTGACACGCGTCTGTCGCTCCGCTCAGATCAGTCACCTTCAGGGGGTGCTAGAGGCAGTAGTATCTGTGCCTGCTCTGTGGGAGGTAATGCTACACTTCATGCTTTTTAATGTCTGAATTGAATGAAATGTGGAATGATTTGTAGGTTGAGGCTTTGCTGGAGCAGCACAAACTGTTTATCGTTTTTATTTTCTCCAGATTCCTAGTTTCTCTCGGACCTGGAGGAGTACGATACTGGCGCCTTTCGTCTCAGGTATGTGTGTAATTGAAACAGAATCTCTTTATCCAGTTTTAACAGATATATTTATGCAACATTTTGCTTCCTCTTGTAATAGTATTCTTACTTGAGATTTTCTTTATTTTCCTGAGAATAATAAATACTGACTGGTCAGAAATAAACTGCTAAACTCAAGACATGACCACAGGGTGGTTTTACTTTTCTGAAGGTCTTTGATGTAAAAAATAAAAATGACTCATGCGGATGTTGACACAAAAAGGTGCCATGGAATTACCTTATCTCTGTATCAAGTGTCATTTTCATTGCTGTGGTTTGAACCCAGCAGTCAAAGCAAGAATGATCATGATGATAAAGTCAATAATTCTGATAATGTAGCGCCGCATAAACACGCCAGCAATGCTTCCTCATTTTATTATCAATAATAACCATAACTAGTTGTTATTCTGAAGAGGAGTGGCAGCAGTAGTGGTAATATAAAAGCTGTGGAGGTTTTCTTTGTTCATTTACTGCACAGCCACACAAAGAGAAAAACAATTTCTTCCTGTATTCACGAGAACATTCTAATAGGTGCAGGTAAAAACTACATAATTATCTAATAATTCATTATTTATCAGTCTTTATTTTATTTTTTCCCATCAGCTTCTCTCCCTCTGAGCCCTGATCAACAGAAGACTCTCTACAGGAGCTTTGTTCTTCTCCTCAAGTCAGTTTCACTTCAACCATTTACCACCTTCTCTTCTTTATATTGTTCATATTGATGGGAGAAAAACTATTCCCTACTCATTACCACTTTTCCCTACTCCCCTGACTCATACCTTTGTTCTCAAGGTGCCCCTTCCTGCTTGATTTAGATCTGGTAGGAATTGCTAATCGCTTTGCACAGTTCAATCTACCAGCGTTTGCCCTGGGAACCCTCCTGCTCATCCCATCTGCTCAGAAGAAGGCCCAACAGATCCAAGTGAGTCTTCCCACGTTTGCAAGATCAAAGCCCCTCGGCATTGTTCCTTGAATTAAAATTTCATGAGAATCTTTTCAGAACTTTTCAAGGTATTTTATTTTAGATAAACAGCTATTTTCTAAACTCCTTGGGCGGTGAATGTGTCAGCCTTGGCCGACAAAGTGGTGTCACACAGTCTTTTGTTGTCTGCCACATTTCCTTCTCTTTTTTTTTGGTCCTGGGAAGGTTTTTAACAGCAAGAAAAACAGAAAATTGCAGAAATTAGATTTACCAGGAATAGGCAGCATCAGTAGAATCAAGGCCTTGATGAATGGATTACAAAATAACATGAGCGATTGTCAGTGCAGCCACATCATTAGCATTCAATGCTAATCGTGGTCGTGGTGTTTCCAGGGCTTCCTGTCTGTTTGCAACCCCGTAGCTGTGCTCGAGCAGGTGGATGAGCTCATGAACACTGGTGAACTGGCTGGAATTCCCTCCCAGGTTAGATTTCTTCGGCTGGATGTGGCTACAGCCCTTTTTTTAAATCTACAAAATTATGATAAAACAGAAGTGGCAGCTGTACTACGTGCCATATAAAATGTGTTGCCCTATTTTCTACATCTGTGAATGCAACCTATGGTGAGAGCTGCAGCCAAAGGTGTTAAAAAGGAAACTGAGTTGAGATAAGTTACATATCTTAAGTTAAAAAACAAGCTGCACTTTCTGGAAGTTAAAAAAACTCATCCTATAGGTGATATGGGGGAAGATTACTAGGGGTAAATGGTCATCAGTAATCAAATTAAAACTATCAGACATGACTGGTGACTCATTTAGACTCGGGGTATTACCAGTACTTTCTTTTTTTTCACGTAGGTGTCCTGATTCTTCTGAGGCTGCAGCAACAAACCTAAAATATTAGATGTTTGTAATCCTTTAATAAATCATTCTGATCTAAATGAACTGCAGTAATCACTCATAAACACTCAAACCTTCTGCCACTGAAATGTTTGCTTTGTTTGAACTGGTGTTAGTTGGTTTTATTTCTTGCTTTTGTCATTTATTAGATGGTTTGACAGTATTTTTCCCCTGGTTTCTCAGATCAGTAAGACTGTATTAACCTTCGTTAGCAACACTGGAGCGCATCAGAAACTGCTGAAGACCCAATACTTCAAGCATCTGAAGCAGCTGGTTGTGTTGGATGCTCAACCTCACCAGCTGAAGGACCTGATGGACTGTTTGATTAGTCACAACCGGTAGGTCAAAGCCCTAAAGCAAATTCATTTGTCATTCTCCTTTAAAAAAAACAAGGGAAAGAGGTGGCAAAACTGCAAAATCAGATATTTGTAAGATCCCAAAACAAGCGTTGGAAGATGCGTTCAAACCGAAAAGGGAAGTACAGACGTGCCTGTAAATGTCATCTCGGAATACCTCCGAAACCGCCGGTGTCTTCAGTTAAAAATTGTCACCGGGTAAATTTTTAAAAACTTTCTTCAGTCATGAAGACGCTGAGTCGCTCGTCGGCGACTACGTGAAACACAGGCAGCATGTCGGAGGGAAACCCCTGACGGACGGCTCCAGCTCACCTGGCTGCATGAAGGTGGGTGAGGCCCAAGTCCTGAACTTAACATTGATCCTTTTCTATCTGCCCTGTTGCTGTTCTGGTCAGCAGCAGTATTCAGAAATGTCCTATTTAACCTGTTTTTCAGGAGTTTCTGAAGATGCCAAACGGAGTTTAAGATGAACTGATCCCGTTCCTGCAGCTCTGCCTGTGGACTTTTGCTTCAACTGTCTAATCTGTAATGCAACATTTGCACTTGACGGCAATCATTCATCTTTGTTTCATATTTAATCAATTTCTATATTGGGTGTCTTCAGTAAATCCTTAGAATCAACTGTATTTATAGTTATTTAGTTCCTTCAATTGATAACAAAAGAGGCAGTTCTCACAAATGAATAGAACATTTTAACCCACAAAACAACCTAACAGAATTATACTAATGTACTTATTTTTCCTCTTTGGACTGTTTGGAACTTCTTTGTTGGACTGAATTTGCAAAATAAAAGGATGGTTTTATACTAATTTCCTCAGTGTTTTCTTGCTTTCTTTAGTCAGAATACCTCCTGATGATTTGGGTTTGCCCTGATAGGACAGACAGCCATTCACAGCCGGCTGCAGATATTTATACATCAGACGACTCAGCAGGGAAACTTTCGTCTAAACATGTATTATTATGTATTTTTATTAATAACATTGAGCATCAGCACATTTTCCCTTTGCACGAACCGATCTGCTGAGGAGCAAGTGGAACTACATGGTTTTTAGGAGACATTTGAGGACATTGACTTTGACAAGAGGGCGTTGTTAGAAAAGGTTTTATTTGGCTGAAAAAGGTCTTAAATCTGTGAATACATTATGCAACATAACGGAGCATCTCATGAGTGAAACACACATGCATACGTGCATTTTTCCCCAGCGTGAAGGACCGAGAAGGTGAAGCTGCAGATGTGGAAAAGCACTCGCAAAGTTCATTTACTACTTAAGAAAAGAAGCAAATTTTGTGTTTCTAAGAGGTACAAAAGGCACGGTGCACTTTGGAGGGAAAAATGAAGTCCAAATGGAACAAATGTCCTTTAGTTGGAGGTTGTGATCACAGCTGGCTGAGAGACAGGGAGCCTGTTTCACGGGTTCTCCTCTCGGTGCTTTCAGCAGTGTCGGTCTGGGGCAGGTGAAAGGTTTTACGGAAGAGGTTTTGGATGGCGGGGCTGGAGAAGTAGTAGATGATGGGATCCAGGACGCTGTTGAAATAGGTCAGACTGATGGAGAGGAAAAATCCGTTGGTCACACCTTCCAGGGCAGGACAGAACTCCGACACGGGCAGGTCGGCATATTTGTGGGTCTTGATCCAGATCAGCACCTGCATCAAGTTGCTCGGGAAGAAGCAGATGGTGAAGAGCACCACCACCACCATGAGGAGCCACAGGGCTTTCTTGATCTTTGCGTGCTGACCCAACTGCCCCCTCCTCAACTTGCTGACGATGCACACGGTGCAGTAAAGAATCATGACCAGGGGAACGAGGAAGGAAAAGAGAAATACGAACTTGTGCCAGGACAGGTTATGGTGCGGTTCGGTGTCCACCATGAAGCTCTCGCAGTAGGTTGTGTTGGCGTGTTCCAGAGAGAACACGTGAGCTGTCATTGCAATGGTAATCAGCCAGAGTCCCAGCGCCGCGCACGCGGCCTTGGGGACGCTCAGAGAGTTGATGGGGTGATGAGGGTGCACCACGCGCATGTACCTGTCGCCGGCGATGGCCATCAAGAAGACGGTGCTCCCGGTGCGGTTCATCGCCAGCATGAAGAGACAAATGTTACACATCGCTTCTCCGAACCTCCATGTCAGCCTGGCGTAGTAGTAGCTGGCGCGGAGAGGCAGCACGGTGATGAGCAGGAAGTCGGCCACCGCCAGGTTAAAGATCAGCACCGTGCTGCTCTTCCAGGGCTTCAGGTGGCAGCAGAAGATCCAGAGCGCCAAACCGTTCGCAAGACTTCCCAAAACGAACTCCACTCCCAAAAGTGAAGGCAGCACATTGATCAGGAGGGTGCCGTTGAAATGGCACTTTGTGTCGTGCATGTTGGCTGCAGATGAGAGAAATAACCCCATGGGGCTCTTCACTTACTTATGAAAGATTTTTTCTTTTTTTTTCTTTTTTTTACATTTTGCGGTCAGAGCATTTGACAGGAAACTGACAACTTCTGCTTTTAATGTTGCCTGATCAAAACAGAAATGCTATATTAGGTTTGCTAAATCCATTACTGTGGGTGGGGAGTGTTAATTAAAGTGATAAAACATACTTCAAATGACTTAAGAGGGCCTGGAGATGTTAATATTGGGTGGTATTAAAAAAATGACGTTGATTATTTGGTCTGAATCAGGATATTTAAATGCAGTTCATTCACCTGTTGCAGAACTAACACTTCCCAAAATATTTAATTGGCAGCATTTCATGATTTTATCGGAGCACTTTTCCTTTTTTTTCTTCAGCTGAAGATGTTATTTTGGTTTCTCTCACTCACTGCATGAGAAAACTCAGCGTGAAGCCACATGTGTTTGCACTAAGGATACTTTAGAGCTAAACGCTCACGAGAGCAGCTGTAGCTGGGAATTGAAGCTTATTGTGTTCTTTATTTGGGTCGTACAGGAGAAAAAAGACCAATCTCAAAGATATAAGGAGGAAATTTGCACACACACACACATAAACCAGACCTGAAGTTTTGAGGACGAGTCAAAAGTCCCTCGTTTTGCAAGTTAAATTTATAATTTGGCCCTCACATTGTGTCATTAACAAGAACAGGGGCAGACATGCACAAAGTCTAAAGGCACCTTTCAGAACATCCAGGAAATGTAACACCGACTTTCAGTTTGAGTGAAGTTTCCGTATCATCTGGGCCAAAATGAGGGGGTGAAAAAGCTCGACACATCAAAGGGTGTGTGGATCGCTTCACACATGGAAGAAACTGTGATGCTTATGTTTTACATCAGTCATTGAGCAGACACTCTTGTCCAAAGACCAATGTGAGTAAAATACTACCTTACAGTCCTAAACTAGCTAGCCCAAGCACCTCTACCAGCTAACAGTGCAGAGCTATGGAGAGGGATGGAAGAGGGATATAAAGAGGGGATGAGAGGTGGTGAGAGGGGATAGGAGGACAAAGATAAGTGCTGATAGGAGAGCAGGTGCTCTTGGAACAGCTGCTTGAAAGAAGACGGTTGTCCCTGCTCTAATGGACCTCAGGAGGTTGTTCCACCATTGTGGGACGAGGGATGAGTCCTGGGATGAGCAACTGAGTGAGTGAAATTGTTAAAGTTTGAACAGAACAATGTCAGAGGGTCATAACGGTGAGTTTGTCCATTGAAATTGTATTTCCTGGCTGAGACAGCCCTGCTGAATGGTCTGGTGATTGATGCAAAATAGAATCAACTCATTCATGGTGAGAATGTGAGAAGAAGCTCACATTCTGCCCTGAGCTTCCTTCTTCTTTATTTTGAAAGCTCTCTTCTTGGCAGCCTGGCTATTCTTGCAGACCTCCAGCTCAGTGCCCACACACACACACACACGCACACACGCACACGCACACACACACACGCACACAGAGTTTTCGAGCCTCTGCTGCCGCCTGGTGGACAACGTCTGAAAATGCTGCTTCATCTCTTAGAATTGCAGTCATTCACCAAAGCAATGGACCTCGGTGTAAGAACGTAGCAATAATAACACGACTTATCATTTGTTCCTTTCCGGTTCAGAGACAGAAAAGGGTGTAAGACAAGACGGGAAGAATTGTTATGCAACCAGTTTAACCTGCAGGACAAACACCCTTTTGTGCTTGCCTCCCGCTGTCCCATCTAGTTTTGCGCCTTCCTTTAGCTGCACGCCACAAAACACCAGGTCTCTGCTCCACCCAGTACAACAAACTTGTGATTCCAGTCTTGCGACCTTGTGAAGTCAATTGTAGCAGACAGGGCATCTAATGAGCACATGACACGTTTTTCCTCCACTATGAATGCAGTCAAATTGCACATAAACACCACAGAAATAAAACCCACTCTATAAATGAACATTGGCAACCTGTCACTGTTGAATAGGAAAAGAATAACTACTGTGTTTGATAAATGATGGACGTGAGCTTTAAATGACTCGATTTGTGAAAAGTTTGGACTGAACCTGTGAAATGAAACTGATGGAGGCAAACTGGTCGGGCTGGATGCGGAAGTTCAATTACTTTTTCATGTGGAAAACCTCAAACATGTCACTGATGTAAAAGGGGGGAAAGGAGATGGAATGATAACTTGATAACTGAAGAGTTGATTTGATTCCGTTAATTAGTCGTGATACAGATGAAAAAACAGATGACGTCACACCCCAGAAATAACCCAAATATAAGGAAGGGTGCAGCTTTTCAGAGGTGGAAGACCTGACTGTGAAGATTTATGACGATGAGGAGGATGATGGTGGCGAGGACGGTGACCACATCGGGGGAGGTCTTACGCAACGACACAAGGCAACCTAAAATGGGAATCCCAACTACTCCAAGTGAGCCGGATCATTTGGCTCGCTTCAACGGAAAGGGTCGCGTCTGTATTGTGGCACTTTTTGCCGCACAAATTAACTGTGTAAATTAGTCACGTTTGTTGTTTTTACCCGAAACGGAAATATATTGTTAGTTTTGCTATAATTTTTTTTTTAGTTGCATTGCAATTTTGTTTTAGTCAGTGTTGTAGCAAACATGATCGAACTAAAGATTTGAGGGAAATAAATTACCTTTAATCAGTGCCAGAGCTGCAGAAAAATCATTTAAAAACCTCTGATTATTAGAATATCAAAATCGTTATAAATATACACCATTGGCTGATTTTAGACTATAAAAGTAAAGAAATACAGTGCAATAATAGATTATCTCCCAGATAGGTTTATTATAAACTCACCACTTTGTCATTGAAGTGAATACGATGGCTGGATCCAAAAAGAGATCATTAAAAATATTTTTTTTTGAAGTTCTTGGGGAAGGTACTGATAGCAATGCAAATAATTCATGTGCCCATTAAGTGTAAAAAACAATATGCAAAGTGCCAAGCCATTCAAGTAAGACTAAAAACGAGTTAATACGGCATGTTGGCAGCAATATCCACAGGGATGTGTCCTGTAGTACCATGTTCACGTTCATGTTTGCTGTAATCACACTGATCACACCCCAGTGACATGAAAACAATAGCAAATATGGGCACTGGGTATATAAAAAAAAGCTCTATATCTAGAAGACAAAAAGAAAAAAATGTATAATACAGTTAAAAGATGGGTCTGAATGATACAGCTTGTGGACAACACACCAGTTTGTTTTCTGCTTTTCCACACAGTGGAAAATTTACTTCAGGATTTTGTCAAATGATGCTTCTCTCTAACTCTTCAAGTTGTAGGTACAAGAATCTTTTATTAGATAAATAACCCCTTTAAAGTCTTGATTCAGTTGTTTTGACATAGTAACTTGTAACTGCACCATCGCCTCTATAGTCAATTTTTGTGTCCCTTAAATTGTTGTGGCTCCACAACCGGAAACCCACTTCCCATAGCGGAAGTGGGTACCGGAAGTGGGTTTGGTAGACGTCACAGAGGTGGTTCAATGAGGCGGCTCTTTCTCCGACAGCCCACGGTGATAGGCGACAGTTTGGGTTCGCTCTTCCTCCTTCAGCTGCAGTGATGAAGCCGGGGTCAGAAGTGGAACCGAGCTCATTCCCACATATACTCCGGCCTCTAGACAGCGAAAGACACCTTTAACTGACCTTCTGTGAGGCCGCAACTTTTCTGCGTCCTTTTTTGTTTGCTAGTGTCCCTGGATAAAGGCGTCGACATCTACCCGGGAGAATGAACAGCATTAAACAGGTGCCCACTCGGGTGAGAAGCCGCCGGGTTGAAGCCAACCTCGGGGCGGAGAGGGAACATTTTGAAAAACAGCAGGTAAATGCCGAAAATCGGGGCTGCTCGGCTCCTCTTTTGTGTGTTTTATGAGAAAACGTCCGCTGTTTTTACGCCCGCGGTGGCTGCGCCACTGTAGGCGCGCGCCGCGCCACCGCGCGCGTCACTGCAATCACAAAACTGCGACTTTTGTGTCTGAATTCACTATACTGGCATTAAAAAATGAAGCAAAATACGCTTTTGAGCGAAGCTGCGCGCAACTTTTAACTTAGTAGGGAGATGAGCTACATTAAGAAAGCGAACGCGTCGCGTTTATTGCACCATGAAAGCCGTCTGACGCGTGATGTAATGTGTCGCACCACTCATTCCTGACTTAAATCTGTCCATCATGCTCATCTCGTCCTTCCTGTTTGGCCACCTTTTCCCACATTTAGTTCATTTAACAGTTGAGGTGTTGCGGGCTATCAGGGGACCTCAGGGGCCGGGTCAGAACAGATCTGGCCCTTGTGTGGTAGTCTGAGCTGGTTCTTTCTAAATATGCACCTGACAGAATGATGTTTCTTTATGCAGCTACGGGTTTTTGGTTTGTCCCTCATTACAACTTCAGTCACACCCTACTGTCAAAGATGTGGTTATTTTAATGTGGGGTGTGTACAGACGATAGAGGGGTTTGTTCTGTTGTTTCATAAAGGAAAGGCAGGTTTGAGGTTGTAACCTGATTCAAAACGGTATCAGGAGACTAAACAAGCTGCCTTGGAAGCTTTTCCTTATTTGTGTTTGTATGTTATCTCTGTTAATATTTTATCTGGCCCTCGTACACCATCCAGGACAAATAAATAGATTTACACAACACATTTATTGTGTGTTTGTTCTCTTATTATCACATATAATGGGCTTATTTCTCCTGACCCCCTTGCATTTAAGAGTCCCCCCCCCCCCCCAATGAAGACCATTGTTGGGGATTTCCCCTTTTCATTCTAAATCTTCCCACTTTACTGGGGAATCATTCTTTCCGGTGCACATTCTTTACACAAATTGCACCAAAAATGGCACCAAGAAGTCCCCTTTTTTTTTTTTTTTTTTTTACCAGCCAAGCAGCCAAAGCTGCTGGGTGCTGAAAACGTGCAGGTGTGATTTGCTCATACGGCGCCGCTCAGCTGAAGGGAACCTTTGGATGATATGCAAATAAAGTCGCCAGCACAAGGAGGTATCTCGATCGCTGGTTGGCTGTTGCTGTCGTCAACCACCTGTTGATCAGGACCACAGCAGGCACTTTTTAAAAGGTTTGCACCGTGTAGGAGAAAGGAAGGTTGTTATCTTTAATGGGAGTGATATTTTCTTTTTGTCGATCAGGGAGTACTGCTGATTCACCCACTCCTCTCTGACGCCTCACACTCTCCTGCACTCCCTCCTCTCTGTGTCAACACGGTACCAAGGTGAAACGTCTCATGCAGCGTCCTCTGTGTGCATGAGTGTGCACACTTGCAGTGTTTGCTTTCCCTTGACTCTGTTGCCTGAGCGAGAAGGTATGGGGCAGGGTGGGGGATGGGAGTCCATGAGAGCAAACACAGCTACAGAATGGAAACCAAAAGACAGTCTGAATAACATCGGTGACAGTTTCAGGATGGAGTACAGCCACAGCCTATTGGCTATAACGACTGGTGTAAAATGACAGCCGACGCTAATGTATATTATTTTTGAGGAAAGCAACATAAGTTGTAATGTGGTGTTTTCACGCTTTGTAGTATCATGGGTTCAGTGTGGGTGACCCCTGGCTCCTGAAAATAGATGTGCGATCTCTGTGAAATTGCATATGTCGCAACATACAGCTCTATATAATGCATATGTTCATAGTCCAAGAAAAGAGGCGGTGGTGGTTGGTGCATACATCCCAATGAAACTGATAGAAGACTTTAGTGCATCAGCTCCAGTCATACTGCAATGTACTGGGCTGTCACTGGTCTTCAGTATTGGCTATGCATTCTTAACAGAAGCATCAGAATATTAGACTTTGAAGATGAGAAATTAGAACCTCTTTTGCACTAAGTGACTTTAAGCCAGCTCCCAGGCTATTGATTAGAAACGTATTACCACTGAAAATGCTCGCTGCTTATATAACTAAGTGGGAAAGTAAACTATCGCAGACATCCTGCGTAACTTATTGATTTGCCGGATACTTTGAGCACTAATTATAGTCCGAGGTGTATCTAAACTGGACTAATAGCCGTGAGCTGTGTTTGTGACCTTGTTAACCAGATCGGCGACAGTCGTCCGTTGAATTAAGCTGATAAGAATGTACAAACGGCGCTCTTGCCTCTGAGCTGCACAATAAATGAGAAGCAGCTCAGGTGTAGCCTTGATGCTTTCACTCCATTGACTCAAATTGTGCAAGGACAGGGTGTCGGAGCCCATGGACGTGCTGCTGAAAAGCATAGACAAGGTATGTGAGGTCACCTGGAGGCAGGGGCTTTCCGTGTGGCGTGCACCAAGCCTGTGGCTACGCTGCTGTCAGCCGGCAGCAGACATCACCGCAAACCTCGGGGATTAGACCAGGCTTTCCTCCCCTCTCGCTTGTCTCTGCTGGTCAGGGGGATTTAGCCTCACTTAAGGCAGATGCAGTTAACATTTGTCACTCGTTGCCACACAGTTTAGCCTGTCTAAGAAGCTCAGGCAAAAAGTGCTGGTTTGCCTGAGGAGCAGACCTCCCTCAGCATGTCCTAATGAAGTGCTCCCTGTAGGAGTGTGTGACCTCTGTGTAGGCTATGACATAATAACCATCAGGGTGCGTATGAGCCAGTTCGGGCTTTTAGTGTGAAGTACTTTGAATAGCGTGGAGGCTAAGTGCAGTGCAGTTGTGCCTCTAAAATAAATGCGGTCTCTCCTCCCGCCGACATGCTGCTCTGTGACAGCCATTCTTAATGTACTGTATGAGTCTCCCCGCAGCCTCTCTGCTCCATGGCCATCTGTTGAAGCCTCTGTGCCAGCCTGCGTGTGCCAGATCACAGCCCCCATCCAACAGAGCCTTCTCCCCCAGCTGTCGGCCTTCCTCTTCCTAAACAAGCCCCTCATTGTCACACAGGCACCCACGCTCGCCCACTGCACTTTCGCTGTGTAAACCAGAGGCTCACAGCTCATTTGCGTCAGAAGCAGGGGGCAGGAGGGGGAGGTGGTCTCCCGATAACCACTACACCCCTCTCTCACGAAGCAACGCCACAGTAGCCCCTCTATGCTTTGTGCTGTAGTCATGCATGCATTGGCATGGCGTGTTAAAGGAAGATTGGTCACTACTGGGCTTCTGTATCAAAATCAAAATCAGCTTATGCAGCCACAGAGTCGTTCATGTTAAATGTTTGGTGTCAAGTTCTGATTCACGTCTAATTTGGCAGGTTTTTATAAGGCTCTACTTCAGGGCTGAGATGATGGCGGCCGACGTTATTAGAAAATAATGTGTGAGAAAACAATTTCTAATCAAAAGAGAAGGAACCAGAACCTCAGTCCCTTGACAGATAAGACCAAAACCAGTTCATGCATGTTTTTAGAATCTTGGACCTGTGTTTTGGTGTAGATAAGACATTGGTATATTTAACCTGAATACAGTTGTGGGTGTTGTGGTAGTCAACTCCCCGGGTATTTGCGCTGTCTGAGGATTTAGGGGTTACATAATCGTCATGTGTCGCTCAGTGACCGGCTGAAATCTCTCATAGACAATGCTAAAAAGATGCCTGATGCTCCAGGATCTGCACCCAGCATCAGTGGATATTTAGTAGATGATGTTGGTTGTAAAAGACAAAAACGAGGGGGGAGGATGATACTGACATAATAGAAATGACCGATCTAGGTTAACATGTCTAATGAAAAATGAGAAAAAACAGAAAACCCAGCTGCTGCTTTTATATTCCCATAAGCAACATTGGCTTCCTCCAGCCTGTTTCATGTGCTAAATCCCTTTTTTTTTTCTCTTTTAAATAAACTGGAATTGATCACAGCGCATTGACAGTGGTTGAAGTAATCTGCAGCTCCCGTTTGTGTGTTTTTCCTTTCCTGGAACACTTGTCTTTCCTGATGAACTGGTTTCAGAGCACCTCGCTGATTGTTGTCGCTCCTCAAGTTCAGGAAGGACTTTTCAAATGTTAAACTATTTTTAACTTGGGCATTTGGAAAAATAAAGATAACAAAACTCAAATGTTTGTGGTTGAGGAGTTTCTGATTGTTTTGGATCGCGCCTGCCTGTGAGGTCACTGTCAGTCTGTTCTGTATGTGTTCACGCTGCAGAGTCAGCCTCTCTGATTCATCCCCGTCAATGCTGTGCAGCCTGACATCTATTCACTGACTCACCGCTTATTTTTACCTTTTCACCACTTGTGAATTTGCTGTTGTCATGTCTGTAAGTGGGCGGAGAAGCAGGCAAGCCGCCCCAGACTCATTCCTGTCATGTGCTCTCCACGCAGCTGAGCAGCATCAGTAAAGCCATCAACTCTACCGAGACGCCTGTGAAGGAGAAACATGCTCGACGTATCCTTTACAAATACAAACAGAAAATCACGTTTCCAAACTGAGGTCACCTGTTCGGTCCACAGTGTTGGTATCCATAACACGCTTTATAGAGTCTAAGATGATCCGACCTATCAGTGACGGCTTACAGTGAATCACACGGGAGTAACCGAAAGTATAATGCTGTGCAGCAGCTGCTGAAGCTATAAATCACTGTGGGAAAACACTCACGTTTCATCACACCAATGTGACAGATGTGTTGTTACTATGTATCACCAGTGCAGCCCTCATAATCCTGACAGGTTAGGATCCAAGTATGAATAACATGGTTAAGACCGGGGCATACATTGCTATGTACAGTAACTCCATGACCTTGTAGGTAGAATAGCCATCCATGCTTTGAGAGTTTGGTTCGTTAACAATGCGACTTCAGGAATCATCCTGGGGACTCATAGGGAGAAAGGAGCTCACACCTTTTGGTCCTACGCTCTGGGTCTCCCTCTGGCCAGCAGCTCCGTTCTCAGCTGGAAGTTCTGCCACGTGGTACACAAAGTCCTGCGGGATGGACATGCAAATGTGAGAAGACACTTGTTTTTGTTCCTCAGAAGTATTGATGTTAATTCAGCCTGAAAGTGACTCTCTATACCATGGTTGGGCTTAATTTCTGACTTTTATGTGAAGGCGTGTCCCCATTGTTGGTTTTGTCACCTTTACAGGTTCTACAAGACTGCATGAGACACCACAGTTCTATTGTTGAAGTGGGGAAACTCTGGGTGAGTCCATTCATCCTTCTGTAAATTTGAAAATTATTTTAGAGAAATTCTAAACTTATTTTTGGGCTCAACTCTTTCTTTTCTGTGTTCAGGGCAACCTCCATGACAGGTATGGACAGCTGGTGGGTCTCTACACCAAGCTGCTCTGTACAAAGATGGAGTTTCACACAAAGGTAATGGCCTCTTTTGTCATAATAGCAACACACTGTCTGCTTTGTGGTTAAAAATGTCCTGAAACCCCAAATGTTTCACAGCACCGACAAATCCCACCAAACCTGGAGGTAACAGATGAAGTCCTGGAACGCACTGCAGGAACTGACATCAATAATGTGTGAGTTTCCCAGGAATAGTTTTTTTCTTCCTCATTTCAGTGCAGACATATGCCGCTCTCCTTTTTGCTGCCTGGAGAGTATCACCTTTTCTCCTGCAGGTTCCAGCTCACCGTGGAGGTGTTCGATTACATGGATGCAGAGCTGAAGCTGGCCGACACAGGTGAAAAACAAACCCTCCTCCCTCCTTTCTAACACTGGCTTTTTCAATGACGGGAAACCTGAGCTTCTTTTTAAGGCTGCAGCTCGGTGACATTATCTATTAATGTTCAAACGCAAGGAAGCACTAAAGGGGGTCAACGTCTGCAACTCTTTTCCTGCCTCAGACTTCCTGAAGTCGGCCCAGACCCATTTTCCTTTTTGGCCAAACTTGTTTTAGCTCACGAGGAAATGCCAGCAATCACAGATCATTAAGATGATTTCCTCTGATTACAATGGTATGCTGCTTCAAGACCCGGGGTGGAAGCACATGATTACAAATCAACAATATACGATTTTTTCCTTTAAATGGACTCTACTTATAGTCACTGGCATCTGAATTATTTTCTGGAAATGACAAAAGTGCTGGCTGGAAGGAGTTAATTCAGTAATGTGTAGGAAGGGTCAGAGAGTCTGTCCCTGTTTCCAGGATGGACAAAAGTGCAGCATATGTTATCCATCACAAGATGTCTCTGTTGGTTATCTTATTAGAGTCCTATCTTCTGCAGCACAGATGCCTAACACAGGATGTACGTTCCTTTTTTGATCTCTGTCCTAGTGATTCGCCAGCTCAACAGCTCCATCGCCATCACCTCGCTCACATCAGGCCAGTGTCGGCTCGCACCGCTCATCCAAGTCATTCAGGACAGCAGTCACCTCTATCACTTCACTGTCAAGCTCCTCTTCAAGCTGCATGCCTGTAAGATATATAAAATCTTTAAAAAAAAACAAAAAAAAACAACTATTTTCCAAGCCTTGACTCATTTCATATTTCTGAAGGTACTGTGTGATAACAAAAAGTGCTGCTTTGGGTATTTCAGGTCTGCCTGCTGACACTTTACAAGGACATCGTGAACGTTTCCACGAGCAGTTCCGCAGGTGCGTCATCCAGTCACAGACTGTAAAGGAATGTTTCTGTTCTGTTACAGCGAAGATGTTTTCACTAAAGGGTGTTGCATAACAGCAGCTTTAAACAATGCAGATCATTTCCCCCATCTCCCAGCATATGTACCAGCTGCTGCGTTGCTTTCACGCAGCCACAGTTTCACTGATTATATCTTTGTTGTTAAAGGCCTTTTATGATGGTGAAACAGCACAGTACTAAACTGTGAAAATGGCTTTGGTCGTGGGTATGAAATTATCATTACTGTCCTTTTCTCCACAGCCTCAAGACTTTCTTCAATAAAGCCAGAGATATGCTGTACTTCAAGAGACTGATCCAGATCCCCAAATTACCTGATGTAAGAGAGCAAGGGGCTGGAACACACTAGTTGCACAGTTTTTTGTTGTTTTTTAGAAAAAATCTATATATTGCATTATGCATGTGTTATTAATTTTTTTCTGTGACTCCACCTGATTACAGGACCTTAAAGACTTTTTGATCAGACACAGTCTTTTCTTTGTCTCTGATCAGGCCCCACCTAATTTTCTGCATGCAGCTGCACTTGCGAAACACGTGAAGCCAGTGGTGGTCATCCCCGATGAGGATGAACCGGAGCAACAGGACGATGATGACGACGACCCGGAGCCGCTCATCGAGATTAGCGACGCCTCGACATCCAGTGTCCAGACACAGCCACAAGTATGGCACATGATGATTAAATGCACACAACCCAGCTCAGTATAATCATGATGTATTTTATCTTTGCAGCAAATGGATATATTTGATCAGACATTCGGACCCCCAAATGGAGGATTTGACGACAGGTGAGAAACCCCAATTTATGAGTATTACCCCCGTTTTGATCCATATTCCTATATACATTTAAAATAATGCTGTCTGTTTATTTATGCTGTTAATTGAAATGTTTGCCCAATTAAAGCAACCAAAGAAGAAAAAGCACAGCAAATATTATATATTGGGATAAGCCATTTTCCTGGTTTCTGAAACCTGGAGATCTGAGTCAGACTAGGCAGTATCAGACTGTTGTCCACTCCACTGCATCCACTGTTATTATTGTCTGGCAGGGATCTTCAGATAGAGAGTCTGAAGCGGGACCTTGAACTCTTGAGAGCAGAGCTGGAGAGAATCAAAGCAGAGGTAAGGGACTTTAAGCATACTGTTGGTTTCAGACAGGAGAAGGATCGATTATAGTTCTGTTCCTTTTGTAAAGGCTCAGCGATACGTCACGCAACTGAAGTCCCAAATCAACAGTTTGGAGGCAGAATTAGAGGAACAGCGTGCACAAAAACAACGTGCGCTTGTGGAAAATGAACAGCTGCGTATGGAGCTGGAAGCTTTGCACCGGCGTAATGTCGATCATGAGAGCGTGCAGATGTCCTACATCGAAGCAGAAAGTACGTCATGCAGTCTGATGGTTTTTCTGATTATTTTGATTATCCTTTGACGCGGTGCTGCTGCAGTCATGCTGTCATCATTGTGCAGAAAGATCACAGGCCACCGAGCAGCGGTACAATAAACTAAAGGAGAAGCACACGGAGCTGGTGGCCAGCCATGCTGAACTACTTCGTAAGGTGTGAACAGATTGAGATGTTTGTTTTAAATGAGATTTGTCCCAATGGACATCTGTAGTTACGGTAATTAATGTGCTAACAGAGTGCGGACACTGTGAGGATGCTCTCAGCCACGCAGCAGACTCAGGATGAGGTGGAGAGGACCAAACAGCAGCTGTCATTTGAGATTGATCGTGTAAAGCAGGAATCTGATATGAAGGTTGGTGCTCAGTTATTTCATTTTACATCAGAGCCATGGTGCAGGCCTGTGTGACGGTGGATTTTGTTGTTGCTGTAGCTGGAGGAGCAAAAGTTTGAAATGGAGAAACTGAGAAGAGAGCTGGAGGAGAAGATGGCTGAAGTGACAAGGATCAAGGCAAACCTGCAGAGCAGCGAGAAGGTGACCTGTCAAAGCAGGAAGGATTTTTATATTTCATCACTTCAGCGTTCAGACTTGTGAGGCAAACGTCTGTCTTTGTCTGCCAGGTGTCGGAGCAGGCGAGCAGCTCAATGACAGCTCTGCAGGCAGAGAAGGAGCGACTCATGCGATCTGTGAGCGAGAAGGAAGCGGAGCTGTCGTCTCTGCGGCAGGCAACGCAAGTGCAGCAGTCATCACTCCAGCAGGAGCGAGAGAAAAACACCAGGGAGCTTGGAGAGCTTCAGGGCAAGCTGAAGGACAAGGTCAGCGGTTGCCGACAGCAGGGTCCCCAGCACAGTTTCTCCTGAAAAATAGTTAATGTTTGACATTTAAATCGTCTGTTAATCTGTGTGTAGGCCAGTCAGGAGGAGCAGCTCAAACAGAAGCTCCTGGACGAGCAGTTTGCGCTGCTGCAGGGCACTATTACAGAAGCTGAGGACATCATCCAAGATGCTGTCGCCAAGTTGGACGATCCCCTGCATGTACGCTGCACCAGTTCTCCAGGTCAGACTTCAACAAAACAAAATTAAAAAAAAAAAAAAAAATCAATGTCAAGGTGAACTATGATCGTTTGAAAGTTAAGCGAGGGCAAATATGACGACAACTCGTGAAGCATCTGGGTTAAAATTGTACTCGGACTTTTTTGTGGTTCAAGCTTTAATTCTGTTTTCTTAACACAGATTACCTCATCAGTCGGGCAGAGGCCACACTGAGCTCCATAGACAAAGTGAAAAAAGGCCATGCAGATTATCTGAGGAATATGGGGGGTAGGTTTACTTCCAATTTGTTTCACCGTCATCCTGTTAACCTGAGCCCAGCTTTGCTGATATGGCAGATCTCTTGCTGTCTGCTCTTGTATCCAGAGGCTGGAGGGCTGCTGAGGGCACTGACTCAGTTCTCCCACTTGGCTGCGGACACAATAATCAATGGCAGCGCCACTGCACACATGGCACCCACTGACCATGCGGACCGTAAGCAATATGCGCCCTTCATACATTTCTAACTTGGCATTCCTTCTACCATGTGTCCCGGGGTGTAACTTGATGATAATGGTGACTCTCTTTCATCCTGTAGGTCTGACAGAGAACTGCAGAGGTTGTGCCACCCAGAGTCTGCAGTATCTAAAGGACCTAAAGACCAAGACCACCCTTCAGAGGGCAGACCCAGCCTCCATACGCATAGTCGTTCAGAAGATCCTTCACTTGGGCCAGGTGAGATACATCAGTATCTCTGGATTCTGTGCCCGTTCAGAACACGTTGCTGCTTGTGAATACAAAGATTATATGATTGATTGTTGTTTTCTTGTTTGTCTTCAACAGGAGCTCAGGCCCAAAGGCATGGACGTTCGTCAGGAAGAACTGGGAGATTTGGTGGATAAAGAAATGGCCGCAACCTCGGCAGCTATCGAGGAGGCCGTCCGCAGAATTGATGTTAGTGCCTTGAATCAACGACGCTGTAATAAGTGTTATAATATCCAGCACGCAAGAACTGTGGTATTTGCTTCTGTTTTTAGGAAATGATGAATCAGGCGCGAAAAGATACAACAGGAATAAAACTGGAGGTGAATGAAAGGTTTGTGCTTTTTCTTTTTTACGTTTAAAGCTTGTTATGTACCTGTTTGTATCCTGTATCTGCCTGAATGTTCACGCCATCGCTCATATCATCCTACCATCGGTGTTTGATGTTTTTCAGGATTCTCAACAGCTGCACAGACTTGATGAAGGTAGTAGACTTGAATATGTAAAGAAATAATACGACTGTAGCACCAATGCTGACCAAATCCAACTTCTTTTCTTCTGCTGATTGGAATCTAGTGAAAATGTGTGTTTTTCTTTCTCTGTGTTTTCTGTCCTGCAGGCTATCCGTATGTTGATTATCGCCTCCACAGACTTGCAAAAGGAGATTGTGGAGGGTGGCAGGGTGAGTCACTGTTCTAAGTTTAAAAAGCTGCCTGCTTTGTTTTTCTTTACTTTTTTAAAGATCAATTGCTTTTCTAAGATGGACAACAAACAGGTCTGAGAGCACTATTTTTTCCTATTAAGGGTGCAGCAACCATTAAGGAGTTCTACGCCAAGAATTCTCGCTGGACTGAGGGACTCATCTCTGCTGCCAAGGCTGTAGGATGGGGAGCCACAGAGATGGTGTAAGTTATAACTGCAAGAGCAGCAAAAGATGCCTATCCGAACCATTAAAACCCCGTTTGTCCCTCGGTGTGTTCTGCAGGTGAGCTCACGCCATGGCCACATCCAGCCACCTGTCTTGTTTCATGCAGTAGTAATAGCGTTTCCTACCAATGTCATTTTTAAAAAAAACAAAAACAGATTTTTGGACAATAGGCAGTCACTGAATTGTTACTAACACTCGCTTGCACAAATGCAGATTAATTCAACAAATAAAGCAAAATAGCACCAAATTAGTGTTGAATTGAAATCAGATGCTCCACATGTTCACTTGAGGTCATATGCAGGAAATATTGGTTGTGCCCTGAATTGGTCAGTAAGGATTCTTTGATTTATAATGTAACACTCGGGAAGATTGAAATGTTACTTAGAGGTCAGAACTGCATCCTTATCAAGTCAGTTGGAATGATAAAATGTCGTCACCTGCTTCCTTACAGGGAGTCTGCTGATAAGGTGGTGCTCCACACGGGCAAATATGAGGAATTGATTGTTTGCTCCCATGAGATCGCTGCTAGCACAGCTCAGCTTGTTGCTGCCTCAAAGGTGAGAGGCTAATAAAGAAGAAATATATGTCACAGCGTTGGTCTGTCATCATTATCTATTGCCACAATGAAGCCTGTTTGAGTGTGTATCGTCTAATCTGGGCTCTGGGCTCCTCTGATCAGGTTAAAGCTGACCGTCACAGTAAGAAGCTCTCAGTCCTCCAGCACGCTTCACGCAATGTGAACGAAATGGCAGCTAACGTGGTGGGTTCCACCAGGACTGGCCAGGAGAACCTGGAGGAAAAAGGCGAGTACAGACTAACGTGTGTGTACACTCTGAGGAGCGTCTCTTCTATAACTCTGAAACGTGTACCTTACAGATACCATGGACTTTTCTGGGCTGTCTCTCATCAAGTTGAGGAGGGAAGAGATGGAGTCACAGGTGAGTCGTGGAGATGGTTTCAACTGCAAAAATTTTTACTTTTTCTATTCAAATGATCTAAATCATCAAGTCAGAGAATAAAGAGATTTTTCAGCAGCGTCTAAAACCACCTCTTGATATCCCCCTCCTCAGGTGAAGGTGCTGGAATTAGAAAATCACTTGGAAAACGAGCGTCTGCGTTTAGGCGAGCTGAGGAAAAAGCATTACGAGTTGGCCGGAGTTCCCCTGGAGCAGATTTCCGAAGGAAACGGTGACGCACCTTCGGCTGATCCTGCAACCATGTCACCGAAATCCAGAAAGCCTGCGCTCATGAAGAAACCTGCACTGGCCCAGAAACCCAGCATAGCAGCAAAAACAATAGTGAGTGACGGGAGCATGTTGGGATTTTGAGAGATGTTAAGGTTTGAATTAAAATCATTTCTGTGTCTGTGTTTCTGTTGCAGTTTAAGTGATATCTGAGCAACAGAAGACGCGGCTTCACTGCTGGACCAAGTTATGATTCATACCTTAACTCCCATTATTTTTACGCCAAAATTATCCAGAATCCAAGTTTTTTTCCCCGTTACCTGTAAGAAAAATGTTTTATTTCTGGCCACAAGAGCAAAAATATGTATAATTTAATGTTGTCATTTTTGAGGAAATTTTGAGATGATCTAGAATTGTTGCTGCTTTTAGTTTTCAGACCAAGTTAATAATCATTCAAGGAAATGTGTTAATGCTTAATTTTGGTGTCTTATAAATCACACCAGTTTTTTTTTTTTTTAAATCTTCTGTTATTTATGATGTGGTGGGTGCTAATGGAAACTGGGACTCGTGTTACTGGTGTGTCCATGTTACTGCAAAGATTTTATGTACCTTTGGTTTTGCCTTTCCGACGGACGGCTTTCTTTGTCAACAGTACGTGTCTCAGAGGCCTTAATGTACTGTGATAATGGACTTAATAAAACCGTCTGAGTAAAGACACTTTCTGTATAGGGATGTGAAACATACCGTAATATAATTTATTTCTAGATTCATTGCCCTTAAGTTAAGATTTAAATGGTAAAGCACACCAGTAGACTTGAATGTAATGCTTGTCCACCAGTGACAGATGTAGTCAACCATAATTATTGAATGCCTGTTTCAGGATGAAAACATTTAGGGTTCTAATAATGTGAATGTTTTCCATGTTCACGATGCCTCCGGGAATTCTTCGTACAGGGTCTTAAAATGCTTTTCTGTTCTCTATCCTCTGAATATAATTGTCTTTATACACTCAGATCTTTTAATATATTTTAGTGAAGATGATGGTGGTTGCTCTTTGTAAGAAGTGTAAATGTAAAACTAACAATAAACGTTTGATTTTATTTCCTGTACTCATTTTCAGCCCATTTTAAAAAAAAGCAACACATATCTTTCTAGGTACAGGTTGGTAGTGTGCAATTTTAGTTATATATAATTAACGTCAAGTTTCATTTGCAGCTAATTAAAGACCGTGCTGTATTTAAATTTATTTTAGTCACACTGATATACATGGTGATAAATGCTGAATGTCACTTCCAAAGACTACCGTCCGCACATGCGCAGTATAACTTCAGCATAACGCCAAGGCTGCTGCGACGTTTGGGAAAAATCGGGATCATATTTTGTTTTCTATCCACGTTGAATATCCACTGTCATGATAACGCAATATTCGAGTTAAATCTGTTTGCCATGGCACAAATCGTACTTGCAGTTTATATTTGATCAATAAAACACCAGGTAACGTTCACCTAATATATGTTTAGGTATTCTACACAGCTGCGACGTGCCAGAGTTTTAGCACAGGTGAGTGGTACGAGTTTTCAGTGTGTGCTTGAACGCAGCAGTGACAGTACATTTGACACTTGGAGATCGCGTTTTTACTGTCAACAAACTAAACCAGGCCCTTGTGTTTCCATACCCTTCAACTGGGACATGAAAACTACATTTTTTACAGGGAATATCACTGCAGTTGGGATGTGATCGGGAATACGGACTATGCTGAATGTCGGATGTTTTAATAAAAGCAAGAACAGATATGGAAACGCACGTTTCTACGCCGCTGGACAGAGCGGCGACCGAGCTGACCATTATGGACGTCTACGACATCGCTGCTGTGCTCGGACACGAGTTTGAACGAGTCATTGACAGGTTCGGCTGTGAGCCGCTGGTCGGCCTGGTGCACAAAGTTGTGAGAGTTCTGGAGTTGCTGGAGGCGCTGGTGAGCCGCGGAGGCGCCGCGCAGGAGGCGGACGAGCTGCGCAGGGAGCTGGACCGGCTGCGGCAGGAGCGGAGCGACAGATTCAGGCATGAAAGGAAGCACCAAAAGGTGTGTGTGTGTGTGTGTGTGTGTGTGTGTGTGTGTGTGTGTGGTGTGTGTGTGTGTGTGTGTGTGTGTGTGTGGGTGTGTGTGAATAGATAATGCATTTCAATGGGATTTTTTTGGGGAAGCGAAGACATTGACAAGACATTTGTTTAGGTCAGGTTAAGGTCAGATTCGGGTAAAGGTTAAGACTAGGGTTTGGTTAGGGTCAGTATAAGCGGCTGGGCTATTCAGTATGTTAGTAGAGGTCTTCAGTACCGACATGTCTCTGGTGCACTTGTGCTAAAATCAGGAAAAACATCGATGTTGAGGTCCTGTCATATATTGATGCAACTCCAGTTGATCCACTCTTTCCCAGTGAATACCAGTTCTCTGCACACTGGTGTTTTTCTCCCTCCCTCAGAATTGTTTTTCTGTTATGTTTAGGAATTAGAATCAGTGGAGGATGTGTGGAGAGGGGAAGTTCAGGACCTGCTCTCCCAAATCTCTCAGCTACAAGCGGAGAACAAGAGGCTGCTGAAGACCCCTCCTCTCAAAGAGCCCCCAATCCACGAGGAAGAGCCAGAGAAGCAGGAGGGTGGGTTGTCTGCAGCTTTTCCTCAGAATTGGATTTTTGACCTTTTTTCTGTAGATTTTTCCGTGTGTAATGACACAAAACATGTTTGCTTGTCAGTGAGAATCTCTATATGGGTATTTATCCATTCTGTAGGTGTTCCTATATGTTGCAAAACAGCATGTAATAACATGTAACAGCGGTGGTGAAGAGTGCAGGAGCTTGTAATTTAGGCTATTTTTGAAGCAGACCAAAATATACCGTAGCCCTTGTTCAGACTTTTACAGTAGTGGCAGACAGAATTACTGTCTGTACAGTTTCTTTCTTTAAATAAAATACAGAATTCTAAGACTAAAACAGAGTTCTAAAACTAATTCATAGTAGCCTCTATTTAGATTGCAATCATGTGGTTGTGAGTTAAGTGCTTTTTATGATACACACAGGAAGTTTAGAGAAGGAACAGCAGATTATGAAGACGCTCAAAGATTTAGTGGATAAGCAGAGGGACGAAATCCGGGCTAAGGACCACGAGCTGACCAGCAGAAATGAAGATGTGGAGGCGGTGAGAATTAAGGCCCAACACACATGTATCTGAGGGAACGTTGCACTTCAGGGTGACCCTTCTCCACTGTAGCTCCAGATGCAGCAGAGTCGTCTGATTAGGGTCAACCAGGACCTTCGACACAGGGTCGGAGCGATGGAGGCGCGGGGGAAAGTGCTGATCCAGCAGAAGGCCGATCTGGAAGCTGCAGCTCAAGCGCAGCAGCAGGAACTGGGGACGCTGCAGCAGCAGGTGACCAGACTGAGAAAGGAGCTCCAGGGGTGGGAACTGGAGAGAGAGGTCGCCAATGTTCTGCAGCCCTCTCCCGCCGTACCTGAACCACCAGTGGCTCCATCACCTGAGACGCAGGTAAAAACATTTAAAGTAGCTGCAGGTATAAATGATGTAAAACTGTGACTGACAGGATCCTTTGCTTTATTTGTTATAAATCTAGTCCCCAGCAGCAGCAGCAGAATCTAACTCACCAATCCAAGCACGCTCAGTGTGGGTGGAGTGTGGCTCCGATCCCAGCTTTGTGGCTAACTGCTATGAGCCCAACAAAACTCTTTATCTGTTACCCAACGGAGACGCCACAGCAGAACGGCTTCTGGTAAAACCTGCCGAACATTCTCCCGTAAAGAGCCGCCCTCTTGCAACGCCCTGTTGTCTAAGTCCTGCCAATTCATTGCTACTGTTGCCTTGTTTGAAGTGAGGAAAGGCCACATGGTAGAGAAGCAGTTAAGAGTGACTCTGCAGTAATGGAAGAGGACCAACCCAATAGCTCTTCTGTGTCGGACCGCTCATGTCATGCAGGTCAAAATGCCGATTCTGTATTTTGCACACAGAACAGGTCGACTGGAGGGGAGCAGGAGGAGGATAAAGACAGCCTAGAGGAGGAGGAGTCCGGCAAAGCCCGCTTCACCCTGCAGGAGCTGCGGGATGTCCTGCATGAGAGGAACGAGCTCAAGGCTCAAGTGTTTGTGCTCCAGGAAGAGCTGATGTATTACAAAAGGTACGTTCACGACTGAAATAGCCTCAACAATCCTGACCGGACAATGACGGTGATGCACTCTTGTTACGCCTTAGCGAGGAGGCCGAAGAGGAGCTCAACTTTGGTTTCCGTGCCCCCTCTCCTCCGCCGTGCACCACGTCTACCGACCGCCCCGAATCAGGAATCAGACGCTTGTGAGTCATGAAAGAGTCAGTATTTTATTTACAACTCTGTAAAGCTGCAGCTACGTGTGTGTGGCCAGTTTCCTCAAAGAAGGACAAGGTCTGGGATGTTTCCTTCCTGTTTTACCTTCTATACCACCATTACACCATTTATCTTTGTGAAAATGATCCCTTTGATTGGTGGGAAATCCGATCATGCTCATGGCCAATATTGAGTGACAAAGATGGTCATAAATGCAGTTTCTCTCCGTTTCCATCTCCGTGCAGGCTCTTCACCGCCATAATGCCGATGGTGGCAGCTGGTTGGATCGCTGATGATCCCACGTTGTTGCCGATCAGGAGACTTCTTTCATCTGTATGATGTTTTCAACACACCGTGTCAGCACCAACGCACTTGGCCAAAGTTTAAATACCTGAATTATTGCCATCGTTGCTCCTTGTCCAGAGCTTTTATCTGTTTTCTACATTTTGTAGCATTTAAATATATCAGAGCTTTTTAAGACCTGAATTAAAGTGAGGGATAGCTGCTCAGAGGTGGGCCGACTGAGGCACTGTATCAAGGATTTTAGTTTCTTTTTAAGTTATCAGCTGTTACTCTGACTTTTCTGCAACATCCGGTTTCAGGTTTCTTCATTGTTTAATCCTACGTTCTAAATAAAAGCTGCTTTATAGAGGGAAAGGGATCTGCCCAGTATCAAGGTTGTTGAAATGATATCAGGAACCCATCATCTCATAGTACATTTCTCTGAATTTCCTTCTAGGTTATTCTGTTAAAGTGATTGCAGTTTAATGACAAAAACGCCATCTGGAATTGTGGCATTGCAAAAAGGATGTCTTAATAACCAACCTGTGCCATGTTGTATTTTGTAAAATGAGAATGTTTTGATTAAATGTAATAAAGCTTAGTTTCCATCATTTGAGTATGTCTTAATATACTGTCGTTGTGTTTCCCAATGGAAAATAAACTATTTTGAAGATCCAAGTAAATAAAAAAAGAATTTGATTATTTAGACTTTTTCTAAATCCCCAAATTTTCTTTTTTCCCCGTGTCTCAGTAGTTTCAAATGACATCATTTTATTACAATCAAAGGTAAATATTCCAATACATCTAATATTTAAGTTGTTTATTGGTAAACTGAATAAAAGACAAATAGGTAAATAACTGATATAGAAAAAATAAACAGCAAGTATGACATTTTAAACCATGACTAGCACTATGATAGATGTGGAAATGGTGTTTTATGTGGAATTTACACGTGCCCATTGAAATAATGTATCGCCGGGATAAGCGTCCCCTGACTCCTCTGAGAGTGAGCTCTCTTGACTCATATACGATCTCTGTCCCCACCTGTTGCTAGGATACTCGGCCCTCCTCCCGCTGTCCGCCATTGGTGGGCGAGTGATGAAGGAAGTACAGCGCTTTCTGCCTGGTTACCTTCTGCTTGTAAAGTCTTCAAACTAGGGCAAAAACGAAGAATGCGCTTTTGTAACCTTTTCCGATAGGAGCGGAGCGGGAAAAGTGGACTTTTGTTGGCAGCTTGAAGGTTTGTCGCTCCGCCATGGAGTTCGGTGAAGAGTCATCGCCCGCTTTGGCTTTTGAGAAGGACGTGTTCGAGCTGACTGTGGAAGATGTTTATGACATTTCCTATGTGATCGGGCGAGATTTGCTGAAAATCCGCTGCAAAGGTGAAGAAGTGTCTGATCTGCAGTTCAAAATAGTGCGCGTTTTGGAAATGTTCGAGTCTCTGGTCACCAAGTACAACTTGTCCATTGAGGAGCTGAAAATGGAGCGGGACAATTTAAAGGGTGAACTGGACAGAATCCTCGCGGAGAGATCTTCTGGACAGGACACGGTGAGTTTGGGTGTGTGGTGGCAACCGTGGAAGCTTTAGCTTAGATGGAAACGTGCATATAGATACACGTATTTAAATGTGACCAAAGCAGACACCGGGGCCGAACCAGATGGTGGTGGACCTGACAGACCCCAACAGGCCACGCTTCACCATGCAGGAGCTGAAGGAGGTCCTGCAGGAGAGAAACCAGCTAAAGGCTCAGCTCATGGTGGCTCAGGAGGAGCTCCAGCTGTTTAAGAGGTGAGTCTGGACAATGCCATCATTGTCAGCCATCACGCATTCGTGTCAACGTCTGGGATTCTAATTGTCCTGTCTGCAGCGGGATTCTGCCACAAGCTGAGCCACCCCTGGTGGAAGTGGACCTGGAGACGCCAGAATCCACAGAGCACAATTCAGCCAAGATAAGTGAGATGAAAGAGGAGAGGACCACCATTGGGAGACTGTGAGTATGGACCTGGTCATTAGCCGAATGCAGCAATCAAACGTTCAAATGTTCTCCAGTGGAATGATTGATTTCAGCTTTTCCAGGGTGATGTGGTGTTATTTTGGCAGCAGTTCTAGCTGCTAGTTTGCTCTCACAGCCTCCCCCCCCGTCTCCTAATGATATACATGTGACCCAGTGAATGTGTGCTGATTCAGTGGACGTTTGCATGAGCAGACAAATGAGAAAAAGCCTGAAATTGTTGCCACGTCTGCCAGAATGCTGCTTGGTGTCAGTAACACGGACTTGCAGGAGAAAGAACTACCATCAGTCAGTCGGGGGGGCTTAACTCTCGACTGTTTCTCTTTGTAGATTTTCATTCAAGCGAAAATGAGGACCGAACCATGCCGGGAGATGGACGGCGTTCATCTGCTCATCACTTTTATCCCAAGTTTTATTTTTTTAAAATAACGGTCGGTTTGACGAGGATTGTTTTCTACCACTCGTTTTAGCTTTGATATATCAAAAAGTAGAGTTGTTACAGTGTGAATCACGAGTCTTTCCTGGAAGTTATCCAGGAATTGGAAGGTTTTATCACCCACTGATGTTTGTTTATTGCTCTTAAAAGATATATATATTTTTTGTAGATTGAAATGGACTTCATGAAGGAAAAAAGGCACAACCCCCAATGTTGTTTGATTTTTTTTGTTTTGTTTTCAGCTAGAATGGACTTTAATGTGTTGCAGCAGGTGCTACATTTTAACTCGTGACAGGGACGTGGATATTTAAACCATATATGTAAAAATGAGGTTATGAGGCTGAAGTTCCACCTTCAATCCCACTGCAGAATTATGACTCTATAAAGCTACAGAGCAAATAGGGACACAGTCAAACTCATGTGAATTTAAACCTCAACAATGTTTTATTTCCAGACTTAAAGAGCAGGAATTACCCAGAAGCGATTAATTCATTCAAAAAAGGAAATCATTTTGACGTTAAATATTGATTATTAAGGCGGAATACAATTAAAAGGTTGTTTTTAAAAAAAAACCCTGTTCAAAAACAAATAGATTCTTCATGAATTGAAGGTTTAGTTTATTTTAAAGAGAGTTTATTAGTATACTTACATGGACATGAAGGAAAGTTCCTGAGGCATTTTTGTTTTAAAAAAAACTATATTCCAAAAAAATAATAATAACAAATGAGTTCATCAAACGAGCTGCATTGGTGGGTTCAGTATTTGAGCCAAGGATGAGCCAAAACCGAGGCCTTACTGCGGTCGCCATAGTCATACAGCAGTTCCTCGTCTGCTCTGATGTCTCTGGAAGCCACCAAGATCAGATGAGGGCTTCCGTTAATGGGGTGCAGCTTCGTCTGGCAGTTTCCAGCTTTACTGTGGTTGACGAGCCTCCCGAGACGGCCCGTTTCCTTTGTAGCGTCCACACTGTTGATGTAAACGAATAAACGCTTCATTTATTAACATTCTGGACATTAAAGAAAAGGTCAGCCTGGCAAAAGAAAACTGACAACTCTAACTAGATGCTAAATGATGTATAAAACCAGCTGTGACTCCGATTGAATGGTCACAGCTGAACTTACCAGTAGGTTTTAGTCTGATATTGGAAGTAATACATGTAACAGCCTGTTTTAGGGTCCTCGGCGTACTGGGCTTCTCTTTTCTTGGCCTCAGACAGTTCCAGTAGGTCTCCATGGTACTCCACAACAAAATCTCCCTTCTGGAAGCCATTGAGAGCAAACACCCCTCTTCCTTTTCCTTCTATGTGTCTGACCTGGAAGCATTCAGAGCCCACAAACCGAATCCCAAGAAAATGTTGAGTAAATGAAATACTTTAATTGTTTAATTTGTGTATCAGCTATTATAACAACGTGCACAAAATGCAAAACACATTGAAAGTCTTCACTTTTAAATTACCCTCAATCCTTCTTCAGTGCCACTCTTGATTATGCCGTCGAGGTGTCTATGTTCTTCACTCTGTTGGTCATTTGGGAACTGAGTCAAACTTTTTGTGTATACTTTAATAAAAACATAGAATTTTTTTTTTTTTTTTTTTTAAATACACACCTTTAACTCCGACTTGGTTTTTCTGTTACTTCGTCTCACGGGGAAAAAGTCTGTCACTTTTCTATTTTGGGAAACCTTATTATCTGTTCTAAAAAAAAACAAAAAAAAAGTCATGATTTTTCAACTTTTAATGAAAGTTGGAACGAAACTTAGAGAAAACGCATATACCCAACTTTTTCCCAGTTTTGCGACTAGTTTTACTCCCAGTTTTGGGAGTTGAAACTTTGCTGTGTGCCACCTGTCTGGCATCCGTTTGTGTTGTCGGGTCGACCTGGTCACTATTTTGCTCTCTCATCCCATGACTCTGACAAGCCGTCTCGGTTTTCTGCTCCTGGGACTCGCTCTGAGACTTCTCACTGTGTATTTCTAGAATGAGGAGGAGAAAAAGCAGAGTCGTTAATGGTTAAGTAGTGTCATAAGATTTCGGGTCAGTGAACACTGCGGTCATTTACGCAGCGAAGATCTGGTGACCACACCATGACACAGGCAGATCACGTAATACAAATGTATGGACCCGATCATTTAATGACTTGCCTTTTCTCAGCTTTATGATGTCAGGATTCCTTGCATCGGTGTCAGTTCCTTCCTGAATCGTCAAACTTGAGTTCTCACTGAGGGGGGACTTTGGTTTGTTTAGATGCAGCACAGTTTGGACAGCTGACTGCCCTTTACCTGTGCGATCCTGTAGAGTTCACACGCACATTAGGCCCTGTAGCGTTCACACACATTTACTGAGCACGAGTTTATGGCAAGATGCAAGTCGGCAGGACGTTAGAATAAAAAGCGCACTTGTGCAGACCACAAATCAATCTACATACGGTTCCTTAACCAAACTATGTGCAACAGATTGGGTAGAACAATGTTTAGCTTTGCATTAGTCAGAAAGCATTCCTGACAGCTTTCTATAGACATAAGTATTTTTTTTCATCTTATGAATTACTCAATGATGTGGTTGTGGTTCATATGTAAAACCAAATATTGTAGGTGTCCAAGCTTGACAGGTATTCTCGGAGAATTATTAACTGGGTACTATGGGAATAAATCCCACCTCCTTTCTGACAGAAATATGTTCTCTTTGAGAAATCCATGTGTAACAGCTACAACACGATGTATCTGAATGGATTCCGTTACGGATTTTAACGTATTGAAATTTTGCTATATGCCAAACTAATCAAAGTGGATTCAGAAAACGTCCCGTTCAAAATTAGACGGCTAGATTTAAACTGTAAAGAAGACATTATTTTTGGAAAACCCCCCTCCGTGTTTCAACTATAATGGTGCCATATGTGACGGCCCCTATTCCCTGTTGCACAGGTATTCTACGTGGATGCTGCACATCCGGTGAGTTGGAGCGACAGCTGGGAAGCTTCCTTATTCTATAGATACAGAATAACAGTAACTCCTGGGGACTGTTTCTCTATTTAATACGAAAAGGGGGAAAGTTTTGTGCCGACCTGCTTTTGGGTGGTGTTAAATAGACACCTATTTTCCTACTGTAAATGTTTAGAACAGAACATACCTGTTCACGAGATGGTTTGTTTTCCTTTGTCTTAGTTTGTGCGTCGACCTTTTGTACAGCGGTGTTTTTGGTTCTCAGCAGGTCTTTCCTTCCTTTAAATTAAAAACGTGCACACAAATAAACTAGCACGCTACTGTTAAAACACTGTACAAAACATGTTACTTGCGCGTTTTGACACCAGCTGTTTATAAATGAGGTCCTCTGAAGTCATTTTACGATGCATGTTTGCTTTGTGCCGAGTTACAGTAAACAAATTACATCACGTAAACAAGTTTACCTTTTGCCATGATTCTTTCTCTAATAAAATATGAAGTCGACGGGCTTTTTTCAGTTGTTCTCTTTATCGGCCGACTTTAACTTTGCTAACTTGACTCACGAGAGCGTGGTGGATTTAAAAAGATCACCTTAGGCGTCATTGGCTATTTCGTGCACGTGGGAGGGGCTCGAGCATGAAAACGTGCCCTGTCATTGGCTGCAACTCTCATGTCCCACAGCGACCCCATCGGGCAGACTGGCGCCACAACAGCAGTTCTATTGCGAGGCAAGTTCATAGATTTTAAAGAACATCATGTTCTGGTACAATTGTGTAGGACAGCTGTCCAAGTACAAAAAGATACTTGAGGCATTTTTGTCAGGTGGTTTGTTATTGGGAAAAAATCCTCTATGCGCATTTTGTTAAAAACATTATGTGTTCTTTTGCCATGGGGATCATAACAGCCCTATTCAGTGTCTTCATTCTCTTCTATCACGTCACAGAATCACCTTCGGGTTTGGGGTCTGCAGCCAGTGCTTCCTTAAACAGTCTTTTTCTCTCAAGGTTCTCATTCACTTTCCTCCTTTTGTCTTGTTTCCTCAGTTCAGACTCTTTTTTCTTTAAAATAACTTCACTGAGTTCCCCCTTTTGCAAAACATCCAGCTTCTCTTTCATGATTTCCCGGGCACGCTTCCTATTGATGTCCACAGATCGGGTTTGATGGCACTGCAGGGATTATACATCAAAGACATAATAATAACTCAAATTCCATTTATAAACTGTAGGAAATCATTCATCATTACCTTTTCAAATGTTATTTTAATCTTTGAGAGGGTTTACAAAAAAATCAATTTTTTAAGTTGCTCGTTTTTATCCATTTGAACCACATAGGATTTCTGTATTTGTATACACTATTTTAAACACATTTCTATAAGTAAATATCTCCGTGAAACATTTTAACACAATTAAAATCTTAGCATTGTTGGTGGGGAACCACACGACTGAAAACACTAGAAGGGCTAAATTATACAGCTTTGTCTAACTATTTTAGAAACGAACAAATATTAACCTTCACAACAACCCCACTGGGAATGTGTTTGAGCACCACGCAGTTGCTGGTTTTGTTGGTCGCTTGTCCTCCAGGTCCAGATCCTCTCACAAACTGCTCCTCAAGGTCGTCCTCGTTCAAGACAGGGAGATCTATCAACCCCTTTTTACTGGCTGCGAAAAGACACGGAAGCCCAGATGGATGCGGCCTTAGCAGCAGGAGAATATTGGAAGAACCTGTGAATGCGACACGACTGGTCACCCTGTACATGATCGGGAGGAGACGTGACATCGCCATCCTCAAAATAAGTAAAATAAAAAAATAAAAAAATCCAACGATGTTGTAGATATTAATCTGTTGTGGGCGTCATGACAGAGGAAAAATAAATTTCTAAAAGAGGAGACATTGTTTTTGAATTTTCTCTGTGGTTCACGACCCCATCTTTAGCTCATGTTTTGTTTTGGGGTTCCTGACTTCCGGTATTTTATTCATCAGCCAATCAGCAACCGCTTTTTTTTTCTTCTTGGCCAGAATAACATGTTGGTGCGACTCTCTGCTGCCGCCACATGTCGAGTCTTTGAACCAAAAAGTGTGATTTTGATCAATTCGATCGATTTAAGTTTCTTAGAATTTTCCAAAATTTCCTACGCAAAAACGGCAATGTAAAGATAAACCTAATACCCCCCCTTCACCAAAAAAGAACATTCAAAGTGAACATTTTAGAATTGTTTACATAATTGTTTAAAGACGATGGGTTGAGATGTATCTGCAAGTGACGCTATAATTTGGACTTTAGACCCTGTCCTTCAGGAAACGTGACAGTGGTGAGAACTCTTTCAAATCGACCTTTTGATTTATGCAGGCAGACAAATGTTAACCACATCTTTATTAGTCAAATTGTGTGTTAGGTAAATATCTTCTGTGGGCTAAGGCTAATCGGTAAAAAGAGTCATATTTTAATGACAGACCTTTTCAAAGAAACAAAGCTAGTTTGTATCTGCAAATCATATTTGCTGAAATATTTTGATTCTTTTCCTTCAGTTAAAATTCAATTCAAATGAAAGTAACTATTACGTTGAACCTAAGCAGAATGCATCAACTATCTTTAATATGTATATATATATTTAACATAAATGATTTCAAGTACAGATTTTATTTATTTTTCAAACTAGAATTTGGTATGAAAACGTGACGTGGCACGAAGGCAATATTTTTGCAGGAATGTTGAGCAAAAGAAAAAAAGCAACCTTTCAAGCGGTCGTTACAAGTCGGCATGCGGAATTGCGCAACCTCTTGTCAAACGAGAAGTGATGGATTACATATGTAATTGCCAGCAGGGTGCGCCACACTGCCAAAACTCCTGTAGTTTGACTCATAGTTTGGTAAAACTCTCGGAAAGAGAGCCAAACACCGGAAACGATTGAGGTTTTTAGATTTAAGCCATAAATCAATTCTGTCGCTTGTTAATGGTCTTTTACAGGTCATTTAATTTGTAAAATGCTGACACGTCTAGTCCTAAAATGAGTTGGGTATGGCACAGGTTCGATGTCTTTAACGTTTCAAACCTTTCACCTCCCCAAATCGGTGTCGCGCCATGCTTTTATTTTGAAAGGCAAACCGGAAGCTAGGCTCTACTTGACCGTAACTTTAGGGTTCCGCGTCGTGCTTGAAGGACTGTGAAGTCTTGCAGCGGCTTCAGACTTTAGGAGAGACAACTTACGATGGCGACTGCTCTCCATTTAGCGTCTCTTCGCTCTTTCTGGTTCTCCGGACGGCCACGACAAGGCCCGCAGTGAACTTACAGACGAGCACCTTCCCTTTGTTATCCAGAGCGAGCCACATCGCGCACCCCTGACAGGATACTGGTTATTCAAGGACATTTTAACGTAACCAGTGCCTCCTTTGCTTTTTCTGACGTTCGTGGAAATACGGCGTGTGTGCCTCGGTGCAGTGATGTGGCCGGATTCTCTAAACACTGACAGAGACGGCGTTTGGCACTATGCAAATTAACACGCCCGACATGATGAGGTTTCTCTACGCGTCATATTTACATGTCGCAGCCCTTCCTCCGCCGAAGGGCCAACAGCCAGCGACGTGAGGGGTAATCTTCCTGGCACTGTTTACTCGTCCATTCTCATCATGGCATCGTTTTCGGACTCGGTCGCCTCGCTGGATTTTTAGTGCCAGAAGAGGAAAAAACAGGAAAAGAGAGAGGAACCGCGTCGCTTGTGAAGGCGGTGACTCTTAAAGGTGGAGAGAAGGCCAGTGAACTTTGATTTGCAGAGTGCACAGAAGTGGCGGAGCCCGAGTTGCATCACTGGCGTGCATCAGGTCCAGGTATGTGACGAGCATTGTAAAGCATCAATTTGACATTACCGTGCTGCCATGTTGCTAGGTAACTAACTGGATTCTGGTTCAGTTTTGGTCATCCCGCTTCTGGAGACGCGCCACGTCAATAAAGGCTTCCTTCACAGGTTCTGGCACCGCGCTCATCGCTGCTATGACTGTCCGAATTTGTGGAAGCGTTTGGTGCGTCTAGAAAACTGCAACCTGTTTCAAGCCCCGACGCCTGGCAGCTTCTTCTTTTTGCAATGTTTGCCTCCATGCTGACGTCTTTAAGTTATTACAATAATATAATAGAAGCACGAGAACTATGTGCAGTAACCTGAATCATCATATTTTACTGCAACGATGGGGGTGCTGTCATTCCAGATTTTTTTTCCTTTTGTCACCCCACTGGTGCATTTAAATGTGATTTTATGACTTTCAACACCGAGTGACTCCAGTTGACTCAGCATTGCCAGGTTGAGTCACGCTGGCCTCCATCGCCCAGAGGAGCTGACCCACTCCCTACCTTCCTGTAAACACATTATGACTTGGTAATAACAGTTAACAACAGGACAGATTTGTAGTGTCGTGTTCCCAGAGACGGAGCCTTACGAGAGCAAGGCTGCCGACAACTATTTCCACAAACAAAAGATTCTATCAAGCGCTCGGATTTCGCTGCATGTTGTTTTCGGGCTGAGGAACGCTGGAATAGTAACACAGCAACCCTGGCGTGTTGCAACTTGTGTCTGGCTTCCTGCTGGTGAGGGTTGTCTCAACTGCTCTACGAACTAGTTATCATTGGTTTGGCACTATTGAAGGAACATAATGCGGAAGTGGTGAACTTCAGCAGCTCCTCATTAGGTTATTTCTCAGGGCAGTCGTGCTTTGCCCCCTTTACTTGCATCAAACTTTTGTTTACTGAGCGTAGAAAATGCGTGAGGATAAGACCTTTTCTGGTGACGCTCATCTGTGAGGAAACGCACCCCGTCTGGTGCTGCTGCTCTTCAGTCACTGGAGGGCTCTTCTAAAGATAAAGGACTCGAAGCGAAGGCCATCGATCATAACATCGCTGTTTACCCAGAATTCAAGTCTTCCTTGGTGCTGCCTCAGACTCTTAAGACTTTTCATATAAACGCGGGAGCTCCTGAAGACACTCGCCTAACCTGTTTTTCTGTTGTGAAACTAGCCCATACCAGAGACGGGGGAAAAAACTTACACAACACATGAGGGAGACAGATTTACGTAGAAAGCATAGAGTTGAACATAAGAGGCAGCAGTTTGTTCAGCTCCAGAAGGCGTTGAGGCTGTATAGTTAAGACAGGTTTTTGCCCTCACGCTCTCTCTTTAATCTACGTTGGATCTTGTTTGTGCCGAGGAAGCAGCCCTGATGTCCTTTAAAAGCTATCGCAGAGAGGAAAGTGCAGACGTAGGACCCTGCTTGATAGAAAAAGAGGAGGCATTTCCAGCTGCATCTCTTTGTTTTGGGCTGTTGAGCTGGAGAAGGTTGTCTATGCCCGAGTACAAACATTACCATCAGTGTGAGAGAGAATATGCAAATCCAGGTTGTGTATTTGTTTGAATGGAAAATTCCTCACAGAGGATTCTGTCCTTGTGTGCTTTATTCTGTGGCTTTGTTTAAGTATTCATAGCAGAGCGACTGTTTAGTTGTTGTCTTTTTATCCTGACATGCGACAGGTCCTCGCTCTGCTACAGCTCACAGTGTGCTCATGATAATCCAATAGCTTGTGCCAAACGTCCCTTCGCTGTTCTGACATAAGGAACGCACAGCGATGCTGTCGCCGAGGAAGTGAGACGGGCGCTCTTCCTGTTTGAATGACGGGCGCTGCTGCTCACCACATCTCTTGGTTTGGCGTCTGTGCTTGAGCTACTTATTGGAGATGAGTTTGCCGTTGCAGGAAGAGAAACCGCGCTCAAAAGAACGGCTTTGATGTAGCAGCAGCAGCACAATGGGCTCTAAGTCACTGATTCAGCTCTACCTTCCTGTATTTAAGAGCCCCCCCCATCATTTAAATCATGTTGTTTAAGCAGAAGTGCAGCTTAATCTTTAATGAAACCAAGCTGCTGTATGTTGATCCCCCTTTAATATCCTGCCACCACACAGCATTACACCCTGACGTTACACCCACCCAAGGCAAAGGTGACGGTGTATTTGGTTGCCAGGAAAAGCTGATAGGATGTTGTTGATAGCGTTAATGAGCAGTTGTACAGTTGTGACACAAATGTACAGGGAAGATTTATTGTGTCGTGCTCATTAATAAATGAGATAAACGGAGCTAATGGGTTATTAGAGACTTTGACAACTAATTATCGGCACAGATTTAGATTTTTATGAAAGAAATGCAAAGAGTAAAGATCTTAACTTGCACTTTGAACTCATCTGACGTTGTCAACAGCAAAAAAGGAATATTATCCATCACTGCTCCCTCGAGGGTACAGAAATATGAGGTTCATGCAATCTTATCAGCCACAACAGGCCAATAACGTTTGCTTATCAATCAGATTTACAGCGGCCACAAAGAAAAGGCTGAATAATCAATTTACTGCTGCCTTGCAGAGACTTTTGTCGTCTTTGGGGCAGACTCTTCTGAGGGGTTTTAGCAGCGATTGCATTTTCTGTCATGAATTTTTAACCCAACACGGAAGTCTTGTGTTTGACCGTTGGCTCTGGACTCTTACGCATTATCTGTTGGAGCACGTTATCGTTATCGTTATCGTTTGTCGTCAGTTTGCAACGCTCAGATGGGGACCGCTGCAACGGTCACCAGTGACTGATTCCGGCGTGACAGTGTGAAATGTAAATATCTTCTTTTTTTTTCACCAACAGTCAGCATTTTTTAACTTGGAGGTCGGAAGCAGGACTAATATCTTCTGTTGTGCCGGGCCTTACTCAACCTTATCGGTGCACCTCAGCCATCCAGGTCATGGTCATCTGATCTGGCTGCTTTTTTTAATTCTTGAAGAATTTTCTAAAGTTGCCTTTGACTTCAGAGGACGGTTAAAATGAAGACCTCAATGACTGCCTGTTTTAATCATTCCAGCAGCTTTAGGAGTTGAACACAAGTCCCGGGTAGACAATTCATAATGTTCTCGAGGCACGGCCACTGACGCGTTGCCAACTGGGTAATTGGGTGAGCATCTGATTTGTCTTTAATTAATTGAAAAACGAGGCATCCGTGTTTCAGTTGAGCCTTCGTCTTGCACCTGGATGCCAGCCAGCTGGGCCTGAACGGAACGTTTTGACTCCTCCATCGTCACGGAGCCCCTTCGCTCTCAGAGCAGGTGATGTCGACGACGGGGACGAGGACGATGACGCTGGGGGACAAACTGTTCTCTTGCTGTTCCTAATGAGCCGACTGATGAATGGCACATCCTCACTAATGTTCCAGCACTTGTGTTGTCTGGGTAATGAGACGAAGACAAAACACTTTGTTCAGGATCCGCTGGCGCCTCGTCTGTTAGGACGCCGGTCCCTGTGACGATGTGGGTGAACCCCAGGGAAAAGCCCAGGTCAACCACCATCCCCCATCCCTACATGAGTTTAATTAAAAAAAAAAAAAATCTGTGGATTTTTTGGGTTAAAAATGAGGTGGAAAATACCGTCCAGTGTGTTTTCTCTCACCAAAAGCTTTATCTCCATCTGTTTCTGTCAGGATGTGCTGAATCCCTGGAACTCTCCTATTGGCTAATCTAATTTGGAAGGCCCATTGACTGATATGAATGTGAAATTCCGCTTGCACCACCCTGTAATTCACCACTACCGATTAGCGGAGTGCATCGTCTCCATCTTTCAAGCGTGCACATGAATTTCCAGTCTATGCGTTTCCCACTGCGGTCCATATCACTACATATGCCGTTTTCTGTTTAGATTCTGTTTTGTTTCCTCACATCCTGGGCCCTGAAGCGCCCGCTGACTCACATGCATCACGCAAAATGAAAACGACAGCGTTGTTTCACGTCACGTGACCTCCACACTCCACTTTTTCCAGTAACTCAGAATACCTGATTTCTCTGGGTCTAAAAAAAGACTTCCGCAGACTTCCCTTAGTCCCGCTCCTTCACCCTTTTTCCTTTTGTTCCTCTTTGTATACAGGCTTTTACTGGCATGCCTCACTGCGTCATGGCCAGCCGAAGCCCCTTGTCTTCACTGGAAGTGGGTTGTCTCTGTGAGAGAGATGCCAGAATATTTTGATGGAGAGTATCTGGTTTTACCCAGGCTCTGGGGTTGTTAATGAAATCCCAGGGTGATAAAGCCCGCCTTTCCACAGAGAAGCAAACCTGACCTCAGAGCCCATTGAAATGTTAGCCAAAGTCACAGGGCCACGAGCATCTTTGAAAATGACCTTTTATGGTCAGTCTGAGAGACAGCTTCTGTCTTTGGTCACTGGGTAGAAAGCTGTTGGAAAAGCCTGCGTTGTTCAGGCTGCTCAAGAGGGTTGATTCACCAAAGGTCAGCAGATGGCTTCGGCTCTTTACAAGCAGCTCCCTTATCTTTGATAGCTAATTTACCCCGATGCACGTCCTCCTCTAATTGAACACAGGCCCGCTCGTTGAAATGATGACTCCGTAATCCAATTTGCTTTTAATCAATGTAGCAGTGCATTTATGAAACGCTGGCAGAGGCCATGGTAAACATGATTTAAAGGGTTGTTCCTACATCCGTCCTTTGTCAACATTTTTGAGCTGAACAGCTTTATTGCCGCACCTGGGTAGGGTTTCTCTGCTCTGAGCAGGATTGGACAGGCTGGTATGCATCCAGAACCATTTTAGACGTGGAAAGTTATTCAGTTACACATGCACACGTACACACTCTCTCACTCGCTCTCTGGGTTTCTCACTTCTTTAATATACTTTTTATCTGACGCTTGAATGCCAGATTTATCCTGTGCCTCTGCACAATAATATGACTTGTAGCTATGAGAAATATAGCCTGTATAAACTATTTATAACCTCCTTTAAAGCTTCCGATAAAGCTGTGATAAACCCTGCAATTCACAGCAACCTGTTTTTTTTTAGTTGTTTTTTTTTATTGCAATAAATATCGAAGCGGTTCATGGGGACACTGGAGTTTCCAAGAGACGGTGTTGGAATCTGGATGTTGTCGTTTGGAAAGGATAAAGGTGCAGTGCTGGAGAAGCTGTGAGATCAGATTCACAGGAGGAGAGTATCAGTCCCTTCAGCATCTGGGCTCCACTTTAATAGCCACTCTGACTTCATCTTGGCACCCGCTAAGGAAAGGCCTCTCAGTGTCTCCATGGTAACTTCCTATTTAAACAGCGATGAGATGAAATTATTAAAGTGGCAAGAAAGGGAATACAGGGAAAACATTTCTTTTATTCTTAGTGGTAAAGCAACCACTTGATGTTTTCTGGAGGTCCTGCTTTTTGATTTGGCAAGCTTTTTTTCATCCTTAAATCACACGAGGTGTATTCTGGTTTGGAAGATCTTCATAAATACTCTCATCACATTTGAAAGCCTTTGCACAAATGTGTGTGATTAATAGGAGCAGAGATCCAGGGAACTCTTTAAGCTTTTATTTTTGCAGCAGTAAGGTCTGCAGTGATCTGAATCCACACCTAAAGGTGAAAGGCAGAGATGATTGAGAGAGTTTGTCAAAATCTACAAAGCATTTCATGCTCCCGGGCCTGTAGGGTGCAGGAGTCAGTTAATGGGATGGATAAATGGGATGGAGTTATGTATGCTCCCCCTTTCTCTGTCTGCCCAGGTTACATAAGACTGATTCAGCTGATTCGGTGCGTCTGAGCACTTGGAGGGAATGACGGCCAGCGCAGATCCTCATTTAACCTCGGCGCATAACTGATTAATCCAAGTGTAATTTGCATGTAAGGTCGTCTAATTTTGGATTTCAGAGTGAAGCATGGTCTCAATTAGAGCCAGTGTTGGTATGTTTTCAGTAAATTACAGGCTGAGCAACGCTGAGGCTTTATAAAGCAGTGGGTCCATTAATTAAATCAGCTTAAAGTTATTGGACATCAAATATATTTAGGTGCAATTTTAATTACATGCGGGTGCGAGGCGGTGGGGGTTTAAAGGGGCGATCATCCACAGCGCAACTTTTTAGTCACACTATATATACCGAAGGAGTGAATCCGAGTTGCTCTGCTGTCTTCATAACACCTTATTCCTGGCAGTTGCCGTGCACGGTTCTTGTTCGCCCTCTCTCCGGGTAAACGAGGATCTTTTTTAGAAGCAGCTCTACTGTAGGAGGATGTGGGGAAGGAGGAGGAACACAATGGAGGAGATGCTCACGGGGTGTTGAGTATTTTTAGCGATTCCTTATGCTGGAATGATGAGTAAAAGCACAAGGGCAGGTTGTGCATCCCACGTCCTCATCCCGGTGGAGGAGAATACAGCCCTAAGGGACAGAAAGGGATGGCCTTGTTTTAAGGTGCATCGTGGGAATATGTTATCAATTTTGTATGCAGATCACACTGTGATCGTCTTCATTTCTTGTGTTTCTCCCTTGGAGATATTTATTAGGACGTATCTATGTATCTGTTTGGTAGGAACCACTCAGGAAGTTTCCCCACGCTCCCACTTCACTTCAGTTCGTCGCCCCATGCGGGACAGCTCATAAAACCACTGGGTGGCTTTTTTATTATGGAAACAAGAGCAATGTTTGCTCTTCCTTCGGCTTTATTGTCAAGTCAAACAATTTCCTCCATCCCAGCTGCACATATATTGTAAAGAAATACTGTTGTCAGTGCCCCCATCCAGCCTGTAAAAGGTGAAACCTTCCCCCCATCAGGGGGAAATGTGTTTGTCTGAGGCCCTTCAGATTCATACTGTAGCAGCAGCTTCCCAGGTTTTCATCCAAGGGCTTAGTATTGATTTCAGGAGATGGATGAAGGCAGGAATAAAGGATGGAATGCAGTTTGTATCGGCAAAATGAATTTCATTTTCAGCATCCGTTGTCTGAAACGTGCTCCTCGTTGTCTTCGATCGCTGCAGGTGGCTGCTAACTCTCTCGCTATTGACAGGGAGCGCGCTGGCTCCAGCACCGAGCGCATTGTCTTAAGCTTTTTGACATTTTAAATGGATTGGCGGGTAAGCCCATCAACTCAATCAAGGCCTCCTGTCACGCGCCGTAACTGCCGCCCGCAGCTGTCGCAGACGGAGTTACAGTTTCAAGGTGGCGCAACGTGAGACCGATACGTGGTATTTCAGGCAGTCTGGGGTGAATATTTTCCATGTGTAATTTAAAGGTTGTCACTCATGGGGGAACCCTCGCTCCCTGCGCACCGGCTTCTCTATTGCTAAATTTAAAGAAGCACTTTGATTGTGGTAAACCCCTCCTGTTAGTCGGCACCTCCCTCCTCGTCTTCAGAGCTGTTGTGTCAGTAACAGAGCCCAGCTGTCCCGCGGTTGAATTTACTGGTGAACATATGGCCTTCAGTCTTAAGGTATATGTTGCACTTTCCATTATAGTCATCTCCACAGTGTATAGAGTGCTGGTCAGATGCAGCATGTGTGCCAACACTGCTGTGCGCTGCAGTATAAAAGAGCTGGCTGGATGCACAGCACTAATATTTGCTGATAACAACCCTGTTGCGGTGTTTTATTTAGAGGCTGTGATTGCCCAAACATGTGGTAAAGCCAGATCAGATAGAACTAAAATGAAAATGCTAAATCCAGATTATGCTCGGGTGTGTAATTTATTAAATAATTCGAACACGGCTAACACAAAAGGTGCCTCAGGGGTCTGTTTGTCCAGCCGCGTAAACATCTGGATGAAAATGGGAAAATTAACCTGGGTCCGGTTTAGTCCGACTGCTCCTGTTTACATCTGTGAGGCTTTAGGGTGTGGAGCATAATCCAGTCTTTGCTTTGTGAAGTAGCCGCTCTCATCCCTCCTTGCCGAAAGGTTGTGCAGGTGTGCGCGTCCTCATTCATGCAGGTTCTACGGCTCAGCATCACGTCGAGTTGGACTGACCCTAAATAGTTCTCATTGTACACCATAATTTGATGATTTTTATGAGATTCTGAATGGATGGGAATGTAAATAACGTGGTTATAAATATGCTCCACACCGCTGCTGCTGCTTCACTGCTTTTTCTGGGAAACAGAAGAGAGTTCCCAGTGCTTCTGCATTCCTACTGCTGGCCGCGGTTCACGCGCGAAGAAGCAAAACATAAATGTTGTTCATTGTGAATCATTTCGGATCCTCCCCGGTCGATACCGACGCAGGAACATTGGAGGCTGCATTGTCATGAGCGCTGTGCAGCAGCGTGTGCTGCTATTGCGTCATTGCCTAGAGGAGGAGGGGGGTAGCGGCTGTATTTTTAGAAGGGAATGGGCATATTCTCTGAACGAGCAACGTCAAGCTTGCGTATGCTATGATTATTGTGACCGAGCTATTTTTATGCTGCGAGAGAGGGAGGGAGGGCTTTTTTTTCTGGGTCAAGCACTGTGCAAGTAGTCTCTCGAGCCTGCAGGTGGATGGAGTGTTACAGGTCCTATCCTGCGACCATCGTCTGCACACGTTATACAGAAAGGATTGGGGAGAGGCTTAATGGGGGTTTTTAGTGGACGATCTTTTAAAGATGTGATCAACAAATTCAACAGTGATTGAAATGTTCTGAGGAAAAACCTAAATAGTTGTGAATTGAGAGTAATGGTGTCCTGCCACTTGTTTGGATGCTATGTACACAGATGTCAAAGTAGTATTTAATGTTTTTAAATCGGAAAACTAATAATCCTGCTATGCAGCTGGTCTCATAATTTACATGAATCAACGTCACTCAAATCCCCGCACTGCATAATCTTTTCTAGGCTCCTAATACTTCCTGCTGGAGTGCCAGGTTATGACTATGCAAGTCTCTGCGTAGCTCTTGGTTACAGTTTTTTCCCATCCTTGATGTCTTAATATTCCCCGTAGTGCGTATGTCATTATTGCCAGTTTGTGACATCTTGCTATAAATATATACATTCATATGATACGTATAGAGACTAGAAAAGATCACTTTGACCTTCCCATTGACATGCAATGA